>NC_043998.1:182500-521666 GCF_902150065.1 Myripristis murdjan
GAACAAGATTATGGTCAGCTTTTCCCAGTGCAGGCAGTGGGGTGGCCCTGTATGCGTCCTTTACATTTGCATACAGCAGGTCAATAGTCTTATTTCCCCTGGTGTTACAGTCCACATACTGGAAAAAAGCAGGAAGTGTATTGTCTAGGGTCACAATATTGAAGTCCCCGGAGATCAACACAAGCGCCTCGGGATGTTGTGTTGAGAGTTTATCAACAGCGGAGTGGATGACGTCACACGTGACTTGCGCGTCGGCTCGGGGCGGAATGTAAACAATGACCACAATGGCGTGTCCAAACTCTCTGGGCAAGTAATAGGGACGTAAACTTACGGCCAGAAGTTCTATGTCCCTGCAGCAGATGCAGATCTTCACACTTACATGCCCAGGGTTACACCACCTTGTGTTCACGTACACCGCGAGCCCCCCTCCTTTCCGCTTCCCGCAGGCTTTGTTGTCTCGGTCCGACCTGACTGTGCTGAAGCCGGGTAGCTCCACGTTAGCGTCTGGGATGCTAGTCGTTAGCCAAGTTTCAGTAAAGCACAACAAACTGCACTCTCTGTAGATCTTGACATTTTTCACCAGCGCAGCCAGCTCTTGTTGGGCAGTGAGTTCACATTCCCCATGATTACCGCAGGTACCGTAGGTTTGTATCGCCACTTCTTCTCCAGCCGCTTAGCCTCCAGCTTAGCGCCGGCTTTACAGCCTCGGTACGGTCTCCTCACCTCGTCAGGTAAATGTGGAACCACGCCGACACGGGACTTGGTCTTCAGAGCAAGTAGTTGAATTCTCGAGTAAACGAGTTTCACCGGGTGAAGATCCATAGTCAGGTAGCACAGGGAGGTACGAAAATAAAAAACGGAACAACTCAACAAAAAGTAAACAAAAAAGTAAACAACAAACACGGACATACACGGAGCTGCTGAAAAGGCTGCCACTCGCGTTGGCGCCGGAAGTAACCTTTTTGAGTATAAACCTCAGGTAAGTCCACAAACATGTTGTTATCATATCCAGATACTTCCAGTCTAGTCAGAACACGAGTCTTTACAGTATTTGCTTGTCCCATAGTTCGCAGGAAAATGTGTGCTTGAGTACTGCCCAAGTTTAGCTGTCTCATCAGGTGTTCTGTACAAAAAGTGGCTGAACTTCCTGGATCCAGGAAAGCGTATGTTGTCAGAATTTTATTTCCATTCTTAACCTTTATCTGCATAGGTACAATTGAGAGTACACATTCCTGTTTACCACCCCCAGTGCGAGCACAGGTCTGTTGAGGGACAGCAGTGTTGTTTGGCTGTTCAGATGTTCTGAGTTTGGCTACAATATGAAGTATCGTAGGATGTTTAACATTGCATACATTACATGTGATGTGGTTTTTGCAACTCTTGCTGACATGACCAGGTTTTAGATAACCAAAGCAGACACCACTCTGCCTTAAAAGATCAAGTCTCTCATGATGTGTCATGCCTTTAAGTTGCACACAATCTTCTATTCTGTGATCCTCTTTACATATGAAGCATGATGTAGTTTTGCCTTTTGATAAAGCAGAAGCATGAGAGATCTGTGTTTCTGTGGACTTTAGTTAAGGGTAGTTAAGGTGCTGAGAATGTGCATTCTAGTGCAGTCAGTGCAGTCCTGGAGAATGTGTGGTCTACTGGGAGCACTGGTTGTTATAGAGTCTGACGGCTGCAGGAAGGAAGGACCTGCGATAGCGTTCCTTCACACACTTTGGGTGAAGCAGTCTGTCGCTGAAGGAGCTCTCCAGTGTAGTTTAAGTGTCCTGCAGGGGATGGGAGTCGTTCATAATCATGGATGACAGCTTAGCCATCATCCTCCTCTCACCTACCACCTCCACTGAGTCGAGGGGGCATCCCAGGACAGAGCTGGCCTTCCTGATCAGTTTATCAAGTCTCTTTCTGTCAGCCGTCGAGATGCTGCTCCCCCAGCAGACCACTCCATAAGAGATGGCTGATGCCACCACGGTGTCATAAAAGTCAGTCTCCTGAGCAGATAGAGTCTGCTCTGGCCTTTCTTATAAAGTGCAGTTGTGTTGTGTGTCCAGTCCAGTTTATTGTTCAAGTGAACACCCAGGTACTTGTAAGATTGTCACTATCTCAATATCCGTTCCCTTGATGTTCACTGGTGTCAGGGGGCAGAGTGCTCGTCTGCGGAAATCCACCACCAGTTCTTTGGTTTTCCCCGCGTTGATCTGGAGGCAGTTCCGCTGGCACCTGTCCACAAAGTCCTGCGTCAGTTCTCTGTACTCTCCGTCGTCCCCATCTGTGATGAGGCCGATGATTGCAGAGTCATCAGAGAACTTCTGCAGGTGACAGGTGGGTGTGTTGTATGAGAAGTCTGCAGTATAGAGGGTGAAGAGGAACGGAGCCAGGACCGTTCCCTGCGGGGCCCCCGTGCTGCAGACGACCGTGTCAGACACACAGTCCCGGGTCCTCACATACTGTGGACGGTTGGTGAGATAGTCCAGAATCCAGTGTGTGAGGTGATGGTCCACCCCGGTGTACTCCAGCTTGTCTCTCAGAAGTACAGGCTTTATGGTATTAAAAGCACTGGAGAAGTCAAAAAACATGATTCTCACAGTGCTCCCAGGTTTCTCCAGGTGAGAGAGAGCTCGGTGTTGGAGGAACATCACAGCGACATCCACCCCAATGCCAGGCTGGTAGGCAAACTGAAGTGGATCCAGTGATGGTCCCACCAGGGGGCGGAGATGAACAAGGACCAGCCGCTCCAGGGTCTTCATCAGGTGGGATGTTAGTGCCACCGGCCTGTAGCTGTTGAGATCATTGGGGTGCGGAGTCTTGGGCACAGGTACCACGCAGGATGTTTTCCACAGCTGTGGCACTCTCCTCAGCTTCAGGCTCAGGTTGAACATGTGCTCAACAATCCCGCACAGCTGATCTGCGCAGGACTTGAGGAGTCTGGCGCTAATGCCGTCTGGACCTGTAGCCTTTCTTGCCTTGATCCTCCGAAGCTGGTTTCTCACCTGGGTCGTTGTGAGAGACAGGTTGGAGCAGGGGGGCTGTGTGCTGGAGGGTGTGAGTGGGGGGGTTGGGTTGATGAGGTGAGAAGTGGGGGGTGGCTGTGAGCTGAGTGTTGTAGAGGGGGAGGGGGAGGAATTTGGGCAGTTAACACTGGGTGCAGAGAGGGGGGGCTGCAGCATGGAGGACTGGGCTGGGGGAGGGGCAGATGACTGATCAAATCTATTGAAGAATAAGTTCAGATCATTAGCCCACTTTTGGTCCCACGTAGCTTGGGAGTCAGGCTTCTTGTGGCCAGAGATGGTTTTCAGGCCTTTCCAGACTCCACAGACATCTTTCTGCTGCAGCTGATCCTCCATCTTCCTCCTGTAGTTGTTCTTCCCCTCTCTGATCTTCCTTCTCAACTCCCTCTGCACAGCCTTCAACCCGTCCTTATTTCCAGACCTAAAGGCCCTCTTTTTTTCCTTAAGGAGAGCCTTTATGTTAGGGTTAATCCACGGTTTACTGTTGGAAAAACACCGTACAGTCCTGGTGGGTACAGTGTTTTCCACACAAAAGTTAATATAGTCCGTTATGCATTGTGTGAGACTGTCAATGTCCTCTCCATGGGAATCACAAAATTCCTCCCACACAGTTGTGTCGAAACAGTCCTTCAGAGCCTCCTCAGCCTCATCGGACCATCTCTTCACTGTGCGGGACACAGCTGGTTGCCTGTGCACGAGAGGTTTGTACACAGGCAGGAGATGAACCAGGTTGTGGTCAGATCTTGCCAGGGGGGGAGGGGTGATGAGGTGTATGCCTCCTTGGTGTTGGCATAACACAAATCCAGTATCTTACTGTCCTTAGTGCAACATGTAACATACTGGTTGGAAGTGGGTAGAGTGGAGGATGGAGAGGCATGATTAAAGTCCCCAGAGATAAGGAGGACCTGTGGGTGCTCTGTCTGCAGCCTGCTTGTGACAGAGTGGAGAACATCACAGGCTGCATCAGCGTTAGCGGAGGGGGGGGAATATACGCAGCTATCGCGATAACATGCGAGAATTCCCGCGGCAGGTAATATGGCCTCATACGAACAGTAACAGTTCAATGTCCCTGCAGCAGAGCTGTTCTTTCATAGTGATGTGCCCAGAGTTACACCATCTATCGTTCACAAACACTGCCAGCCCTCCTCCTTTCCTCTTACCACTATCCCTTGTCCTGTCCGCCCGCACAAGCTTGAAGCCGTCCAGGTCCGTGGCCGTGTCTGGGGTCAGCTCAGTCAGCCATGTTTCCGTAAACATCATGATGCTGCACTCCCGGTAGTCCCTCTGGGGCCAAGTCAGCGCCGCTAACTCGTCCATCTTATTGGGAAGAGATCTTACATTCCCCATGATGATGGACGGGAGGACGGGTCTGTATCTCCTCCTTCTAGCACGGCGAGCAGCTCCGGCACGGCTCCCCCGTCTCCTCCTCTTCAACTCCCGGGGAACGTTGGGCCTCTCGTGGAGCAGCACCGCGGTGCCACGGAGGGCCAACAGCTGATCCCTACTATAAGCAATGGGGTCCCATATGCGGTTCCCAGACACGGACGAAAAAAGTGAAAAAAACAAAAGAAAGACCAGAACAAACACGGCGACTTTGGTCTCCATAGTGCACTGATCAGTTAAAGAAACTAATAAATAATTAAATAGAAATAAAAGTTAAGATTAAACCAGAAAAAAATGGAAAAAAAAAAATGTTCAAGTGAACGGGAGCTGCTGCAACAAGCTGCCACTAGAGCGGCGCCATCATTTTAGTGTTCTATATTACCAAAGACGGGATCAGAGAGAATCTTAACTTGTTGTTCAAGAAAGTTGACCAAATCAGGGAACAAAACCCTGCGTCCATGTCTCTCCTGTAAGTCACAAGCAGCTGCTCTCCATCTTTCTCTTAATTTGTATGGAAGTTTGAGCACAAGCTGTTTAAGGTTTGATGGTACATTCATCTCTGCCATATACTGTAAGCTTTCCATCATATTACAGCATCCTCTCAAAAACAGCAAAAATGTTTGAAGAGAGCTAACATCCTCTGCCTTTATGGATTGGCCAGCTTAAGGCCTTTTCCATGTAAGCTGCTCCAATCTTCATTTCATTGCCAAAGTGTTCCTTCAATAAATATTTAGCTCTGTCATAGCCTTGATTGCCTGGCATATGATAACAGCTTCTTACCAGTTCTCTTGGCTGCCCCCTGGTGTACTGCTCTAGGTAGTACAAGCAGTCTTGGAGATCAGTGATTTTGCTTTCAATCCCCTGTTCAAATGCTATGATAAAAGATCCATATTGTAGGGGGTCACCATCAAATATTGGTATTGCTCTTGGTAGAAGAGATGTTGAGTGCTGCTGTTGAATCAACTGATCAGTGATTTCTGTCTGTCACTGAATAATGTTGCCAATGTTCTGAACTCCATTTTCATTTGTTGTCTGAGTTGTAAAAACATTGCTTGTGTTTTGGTCCTGTTGTGAATTGAAGACGGTTGTATTTACTCCCATTGACCTTTGAAATTATCTGTTAGTTGTGTTTGTGCATGTTTCCTTTCCTTTGGATGTGCACCAAGCAGGTTTGTAGATGGCTGTTGTGATGGTAGCTCTGACTGTTGTAATTTCATTTCTTTGTTGAGATATGAATTCATTCCATCAGGGTGTTGAGCCACTTCCCACAACACTGCTTTCCAGAATGGCTATTTTAGCCGTAGCAGCAGCTAATTGGGTTTCAATGTCCAGTTGTTCCTTTTGTCTTTTTAATCTCTCCTGCTCCAGGGGCCCGTTGCACAAAAGTAGGATTAAGACATCCGGGATAAGTGACTGAGCCGAGCTCAACGAATCCAAAACACGAGCGTCCAGGCTTAATTGGTTGCACAAAGAGCAAGCCAGGATGAGCAGACACGGATTCATCAAGCCAGCTGAAACCTATCCTGGATAAGTGCGCGCACGCGGCTTCCTCAATAGACCCCGCCATCGATCACAGATTCACCGATTCACCATGGCAGCGAGAGCAGAGTATTTCTCCCCCTCTGAGGCAGAAATCCTTATGGAGGCTTACGAGGAGGTGAAAGATCAAATAAAAAAGAAGGGCAACACGGCCAGTGTTCTAAACAACAAGAGAAAGCGTGGCAAAGTATTGCAGACCGCCTGAATGCGTAAGTAGTGCGCAAATACACACACACTGTTCCGCTGAAACCATCACAATTACAATCCAAATAGTTAATTAACATCTCCGAAAACGTAGTTGTACTCTGATTATTAATCAGTTGAAATTCTAAGTGAAATTGACTGCAGATGTGAGTGAAATTGTGTAAATGTAACTCCATCAGACTGTATAACAATTTGATAAATAGATGAGCTCACTGACTGAATTGAATTTCCCTTTAGGATTAATAAAGTTTCTCTTATGTTATCCTTATATTTGCCCCTCATGCTCCATGCTCCTCTGCATGCACATCAAGATAAAATAATAAGTTAAAATAATAAGATAAGATAATGTTTAGGTGAACATGACTTTTTGATATTGTCAGTTAATGAACACTGTACATTCCTTGTGATGTGCGTTGATTGGTTTAATAGTCTTCATCTTATAATTTCAGATGGTCTGCAGTGCTGACTGTCTGATCAGCAATGTTGTGGCAAAGTGGCCTGGCTCAGTCCATGACTCCCGAGTCTTTCAGACCTCTGGAATCTATCAACGCCTATCACAAGGTGAGCCACACAACCTCTATTAATAACCACTTTCTACATCATGGCTGTGTCAAGAATGTCACTCTATTTATGAGGTTGTGATGACGAGATTTTGTATTGACAGGTGAATTCTCTGGTGTGTTGCTGGGGGACAGGGGGTATGCCTGCCAGCCTTTTCTCCTAACACCACAGACCCCCAGGGAGCACAGCAGGCCTACAATCATGCCCATGCCAGGACAAGGGCCAGGACTGAAATGACCTTTGGCCTCCTGAATGCACGCTTTCTCTGTCGTCAGGACTTAAGGGTCAGCCCTTTGAGGGCATGTGGCATCACTGTGGCCTGTGCTGTCCTCCACAATGTGTCCTGCCTGAGGAAGGAGAGGGCCTCCACCCAGTCTATGTGTGCCCCCACACATAGACTGGGACAATCATGCATCTTCCCTGATGACGACAGTGGTCGGCTGCTCAGGGACCTATATGTGTTAAATTATTTTAGTTAACATGCATGCTTTAAATTTAAGTTAAATATGTCATGCAGTGGCAGAGATGCATGCTGTGAATTTCAGTTAAATATGGCCTGCATTGGCAGAGGAATTAAAAAAAAAAATTTATTGTATTTAAATTGATTTGGCCTCTTATGTCGTTTGTGCTGTATACTGTGTGTATACAAGCTTGCTACTGCATCCATTCATTTGTCTGTTCATTTGTTGTGTGTGGATTTGTCCTGCATTTATTTCAGTGTGCAGACATGCAGGGTGTATTACATACAGACCTTTGAATGTGTCTTTATTCTTATGTTGTATAATATGCTTTGAATCTGTGCTTTCTATCATGTAGAGTCACTGTGTGAAGGAGCTGATGGTTTACCTGCTTTGATTTATCCTTATTCAATAAAGGAACGTCATGTTACTCTTTGATGTGTATTTCACTCAAAAAAATGAACCAAGGGCATTGTCTGACTCACATACTATAAATATGTTCAAAATAAATATATTTATTTTGTTTGTGTATGGGAAATTATCTATTTTTGCTCGCTGAATGTAAATTAGTGAAAACTTGGATCAATTAAATCATCATGAGGTGGTCCAAATAAAGCTGGATACCTCAAGCCAACAACTGTGACACTGTTGCTACTGCGCATGCTCATTTCAAATCTGATACGGAAGTGCATGGAAATGCGCGCAAATTCTTGGCGGGCCTAGAAGAAGAATCTGAACGCAGAGGTGGAAGACACAGCGGGTGGTTCTTGTGTTTGCAGCAGTGGCCCGAGAACCTCGACATAAACCGTGAGTACTGTGATATTTTATTTTTTTTCCTTTGCAGTCAATCAATTAAACTGTTGCCCGACATCAGTTTCGATTAGTTATTAATTTCACTACCGTTTGGTGTTGCGATATACCAGGGCTTCTCAAAGTCCGGAGTGGGCGGCAAGTTAATCCGCCCCCAGCCTCGTGTTATCAGTTCAAAACGTTATGAAGTGTAACGTTTTCTGTTTTGTGTGTTGTTGCTGTTCATGCATTAACGTTACACCGGAGTATTTGCCTTGGGGTCTCTTGCGAAGCTTTTATTGCATTTAAAGTAACTTAACGAGTGTAGCTGTCGGTCTCTCGTCTGCTCCAATCCTGGAGTGTGCGCGCGCGTGTGTGCATGGAGGGGCTGGGCCCCACCCTGGTAAATGCAGAGCAGGAGAGAGGAGAGAGACTACCGCGACCCGAAATGGCAGCAACAAGTGTTGGCCAGGGCCGTTTTTTGCCAGTATTCCTGACTGAGGTGAGGGGAGTGTTAATCTTGGTTGCCACTGTTTTTTATTGTATTGTGGGGATAAACAGAGAAAAAATAAATAAATACTGTTGTCCACAGTAAAAAATCATGATCAATTTTAGAGAAATTAAAAATAAATCTTGCATTAAATACAAAGAAAAAAAAAAATGCCAAGGCAGAATACAGTTCAATCAATTTTGTTATTGCCAATCTTTGCAGACCTCTCAACTTGAATAAAATGGGTTGGATGGGTTCTAACCTTGCCCATGGGCCCGGCTGCCATGCTTTCTCTCAGAAGCTGTAGCAGTTCACTTATAAAGCTACTTAACTAACTTCAAAGGAGTTTTGGTCAGTATGTTAGTCTGTCCTCTGATTTTCTTGCATATGTTCATCCCATCGACTTCACACTGGCTGGAGGTTCTGTTACAGGCAAAAAAAAAAAAAAAAAAAAAAAAAATTCAGGTAATTTTGTACTTTTCCAGCCAGTCTGGCTTTTAATAGGTCCAATAAAGAATAAAGAAAGTTATAAACAGTTTTCAGTGTGATTTCTTAAAAAAATTTGCGCATACCCGTAAAATATTTGGTGCAGAAGTTGCAGGTAGCGCTCTGTTCACCTCTACAGGCTGTTCTCATGAAACGTTCGTAGGAATTCCTACGAAAAATAATGCACAAATTTCCGTGCATATTCCTATGAATTTCCAGCAGCACGAGCGATCAGCGCGCCTGCGCGAGCCCGGAAGCGAGAGCCTTAAGAAAAATGGCGGACATTCCTTTTATTCTCAGTGGAAAATGCAATATTTTAAGAGAGCTTATGCATTCAAATGCGTTTTGATAACATTTCTAGCGGGAAATGTGCATTTTATTTCCAAAATCTTCGTTCAGTTAGTGTATATAATGTTTACTTTGTTAGTTATTACGAAGATTCTTTCAGGTTTCTATCGTTGCTATGGCTGTTGCTATGGACGCTGCTACCACTGTCGCTGATGTAGCTTCCGCTCGGAAGTCCCTTCCTCACTGACTGTCACCGTGGAAATCTGGGGAGGGAGGCGTGGGGTTAACCTGCTCTCACAGAAATCCGTGAAATGAGCATGACCTCCTAATAACGCATTGCGTGCTCCTCGCATGTAACCTGTTTTAATCGATTTCTATGGTTTTAATTCCGTGTGATCACCACACAAACGGTGTTCACTGGAAGTCGGCGAGATTCTGTGACGTCACGCTGTGGGTGGTAGTTCATAGATCCCGGAAGTGCAAATTTAATCGATATTCCGGAAAAAGGTCTGATTATTAGCCATAACGTTGTAACCATCCAAGGCAGACTTACCACGAGCTATGAGGATGTGTAACAATGGCATGTGCTTCAGCCGAGTCCACAAGTCCCGTATAATAAACTTTATTTTAAGAAAACACGTTTTATTTGCGATGTCATATCATGGAGAAGCACTACATTACCCATAATCTTAGTGTTTATCAGCTACGTGTCTGATTTTACTTTCACCAATAAAGTCAATAAAGTGTAATAAAGTGCATGAAAGTTGATAATATGCTGATATGTTATGCCATTGAACACAACCCTTTCAGTCAGCGAAACAGAGCGGGTGGAAAAACCGCGGAAACACGTCAAAATAGCACTAACGATTTATATAGTCTATATATATAAATTTTTTTCATAACACATCTTTACTCGTGGTATAAACATAGGCTACATGTTAAGGTTATGCTTTTGCTGTTGAAAAACTACCATATGTATGGTTTTTAAACCTAAATTCACAATGTTTATCCTAACCCGGAAGAGGGGTACCAGAACTACAATTCGTGCAGAGTTGCAACACACAGAGGTGTCCTGCGCCATAGATTTTGTAGTTCTAATATGTTATGTCTATTATGTGATGTTGTGATCACTAATTTTTCAATCTTTATTATAGTTTTTGGGTGTGGGAAGAACGCCTGTTTGGTCAGATTTTATTTATTTTTTTCTTAAGATAGTGAAATCATGTTTTTTCCATGTTTTGACACTAGTCAGTGGCGCCCCCTATTGGTTTGCCATCGGGGATGATAGTAGAGGTCAAGAGCTTTCCAAAAATGTTGACCCCATGTCTGTGCCATTTTTTGTTGATGCACTGTAAGCCTTTAAAAGTGTCTCAGGTGGCCATATTAAGTCAATGGGAAAATATGAAATATGAAATACTGAGTATTTTAAGGGGAAAATAAGCTTTGAAATGGTCCAAATTGAAAAGTATGACTGTGTTTAAGACTAACATCAATATTATGAATAAATTTGGCCATTAAATACCCCCTTAAAGAAGTTTGACTGATTTTATCAAGCTTGGCCCTAAAAGAGGTCTGCAGATGTACACCTGAGACAGCCTTGGCTTGGAGCACGATGAAAATCAAACATTGTCACAGAACAACAATGAAGACATCGTTTGAAAGGTCTTGACCTATGGAGTAACATATCTCAGTGTTAAACCAGTGCGCAGTTCCTGCTCCTCAGGGATGCCCTTTGAACCTTGCACCTGAGACACTTTTAAAGGCTTACAGTGCAGCAACAAAAAATGGCACAGACATGGGGTCAACATTTTTGGAAAGCTCTTGACCTCTACTTTCATGCCCGATGGCAAACCAATAGGGGGCGCCACTGACTAGTGTCAAAACATGGAAAAAACATGATTTCACTATCTTAAGAAAAAAATAAATAAAATCTGACCAAACAGGCGTTCTTCCCACACCCAAAAACTATAATAGAGATTGAAAAATTAGTGATCACAACATCACATAATAGACATAACATATTAGAACTACAAAATCTATGGCGCAGGCCACCTCTCTGTGTTGCAACTCTGCACGAATTGTAGTTCTGGTACCCCTCTTCCGGGTTAGGATAAACATTGTGAATTTAGGTTTAAAAACCATACATACGGTAGTTTTTCAACAGCAAAAGCATAACCTTAACATGTAGCCTAGCCTATGTTTATACCACGAGTAAAGATGTGTTATGAAAAAAAAAAAAAATATATAGACTATATAAATCGTTAGTGCTATTTTGACGTGTTTCCGCGGTTTTTCCACCCGCTCTGTTTCGCTGACTGAAAGGGTTGTGTTCAATGGCGTAACATATCAGCATATTATCAACTTTCATGCACTTTATTACACTTTATTGACTTTATTGATGAAAGTAAAATCAGACACGTCGCTGATAAACACTAGGATTATGGGTAATGTAGTGCTTCTCCGTGATATGACATCGCAAATAAAACGTGTTTTCTTAAAATAAAGTTGATATTATACGGGACTTGTGGACTCGGCTGAAGCACATGCCATTGTTACACATCCTCATAGCTCGTGGTAAGTCTGCCTTGGATGGTTACAACATTATGGCTAATAATCAGACCTTTTTCCGGAATATCGATTAAATTTGCACTTCCGGGATCTATGAACCACCACCCACAGCGTGACGTCACAGAATCTCGCCGACTTCCAGTGAACACCGTTTGTGTGGTGATCACACGGAATTAAAACCATAGAAATCGATTAAAACAGGTTACATGCGAGGAGCACGCAATGCGTTATTAGGAGGTCATGCTCATTTCACGGATTTCTGTGAGAGCAGGTTAACCCCACGCCTCCCTCCCCAGATTTCCACGGTGACAGTCAGTGAGGAAGGGACTTCCGAGCGGAAGCTACATCAGCGACAGTGGTAGCAGCGTCCATAGCAACAGCCATAGCAACGATAGAAACCTGAAAGAATCTTCGTAATAACTAACAAAGTAAACATTATATACACTAACTGAACGAAGATTTTGGAAATAAAATGCACATTTCCCGCTAGAAATGTTATCAAAACGCATTTGAATGCATAAGCTCTCTTAAAATATTGCATTTTCCACTGAGAATAAAAGGAATGTCCGCCATTTTTCTTAAGGCTCTTGCTTCGGGGCTCGCGCAGGCGCGCTGATCGCTCGTGCTGCTGGAAATTCGTAGGAATATGCACGGAAATTTGTGCATTATTTTTCGTACGATATCATACGAACCGTTTCATGAGAATACGTTGACCTCTGTGCTGTAAAACTCCCTGGGAACGAGCAGCTCTCCTTCCCGAACAGAATATGCGCCAGCGGTGCTCCGACGAAAAATCCGCTGAAATTCCGTGCAATTTGAACACAACAGTTTTGCGGCACCTGTTGCAGTGTACCAAAACGCATCCCGCTCCTCCCCCCTTTCTGTGGTTAATGTTATATCATAGCTCTTTCTCTGCTCTGTGTGTGTGTGTGTGTGTGTGCACACGTGTGCAAGTTGGACGTGTCGTGGGGAAAAACAACAACAATGTATTTGTTTCAAATCGGTGTTCTGAAATTTCTGAATGTCTGTTAAGAAACTGTATTTTATTTTATTTTTTTATTTGTGATTTTTAACTTGTCTGGTGGGGCAAGTAAACTTCTCTTCCACTTGTCCTACAAAAAAAAATCTTCTTGTCCCGGACAAGCGTTAATGTCAATCCCTGCAGAGTAATACAGGTTTTCTGTCCTGCCAGGCACTTGATTGCATTCACTTGCTCAAGATGGACAACCACGTGGCATTGAGGATCGAGATTCTGCTGGTTTTAATTCATAGTTAAACATAATATAGCTGATTTCACATTAGTTTTTCCTTTGTGCTTGTAGGTTGGTTGATCAGTTAAATCCCCTCCTGATGGTTTTAGTTGGAATGAAAACCTGCAGGCAAGGGTGTAAACTGCCACTTGCAGGGTTCACAAAGGCATATAACCATGGCATTGCAAACATTTTTTAATTCTGTAAAAACAGGTAACGTTACTGGCACTTAACAGCAATGCTGAATCAAATTAGACGGTTGGTAACTGGGCTTATAAAAATGTTTTGAAATTTGACTCCTACCTGTAGATGCACTGACAACTTGCTTGGTTACCCTGTCACATTGTTGAACAGACCTTTGCATGTTTCCCTGCAGAACACAGACACTGAGGCAAAGACGTCCATGGAGCAGACTGTCATGGGAGTGTATGTCGTTCAAGAGGATGGTGGAGATCCCAAGGATGACCCAGTGGACATTGGTGTCCTGATTGAAGGCATGGAGGTACTCAGTGATTTGGACAGCGTTGCCCAAGCTTGTGCCTTGTTGTTTGGACTAATATACTGTTTGAACCTAAGCTACCCCCAAGAGCTTAGTTACTTTTTCGAAGTCCTGCAGAAGATCTTTCTCAATCTGGATGGACAGAGGCTGCCAAAAAAGGCACAATTTCTGAAAAACAAACTGCTGGAGTGAGGGATCGTTAAAAGACTGAGAGAAGTCATTCCTGTGTGCTCCAAAAGTTGCCCATTGGACTCCTTATCTTTGTATTGTTCACATTAGGTTCGAAAAGTATTTTAAAGGTTGCACTGTTTGACTTGAAATTTTAAAGCCTAGAAGAGGCTCTATTGTTCTTTTAATTGTTAAAACTTAAAAAAATGCGTTTTAATCATTTGTGTGTTGGAAATTCATCCCTCGAGCAGTAATCAGTAATGCAGTAAAAAATCATTCAGCACTCAAATGTGCTAGTCCTTTCTGAACTCGCCAAACATGCTATAACATGCATGCTATACACATGCTCACCCTGATCTATAAAAATAGAGTTGACATTGTATTAATATAAATGCTTTTATCAAAAGGGAAAAAAAATAATAATTTCTCTAATCTTCTTAAGCTCCACTTTTGCTGCAGAGGCTGATAAAAGTTTGGCTAAACCTTTGCCAAATGTTTTTATTTTTGCATTTGTTTCAGCTGTTTGATTATGCATTTTTATTTATTTATTTTTTTTTTTCAATAACTCACAGGCAATATTGGCACTTAGACACATAATATTGCAAAAATACATTAAAAAAAAAAAAAGTTTCATTGATGTCCACTGACTTGAAGACATAGTCAACTTTTCAGTTTGCATTAACCTCAATGACAAGTTAAAGAGCCCAAATACAATGTCAAAAGGCTGGTGTACTGTCTCTTTATGCCTTGTATGTCAATGTGAAATTTGACTTATGTCAGCTAATTGTTTTGAAAGTTTCTGGGCTTTTTTTTTTTTTTTTAGGGCCCGAGCACTGGAACAGTGCGAAGCCCTATTGTATTTGCTTCGTTTTTTTTTTTTTTTTTTTTTTTTTATTATTATTACGTCTAAATAACCCTTAATTTGACCCCCTAAACATGCTCCAAAACTCACCAAATTCGGCACACAGGCCAGGTCTGGCGAAAAAATTGATAAAATGGACAAACTGACCCCCTAAGTCCAAAAATGGGCTCGGTAGCGCCACCTAGGCACACAAAGGCAGCCGCTGTGGCCCACAGAAATGTGATAGAAACACCAAACCAACGCCGAAATGTAGATCTCATCAAGCCCTACAATTCACGCACTGACCTAAAAAGCCAATTAAATTGTACTTACATTATTAGATGTTATTCAATCAACGAATCTCTTTCTCATTCAATTAACATAATCAATATAGACTGAGTGTACACAAATAGATTAGATGGAAATTTGTGGCATCCTTAAATTACGTTTTTTTGGTGAAAAATGAGTTTTTTGCCTAAATCATCTCCTCTTGATGCTGGCCACCTCTGGTAAAATCGCCAGCATCAGAACAGGTCATGCCATTCTACCCCTGAAGTATAACTGCCTAAATCAAGAGTGTGTCAAAACTGTGACTTCGGTAGTTTTATTTTGCCTAAGGCAAAAAAAAAAAAAAAAAAAAAAGTAGGCAATTTTACGTTTTTAGGCTATTTTAAGTGTTTCAAGATGGCAGTGGTATCAAGAAGAAAGGAAAATTTTCTCTACCAGTGAAGTTATTTCAATGATCCAGGGCTCATCCTCAATTGGTAAGTGATGAGGTTTAGTGTAACATTGGCATATAACTTATTACAATTGCCAAAATCAACAAAGGCATGTTCAGAAATTTGCCTAAGTCATTTATTTCTGCTACGTTACATAATTGATTGACATTGTTTTTAGTATGTCAGTAGTCATCTTTTTTTCGTAACCTTCTTTAGTGAAATTATCAATAAATATCATACAGTTAATTTTTGGTGAATTTTTTTGTGTCTCCTGAAAAAACTGAAAAAAATGACTTAGGCGATTATTTTAGGAAGGTGTTGATGTGATAACAATGTGTAGTGGGCAATGGAATAACTTTTAGTTTCCGTTTGTGGTGACTGTTGACTGAGATAAGGGATGAGATTAAATAGATCCTGGAACTTAGCCTGGTCTGGAGCAGGCTAGCTCCACAGAATAAATCTCCATGGTAACTAATCACATAACATATCCTGCTATCCACTATCCCACTTTTGTGCAAACGGATCAAGGATAAGTTAATCCAGGATAACCAAGATATCCCGGCTTAATCCCTCATCCTAGTTTTGTACAACAGGCCCCAGGTGTAGTTTTTCCTCTTGAGCTTCCAATGCATGCTTCCTTTCCAAAGCAGCTATGCATTGCATTAATGCTGCCTTTTCAGCTTTTGCTTGTAAACATGCAGTACTTGTGGCAGATGATTTAGACTTGGATGAGGCCTGAGTTTTGCCATGTGAAGAGACATTTGAAATACTGTCATCTGGTTGTATTTCATCCTTGTTTTCACCCTCTTTTTCACAACATTTAGCATCCATCAACCATTTGTTTACATCATGCAAGAAATTCACATTTGCTTTAGTTTTCTGTTCAAACCATGTTTGTTGCCTTTTGTATTCTTCAGGCAGTGGAATTTCCAATGTGTTGTGAGTTTCAGCAGCAACATCACAGAGCTTATTGAACTCATCAATATGTTTTTCAACACTGCAAACATTATCAGTTATTTTGACAGATAACAGATTATAAATCTGCAGCTTAATTTTAGATGCTTGGTTTAGGCTTAACTTTCGATTCTTTTGTAGATTTTCAATCAGAAGTGAAACACCTTTTGCAGTTAATTTTCTTTCTCGTTTTTCAACACACTCCACAGGATTCACATCCTCAGCATCAACATTTCCATCCATTTCCAAACTGTCAATATGTGATGTTAGCAGAGCAATCTCATTCAATCATGAATGGCAATTAATTATTCCAATTTATTGTTCCAATTTCCATGTCAGTTTCCATTTCAGACACTTATTCCATCCCAGCAACAATCCAAAGCATCATTAAAGTCCAGTTTCCTTAAATCACTCAAACAGGCTCAGATTTCAAAGGGTTTATTTCCATTTAGTTTACCTTAATTACCTGCAGCGCAGTTTGGTGAAGAGAGGAGGTAATCGCAGTCTTTGAGCCATGTCATGCTGATTCAGGCAGCAGCCTCCTTCCAGTGATGCTTTATTCCTCCTTTTTTACTTATGTAGTGACTATCAAAAATAAACTTAATTAGTCACTTAATGGTGGCATGAGGAATGTTTTTGACTTCGACTCCAGGAAACAAACACTGTTCAAAATGACTTCCTTTGGGTGATGTTCCCATTTATTGCATCAAAAATAATAACTACAAAAAGAAACAAAGATTTTACCTTGAAAGAAGATGCTGGCTGTAACAAAAAGAATGGTGGATTGTGGCTGGATTTCGGCTGGAGGTCGGTAAAAAACTGTGTGCTTCCCACCACCATTCAACTCAAAGTGATTTCAGCCTTATTTAAAGCACCTGTGTCTGAGCAGCTACCAATTAACCCAAAATAAACAGAACTAGAGTACACCCTTGTGGTCAAAATAAATCACTAACACCTGCACTCATTAAAATGGCTCCTACATAGGCTACTGTTTGATGAAAATCGGTAGTGTTCAAACAGATATTCCTCTGGAAATGACAGGACATCTAATCTGGGTCAGAAGATTCTCTCGTGACGTAAGGCATTTCGAATCAGTTCGGCTTTGATATCAATCGGATTGGGAATGAATGGGCAATCCATGTCTAACAGCTTCCTTCATGTGGGATGAGAGAGGTAGAAACTCAGGGTTTCTTATAGTAAACCTGCCAGCGAGCAGGTTATGTTCACAGAGTCTGTTACCATGGTGACTGATTCAGAGTTTCAGTTATCTCTCTTTCTGGAACAGATAACTCAGGGTTTCCCTCATCTCAGGGTTAACTTACTGCGAGTTTTCACATAACCCGCTTTCTGGAATACCCCGCTGGTCTGCCAAGTGATATTTGATGAGGAATTGTTTCAGTTGATTTGTGTATTTTGAACAGTAAGTAAGAGTGGGAGTTTTTCAATGGCAGGTTCCCATTTGGACTGTGTTATGAAAGGTATTTTTTGTGGGCTCTTTATGAGGTTGTTTGTGTCCTTGTCAAAATAAGTTTCGAGTTTGATTGATCTGTGGTGTCTGTGGGTTTATACTCTGAGCTCATCTTTGGTGAGGTGATGAGTTGATGAAGTGGGTATGATGGTTAGGTCTGTCCATAGTAGTTGGATTTGTGGTGGGAGAGGTTTAAAAGTTTTTGGTAAATTTATTATTTATCTATGCCATTCTGTGGTGATTGTGGGAATATGGAGCATTGTGGGAGTATTTTTTTCCAGTTGTACCAGATATTTGTTGCTGTCTTGTGGGTCCAGTTTATGATATTTACTTCCATCTTTAAGAGCCTCTTAGAGATAGGGAGTAGATGGTTTTGTGTGCAATCTCCTTGTTAAGTTTGGTGAGAGAGAGAGTTAATGTATTCTGTTCAGTTTTTTGAGTAGTTAATTGTTGGCAAGTAAATTTTAGCCTGGTTGATTTTTTTTTTTTTTAAATTGGTTTACATGTGCAAGAGAAGTTATGGTTTTGTTGCCATTTTAGTTGTTTTGCATCTGTTATTGATTCCAAAGTACAGAGGGCTGTTCCATGAAAGCAGCTAAAGAAAGCTCCGCTTACGTGATATAGCCTGGCTTGAATTAGCGTCAACTTTCAGTGAAGCCTCAACCCATTCCACTAACACGATTCAGCTGTGTCAAGTCAACGCTAATTCTAGCCACGTTTGAACAAGCCTCAAGTGTGCGCGTTCACAGGATACATAAGCAGCCCACAACAGTCGATAGTCGAAACGAAGATACGTCTCAAAAGGAGGGGAAAAGGAGAGCCTCGACATTTTCAGCGGCAGAGCAGACACTGCTGATGGAACTATATGAAGAATATAGGGAAATCATCACAAAAAGGTAATTAACAACGCGAGGGAGATGGCTTGGCAAAAGATTGCAGACAGATTAAACACGAAAGTAGGCTATACATGTCTAAATATTTTTTTTATTTCTATTTTTTTAATACCGTATTGACCCGCATAAAAGACAATTGATTTTAAGACGACCCCTCTTTTTCAAGACCCCTTTTTGGAAAAACACTTTTTATATGGACAAAATCTTGTTTGAATAAAAAAAGCAACCGGCAGGCATCAGGCGAGCCGGCCGGCATCAGGCGGGCTGGCCGCAGCACCGGCCGGTACCGCGCCCACCCGGTCAGGTCTGTCGGATCTGACAGGTGAGCGGCGCACACATACTACCATATATACCTTTCATTATAAATTAACTTTTGTTCATACACGACTGCAGCAACACAACGGACAATGACACAGACAACATGGTTGATTATTGACTGTGCAATGCAGCCATTTGCCAGTAATCGTGGCATCAGGCAAGCCTACCTACTGGTTTACATATGCAAGTACAATAGCCTACATGTGTGCTTAGACCCCCAATATTAGACGAGGGCGTTTTTTCAGGGCATTTTCAATGGAAAAAATATCGTCTTATATTCGGATGAATAAGGTAATTGAACATTCAGATCACTAGATACTGTAAGACTGTGGTGATATTTTCAGTATTCTAGATTATGCGCGCATAGACGCAGCGGCTACAGCTCTCCACTCTCGGTGCCGTATTATATGTTTTTGTATGTGTGAACGGTTGTGTTTTTAGCTTAAAACACCACCTTATGTTGGGCAATGTACGCGTACAGTCGTCAGCACCTTTTGAGCTTGGGATTGTGCTGCGAGGTACCAATTTCGCCGGAATTTCATCGCTACCAGGACATTCCGGAGGATGCCGTTAGAACACCGGGGTCTCCGTGGATAGTTCTTCCCAGTGACAAGTCCAGGAGGAAACGTAAACAAGCAAAGGAAATAACAGTTATCAGGACCTTTTGAGCTTGGAATTGCGCTGCGGGATGCCAATTTCACCGGACTTTCATCGCTGCCAGGACATTCCGGAGGACGCCGAGGCTGCAGGGCCGGCACGTTGACACGGCTGAAAGGACAGCCCTTTGGGCCGCCGCCTCCCAGCTTTTTCCAGCGCCAGGTCCATGGTGAACACGGGATGACGAACTGTGCTTGCACACCCAACAAGTGTTTCCGTGACTGTTGCATTTTTTCTGATATCAGAGACATGGCTGCAGCCATCTATTACTGGACTTGGCTATTCAACTAGCAAGATGCACGATGCTTTCTATTCTCCCCTGCACCGAAAGGACTGAGCCCTAATTTCGTTGCATTATTATACATATATGATTGTGCAATGACAATAAAAATCTATCTATCTATCTATTATATTAGGGGTGCTCCATCGCAGGTACCTCACGATTCGATGCAATTTCGATTATGGGAGGTTCGATTTTTCGATTATAGCGATTACAGCGTTTGCCGATTCGATGCGATTATTGGTGCCACGATTCTTCGATTATTGCGATTTTTACAGCTATTTTCCATGCAAGACTGATTTTGTGTTAATCTGTGGCTAGCTTTGTAAACAAATAGCCCATAAATTAACTCATGTCACTCTAAAAATAAAGATTTTTTGAACATTTGACTAGGAATTATTTTTCAGCATTGCCATGGAGCACAGCCCCATCTAGGGGCCAGTGAAAGAACTGCATAAGCCAGTTCCATCATAACAAAGAGTAATTAAAAATTTGGTACACAGGCACTACAGTACACCGTTGACATACATACTTACATTCATTCATTTATTTATAATAATTTATCGTGTTGCGATACTTGATGGTGGCGTTCGTTTCGTGGGTGGAGATAAAAGGCCGGCGGATCAGGAGGGGGCTTGTCTGTAAAGTCTGGTTTGACGTGCAGCTTCATATGGGACACAGGGCGAACGAGGGCAACTGCAAATTAAAGGCCGACTCCTTCAGCATTCGCCACGACGGAAATGGCTTAAAATATGTCACCGTGTCTTTCAACGAATGCACGAAAAATCACAAATATGCAGCTGAACAAAAAAACATAGACAGCCTGCGGGGATTCATATATGAGCAGCCGGGTAACCCACTGTGTCCGGTGGCCTCCCTGGAGAAATAGCCTACCTCTCCCTGCTGCCTCCTAATCCACCTGCCTTTTATCTCCACCCAAAGCGGACACAGTGTGACAGCGCCGATGTATGGTAAATTAACAGTATACTTAAGTATAACTATTATTATTGTTACAACCGACGTTAGGCATAGCCTACGTCTGCGCAGAAACACACCTGTCGCGAAACGCACGCCACCGTCCCTGCAAAGAGGAGTCCAAATATAACTGAACACTATTTTAACAATTGCACTATTAATGGAAATATCCAATTAAACATTAACGAGCCCAAATAGCCTGATGTGACATGATGACGGCGCTAGATGAAAAAGCAATCTTACCGTCTGCGCTCTGTGCATTCTGTGCACTCTATCTTGCTTGGCGGAAGAATGAATAGTTCTCAATTTTATTGTTGCATTTTTTTCTTGTGTGTTTATTTTATGGGCTATATGTAGGGTAACGTTTTATAAAAGCAATAAGCCCCTTGAAGCCGTGAGTTACAGTTATTTTACAACGGCATTCCGTTTGCTATGGTCCCACCTACTAAAATGTCCGGGAGGCGCGCGCGTTACCTACTTTTGTTCCGGGTAACCGTTTTTTTTTCCGGGCTTGGTGGAAAAGAATCGACGTGAAAAAATCGATGCAAATCGATGCACGAAAACATCACGATGAATCGCAATTTTGATGAATCGCACCCACCACTAGATTATATCAGATGTATTTTTAAAATAATAGTATAGGCTATCTTAAGAGAACCGACATAACTGCAATGCATTTACTTTCAATCAGCCTAATTGTGTGTGTGTGTGTGTGTGTGTGTTGTAGCGGTTTACTGGCAGGGTGGTTTGTTTGTTTTCTGCTGGGTGCCAGTCAGCGGCCTATTTCACGAAACCTAGATTAGGCTTTAAACCTGGATTTAGCAGCTATCCTGTCTTAATATAGCCAGGATTAGGGATTAATGGGTTTCATGAAAGGTGGATCATCTCACAAGATTAACCTGGCCAGTAAACCTGGCTATAATGAGCCTGAACTCAGTTTCATGAAAGTAATCCCACTTTAGTTACCATGGAAACTTAGCCTAAATCTTAGCCTGCTCTGGACCAGGCTAGAAGTCAAGCTTAAATTAATCCAGTGCCCTGATGTTCAACTTTGTGAAATTACTATTAGTCAGTGACTCCAATCGTAAACCAATGACTTTGTTAATTCAACACCTGTTAGAATGTGGACCAATTTCAAATAATGCTACATTCAAATAAAATGAAAATAAATGCATTAAGATATAATCAATTTAATTATATTATTCTAATAATGTGTGACCATGAATCATAATTGTTTCACAATGGCTCATGTGATATAATCATTGTCACTCTCAGTCTCTCATAATTTTGGAAGGACACATTTAATTGGTATTGCCATGCAATCATGACATTGCACGGCACTGCAGATAGAGTGATAGATAGAGCACATATAATAGGCCTATAGCATTGGAGATTAGTAGGTGGACAACTGCTTAGCCTATATATTTATGGACTAAATAATATAAATCGTATATATATATATATATATATATATATATATATAGTACAGGCCAAAAGTTTGGACACACCTTCTCATTCAATGCGTTTTCTTTATTTTCATGACTATTTACATTGTAGATTCTAACTGAAGGAATCAATGTTGGCCACTTTTCCTTCACCCTGCGGTCCAGCTCACCCCAAACCATCTGGATTGGGTTCAGGTCCGGTGACTGTGGAGGCCAGGTCATCTGCCGCATCACTCTCCTTCTTGGTCAAATAGCCCTTACACAGCCTGGAGGTGTGTTTGGGGTCATTGTCCTGTTGAAAAATAAATGATGGTCCAACTAAACGCAAACTGGATGGGATGGCATGTCGCTGCAGGATGCTGTGTTAGCCATGCTGGTTCAGTGTGCCTTCAATTTTGAATAAATCCCCAACAGTGTCACCAGCAAAACACCCCCAGACCATCACACCTCTTCCTCCATGCTTCACAGTGGGAACCAGGCATGTTGAATCCATCTGTTCACCTTTTCTGCGTCTCACAAAGACACAGCAGTTGGAACCAAAGATCTCAAATTTGGACTCATCAGACCAAAGCACAGATTTCCACTGGTCTAATGTCTATTCCTTGTGTTTCTTGGCCCAAACAAATCTCTTCTGCTTGTTGCCTCTCCTTAGCAGTGGTTTCCTAGCAGCTATTTGACCATGAAGGTCTGATTCGTGCAGTCTCCTCTTAACAGTTGTTCTAGAGATGGGTCTGCTGCTCTGTGTGGCATTTATCTAGTCACTGATCTGAGCTGCTGTTAACTTGCGATTTCTGAGGCTGGTGACTCGGATGAACTTGTCCTCAGAAGCAGAGGTGACTCTTGGTCTTCCTTCCCTGGGTCGGTCCTCATGTGTGCCAGTTTCGTTGTAGTGCTTGATGGTTTTTGCGACTCCACTTGGGGACACATTTAAAGTTTTTGCAATTTTCCAGACTGACTGACCTTCATTTCCTAAAGTAATGATGGCCACTCATTTTTCTTTAGTTAGCTGATTGGTTCTTGCCATAATATGAATTTTAACAGTTGTCCAATAGGGCTGTCGGCTGTGTAGTAACCTGACTTCTGCACAACACAACTGATGGTCCCAACCCCATTGATAAAGCAAGAAATTCCACTAATTAACCCTGATAAGGCACACCTGTGAAGTGAAAACCATTTCAGGTGACTTCCTCTTGAAGCTCATCGAGAGAATGCCAAGAGTTTGCAAAGCAGTAATCAGAGCAAAGGGTGGCTATTTTGAAGAAACTAAAATATAAAACATGTTTTCAGTTATTTCACCTTTTTTTGTTAAGTACATAACTCCATGTGTTCATTCATAGTTTTGATTCCTTCCTTGAGAATCTACAATGTAAACAGTCATGAAAATAAAGAAAACACATTGAATGAGAAGGTGTGTCCAAACTTTTGGCCTGTACTAACAAAAAGTTAGGGATATTTGGCTTTTGGGTGAAATTTATGGAAAATATAAAAAGTTCACACTACAGTGATATTATATCATGAAAGTAGGGCATTTAAGTAGAAGCATACACTGGTGATTTCCTCATCTCAAACAATTTCTTGAAACAAAAGCCAACAACAGTGGTGGATATACCACAACAAAAAATGTCAATGTCTCAATAACTTGTCATGTGCCCTTGAGCATCAATTACAGCTGGACAACGACGTCTCATGCTGTTCACAAGTTGACTTATTGTCTGCTGAGGCATGGCATCCCACTCTTCTTGAAGGGCGGCCCTCAGGACATTGAGGTTCTGGGGTACAGAGCTCCGAGCCTCTACACGGCGACTCAGCTGATCCCATAGGTTTTCTATGGGATTCAGGTCTGAGAAAGTGCAGGCCACTCCATTTGAGGTACCCCAGTCTCCAGCAGCCGTTCCCTAATGATACGACCTCGATGAGCTGGAGCATCAAACACCTGATGTGAATTTTGCTGTTAAACTCCTTGTTAGAGAACAGCAACTTGTGCAAAAAGTACTGAAACATTGAACAGTTGGACATGTGCATTCAAAAGTTTACAGAAGGTCACATTAAGTTCACCTGTAAAGGTCATAATGCATTTTAGGTTCATCCTGAAATTTCACCCGAAAGCCGAATATCCCTAACGTTTTGTGAGTAGTGTATATATATTTGTATATCTTTTTTGGACGACTTATGCCTTAAGTTTGTCGCCAACACTTTGCCATGCTTTCTCCCTTGCTTTAGTTGCCTTTACGTTTTTTTTTTTTTTTGTTTGTTTTTTCGCTTTTGTTAGATCAAAGTCAAGTCAAGTACATGAATTATAAAGGCAACACACATTTTTTCAGTAGCGACTTTGCTGTAAATACACTTCAGTATAAAAATAACAAAAAAAGAAATTACAATGATTTACAGTGAACAAATAACAATGTGGAGAAAGGAACGAAAGAAACAAAAAACTTCAGGGTCTGTAAATGTGAGATGTCTAAGTAATTTCTGATTTGTGATTTCTGAGTTTTAAACAGTAGTTAAATGTGATTTAAATCTTTTTAAAAAAAATAAAAGTTTATGCGTAAAGATTATGTTGTAGGTTTTTTTTTAATTTATTAAGAAGGTAAACAACTGTGGCATTTATTAAGAAGATAAACAACTGTGGCATTTTTCCATCGTACATAAATCAAAGATATAGGGAAAAAAGGCAAGGAAATATAAAATCAATGTTAGTGCAGAATCCCAAAGTACTTCAGTAAAAGGCAAGAGCAGATTGAATAAAATAAACAGCAAAATAGGTAGGCTACAACAAAAAGAAAATGAAAAATAAAATAAATGAATAAATACATAAGTAAATAAAGGAATAACTAATATAATAAGAGAATATAGATTTCATTGCCTTTACGGTTAATAAGCTCCTTTACTTCCTCATGTGTTTGTATTAGGCGCTGAGTCTCGTCCAGACTGAATGACGCAGCCCTCTGCTCCGCTTCCTTGATTGGTCACGTTCAAGGAATCTACGATCGACCGGCATGGTCTTTGGAAGGAAGACGTGATCGCGCACCAGCCTGGCTTTCACAATCCAGACTCGCTAAAGTCGCTCCTTCTCAGCCTGACTTGGCTTTAGTGGAACGGAATAAACCAGGCTGTGCGGGGCAGGCTTTAGCAAGCCTAGATTTGGCTTATATCCTGGCTTATTTAATTCACCCTTCGTGAAATAGGCCCCAGTGTCTCAGTCTGACAAAAATATTATTTAAACCAATATTTCCACCAGAAACCCTGTAAGGAACTGATAATTTAATCCTCAAGTCCCACCAAACCTTCAACACACAATAATAAGACATACCCTACTCACAAAAAGTTAGGGATATTTGGCTTTCGGGTGAAATTTATGGAAAATGTAAAAAGTTCACGCTACAGTGATATTATATCATGAAAGTAGGGCATTTAAGTAGAAGCATACAGTGGTGATTTCCTCATCTCAAACAATTTCTTGAAACAAAAGCCAACAACAGTGGTGGGTATATCACAACAAAAAATGTCAGTGTCTCAATAACTTGTCATGTGCCCTTGAGCATCAATTACAGCTTGACAACGACGTCTCATACTGTTCACAAGTCGACTTATTGTCTGCTGAGGCATGGCATCCCACTCTTCTTGAAGGGCGGCCCTCAGGTCATTGAGGTTCTGGGGTACAGAGTTACGAGTCTCTACACAGCGACTCAGCTGATCCCATAGGTTTTCTATGGGATTCAGGTCTGGAGAAAGTGCAGGCCACTCCATTTGAGGTACCCCAGTCTCCAGCAGCTGTTCCCTAATGATGCGACCTCGATGAGCTGGAGCATTGTCGTCCATGAAGATGAAATTAGGCCTGTGTTGTTCATGCAGGGGCACAATGACTGGATTAATGATGTTATTCAAATAGTATGGGCTTGTCACTGCACCATTCACAAAGTGTAGGGCAGTTCTGTACTGACTAGACACAACTGCCCACACAGTAACACCACCACCACCAAAGGCTCATCTGGTGACAACAGTGGCTGATGCATAGTGCTCTCCTTGATGTCTCCAACATTGTTCATCATTTCTGCTCAACATGAATCGGCTTTCATCAGAGAACAGCACTGAGGCCCACTGGTCCCTCATCAAGCGTAAATGCTCCCTGGCCCATGCAAGATGCAAGATTTTATGTTTTTATCTTACTGTACAGCACTTTGGACCTCTGTGGTTACTTTAAAGCACTTTATAAATAAAGTTGGATTGGATTGGATTGGATTGGAAGATGATGACACCTGTGCCTGGTGGTGTGGTCAGGTACCCTTGCAGGTCGTCTAGCACACAGACCATGCTGATGTAAACGGTTTCGAATGGTCTGACATGACACTTGGGTGCCTCTCACCTCCCTTAAACGTGCCTGGAGTTGAGTGGCATTCATTATCCGGTTCCGCAGGGCACTGTTCACAATGAAGCAGTCATCAGTGTGGGATGTGGCCAAAGGACGTCCACTTCTATGCCTTTCTGTGACTCTTCCAGTCTCTCTGTACCTCTGTGCAACCTACTGATGACACTCTGTGACACTCTAAGCTCAGTGGCCACTTCCGTCTGAGAACATCCTGTTTGAAGCCTCGCAATGGCGAGGTGCTGCTGATCAATTGTTAGGTGTCGTCTTGGTCTCATGATGTCAAAATGTGAACAGCATGATGAGGAGGACTGTTTAAATACCAATTCTAATTGAACCAGGAAATTTATTGGTCAATTCATGGATCAAACACCTGATGTGAATTTTGCCGTTAAGCTCCTTGTTAGAGAACAGCAACTTGTGCAAAAAGTACTGAAACATTGAACAGTTGGATATGTGCATTCAAAAGTTTACAGAAGGTCACATCAAGTTCACCTGTAAAGGTTATAATGCATTTTAGGTTCATCCTGAAATTTCACCCGAAAGCCGAATATCCCTAACTTTTTGTGAGTAGTGTATAAGAAAAACACACACACAATATTATCCAAATTACCCTCCAAACCCCCCCCCCAGTTCAATATTTACACGCTGACCCGGTTACAGTTCCTAAAAAGTTCACACACAATCCTCAATCACCTGCCACAGTCACATGGCGTGTCCCAATTCAGGGTCTGCATGGCCTTCGAAGGACCCGGACTTCGAAGCGTCCTCCCCGTCAACGAAATGGGACGGTCTAGCCTTCGGAGTATTTCCTGGTTGCGTAACCGCCGTTACTGCCGTTGCCATGACAACAAACGCCGGAGACAGAAAGGATCAAGAGACAGGAAAGACAGACAAAAAAAAAAAGACAACCAGAACCACCAACAACCAAAACGATGGACCCAGAGACAATTGTAATTATTTTTTTGTTATTCCTCGCACTGGAGGAAGAGGAGAGGAGGGTGCGGTCTCTGCGCCGGCGAGTGCTGTACCTCCGGATGAGAGAGGACCGTATTGAGGTAGGCTAAACTTTTTAATTAACGGTTAGGGGTAATTGGTATACAAATAGCCTACATTACGTTAATGCTAGACCGGTTAACTGTTGATCGGGTCGTGGTTAATGCCATATAACCCTGATTAGCCTAATAGTTAAAAACCCTGACCTTGATTTAATAATAAAAATAGATTACATATTTTGGTCATGAATCATCCAAACTAGATTGATAAGCCTAGATGGAGTGATAAGTGGATAAACAGATTTTGCGTTATGTATTTAAGTTCTAAAATGAGCTAGATTCATGTTATAAACTAAAAGTTAATAAATAAATAAATAAATAAATAAATAAATATGGATGGGGTGCCACACTGGAGACCCTGGTGTTCCTCTTTTGGCTGGCGAGTGGGGCATCGTACAGGGTGGTTTCCAGGGTGTTTGGGATGCCTCGCTCCACTGTCCACCGAGTTACTGAGGAGGTGGTGGCCATTCGGCAAAAGGTCATCCACCTCCCATCCACTGGCCCTGATGGTCAGTGCTATATGAACAGGAAGCTGTTTGCATCTGTCATCTTGCAGGCAGTCAGTGACCATCAGGGCCGCTTTTTGGACACGTACGTGGGCTGGCCGGGGTCGGTGCATGACGCCAGAGTACTCCGGCACAGCCCACTGTACAGACAGGCTGCTTACCCTCCTCCAGGGCACTTCATCCTCGCAGACGGCAGGTACCCGTGCCTCCAACATCCACTCCCCCTCATCACTCCGTCCAAACAACCCGTGCAACCCGTGTGGAGCCCAGCGCTTCAATGCCCACCATTCCAGGGCACGCTCTATTATTGAGCGTGCCTTTGGAATGATGAAGACCAGATTCAGGGCCATCTTTCTACAAGCGCTGGAGGTGCACCACACCTTTGTGCCTCAGGTAAGTCATCACAAAACATGATTCTAATTTTTGAGTACTGAATAGTGTTGCAAAGGGGTGGAAAGTTTCCGGTAAATTGCCCGGAAAGTTTCCGAAGATTCCTGTGGGAATTTTCACTCTGGAATATTGGAAATTTACAGGAGATTTTTGCTTTCACTCTTTTTCCAATTTTTCCGAAAATTCCCAGGAATATTCAGCTTGGGAATTTGGGGAATTTTCGTTTTTTTTTTTTTTTTCTTGTTATCCATTTGAATGATTTGTCGGAAATTTAAGCTTGGGAAATTTGGAAATTTTCATTTTTGTTGTTGTTAAGGTGAATGGGGAAAAAATAAACAATAATCAGTAAAATGAATGTCAGCATCAATATCACCACTTTTTTTAGTTGCTGAGGGAAACATACAGTGCTGTGAAAAAGTATTTGCCCCGTTCCTGATTTCATATTTTTTTGCATATTTGTCACACTTAAATGTTTCAGATCATCAAACAAATTCTGATATTAGACAAAGATAACCCGGGTAAATATAAAATACAGTTTTTAAATGATGATTTCGTTTATTAAGGAAAAAAGGCTATCAAAACCTACCTGGCCCTATGTGAAAAAGTAATGCACCAGCAAGTCCACCTCTGAATGGCTTAAAAAAAACAAAATGAAGGTTTTGGAGTGGCCTGGTCAAAGTCCAGACTTAAATCCAATTGAGATACTGTGGCATGACTTAAAAAAACAGGCCTTTCATGCTTGAAAACCCTCCAGTTTGGCTGTATTAAAATATTTATGTAAAAAAGAGTGGGCCAAAATTCCTCCACAGCGATGTAAAAGACTCATTGCCAGTTATGAAAATTCCCGAAAATTCCCTGGAAATTCATTATAATGTAACATGTTTGCATGCATATCTGCTTATAACAAACCAAAATGTTTATTATGTATACATGTGTATGACCAGGTGAATGCAGTGAATATAAATTCCCGTAAAATTCCCTGAAAATTCCCATTTATTCCCGTTAATTTCCAAAAATTCCCATGGAAATTTTCCAACTTTGAAAATTCCGGGAATTTTGTGTGTGTGTGTGTGTGTGTGTGTGTGTGTGTGTGTGTGTGTGTGTGTTTGCGTGCGCCTGCCTGTAATTGACACACTCCCCGGGATGCACGGCATGTGTGTGGGTAATTAGGCCACAGGTGTGGGCAGTTTGGGTCTCTTTGTCGGATTTCTTTTTTAGGTGACGGCAGACGAGCAGAACGGCAGCGCGGCTGAGTCGACAGCAGCTGATACACCAGGGGAACACCGTGGAAGAACACGTTGGACGGCTGTTGCAGCAGACGGTCATCTTGGTCCAGGTGCGGCGGACAGTGGGTGATTCATATCACAGACATGTGTACCGGTTGCCGGAACGGAGGAAGCTGCCGCTGCCACCCTGGAGGGACAGGTCGCCATGCGCCCGGAGAGACAACGGAGACGCACAGTGCGAGAGGGGAAGCCGTGGATGGAAGTGGAGGGGTGGGGACACGTTCCACCCTTCCTCCAGCTAAGTACCCCTCTACTTTCGCTACAAAACACATTGCCTAGAATACCACCTGTAACTGCTGTGGCCAGCTATTTTAATACAACGTCTTATCCTGGGAAATTACCTATAACTTGGGCATCCCGCCATTAGTCACTAGAGGGACAAAAATCACAGTAATTTTGGGTTAGGTCTTATTTTAAGTTGTATGGAAGTTTCGACCTCCGATTTGTTTGTTTAGTAGTGGTCTTGGTTGGATTTTTTGTTTATTTGGTTGCTTTGATTTGCTGTGTTTATTTTGTAAATTCCCACCCATAAAACCTACTATTTTTGCCCTAAATCAGCCCTTCCGGCTAGAGACTTGTAGGTGGTTGAGTTGCCCTGACGGATATTTTGTTGTGCTCATCCCCCAAGATACTGGGCCTCTACTGCACAGGGACCCATCGGATGAAGACTCATTGTGGACCACAGTGATTGCTGGACTCTCCAATTTATACTGGACTCTTTGGAGTATCTTTTTATTCTGCTTTTTTAACTTTTGTAATAAAGACGTATTTTTATAATCCTAATCCTCAACTCCCCAACAGAAACAGTGGTACAGTCCCTACACTCGGTGACAATTTTATTGATTGTTTATTTTTTCCCCATTCACCTTAACAACAACAAAAATGAAAATTTCCAAATTTCCCAAGCTTAAATTTCCATGGAAACTGTTTAAACACCTCATTGAAATGGATAACAAGAAAAAAAAAACGAAAATTCCCCAAATTCCCGAGCTGAATATTCCTGGGAATTTTCGGAAAAATTGGAAAAAGAGTGAAAGCAAAAATCTCCTGTAAATTTCCAATATTCCAGAGTGAAAGTTCCCACAGGAATCTTCGGAAACTTTCCGGGCAATTTACCGGAAACTTTCCACCCCTTTGCAACACTATTCAGTACTCAAAAATTAGAATCATGTTTTGTGATGACTTACCTGAGGCACAAAGGTGTGGTGCACCTCCAGCGCTTGTAGAAAGATGGCCCTGAATCTGGTCTTCATCATTCCAAAGGCACGCTCAATAATAGAGCGTGCCCTGGAATGGTGGGCATTGAAGCGCTGGGCTCCACACGGGTTGCACGGGTTGTTTGGACGGAGTGATGAGGGGGAGTGGATGTTGGAGGCACGGGTACCTGCCGTCTGCGAGGATGAAGTGCCCTGGAGGAGGGTAAGCAGCCTGTCTGTACAGTGGGCTGTGCCGGAGTACTCTGGCGTCATGCACCGACCCCGGCCAGCCCACGTACGTGTCCAAAAAGCGGCCCTGATGGTCACTGACTGCCTGCAAGATGACAGATGCAAACAGCTTCCTGTTCATATAGCACTGACCATCAGGGCCAGTGGATGGGAGGTGGATGACCTTTTGCCGAATGGCCACCACCTCCTCAGTAACTCGGTGGACAGTGGAGCGAGGCATCCCAAACACCCTGGAAACCACCCTGTACGATGCCCCACTCGCCAGCCAAAAGAGGAACACCAGGGTCTCCAGTGTGGCACCCCATCCATGCCTCCGATCCTGGTGGAGCAGGTTCAGCAGCACTGCCAGGGACTCTCTGTTCAGCCTGAAGTCCTGCCTAGGACAGGTACGGTCAGGTTCAGTCTGCAGTACATGGGTCTTGTCTGAAGGAGTGGAAGAAGAGGAGAAGAAAAATGATTAATTAAACTATAATTTATTTAGAGTTTATTTATTTATTTATTAACTTTTAGTTTATAACATGAATCTAGCTCATTTTAGAACTTAAATACATAACACAAAATCTGTTTATCCACTTATCACTCCATCTAGGCTTATCAATCTAGTTTGGATGATTCATGACCAAAATATGTAATCTATTTTTATTATTAAATCAAGGTCAGGGTTTTTAACTATTGGGCTAATCAGGGTTATATGGCATTAACCACGACCCGATCTACAGTTAACGTAATGTAGGCTATTTGTATACCAGTTACCCCTCTTCTCTTCCTGCTCTCAACGAAGGCGGACGCTTTTTCTCTAGCTCCCTCCTGCCCTTATCTGCCCTGCTCTGCTCTTTGTCTTGTGTTGTCTCTATTGGAGCCTCTCTTTGCATTTCTCTCCGAAAATCCACAACAATGGATCTGATCAGCTGGTCTCTCAATGCAATTGATCAAATTTTTTCTATAAAAAAACTGGGCAAAGGAGAGCCCGCATGTCCCGCCGGAACGTTTGCCGCCGGGTACACCATGGACTCCTGGGAGAAGTGGAGGGTGATGTGCCTGTCGATTCTTTCCGTCGAGGATGTTGAAGACGTCTACATGATTGGATTTATGATAACAGGATTTCTGCTGTTTGGAGCTGGTGGATTCCTGATTTATCACAAAGTTCAGAGGGTGTTGGCAGCGCTTTTGGCTCTAGAGAAGCTGCCAGCCATGATTGAAGGTTTGAGCCGAGTCACCAACACTCAGACTCATGCGTTGTGCGAATTGATTCGTGAATCAATCAATTGATCAATTGATTCGTGAATCAATTCGCAAGCAGGAAGAAATTCCTGGACTTTTAAGCCAGATGGGGAACAACTTGGAGAAGTTGGAAGCTCGACTCTGAGGAAATGTGCTATAATTCGAAATTATTCGGAATCACCGAGAGAACCACAGAGACTCAAGGCTGAAATTGCAGAATCAGCCTGACCAAAACAATCACCTTATCCACAATTCGGCGCCCCAGCAACCTTGGAAGGCCGCTATCTTCAGTTTCTCCTGGATGTTTATGCAGACAGCCGTGAGCCGCAGCTTGTGGGTGCAGAGCACCATAGTGGATGCATACGGCCCTCGTCTGTGCTGGACATCTCCCCCTTCCCTAATCCCTCTCCCCTTCCACATGTGCAATGTCTTGAGTCATATTGTTTATTATGTGCTCATTGTGCTGGGGTGTGTTTTTTTTGCTAATGCCATGTCGTGCTCCCTTTGGAGCCCAGTTTGACATTTGACCTTTTTTTCCCCCCTCTCCTTCCCTAATGTCCTCCTTTCTCATCTAATGTAAGGGGCGCCACGCAAGGTGGCTGACCCGAAGTTCTCCTGATCCTGTAACCCTGTATTTGTCATGTCTTTTGGTGTCTCGTGGACGGGATGTAACTTAAATTGGAATTTCCCCTTGTGGGATTAATAAAGTGTACTTAATCTTAATCTAACCGTTAATTAAAAAGTTTAGCCTGCCTCAATACGGTCCTCTCTCATCCGGAGGTACAGCACTCGCCGGCACAGAGACCGGACTCCTCTTCCTCCAGTGCGAGGAATAACAAAAAAATAATTACAATTGTCTCTGGGTCCATCGTTTTGGTTGTTGGTGGTTCTGGTTGTCTTTCTTTTTTGTCTGTCTTTCCTGTCTCTTGATCCTTTCTGTCTCCGGCGTTTGAGAGCCGTAAACCGCAGGGTTTTACTTGCCCACGACAGCTCGAAGTAGAACACGGGAGTAGCTAACAGCTGTCGGCAAACAGTTTTTAATGACCAGCACATTACCGTAACTGGATCCGAAGCTGAATCGCTGCAGCGCTCCCCAGCTGAGACGAGCCTTGCTTCCCCATGGAATACGTCCAAGCCAGGATCCGGGCGAACCCACGGCGGAGCGAACTGAGCAAAACCGGACTTTGTGAACACGGACCAGAGGTAGGCCTGCTACACACGCTAGGACTCACAATCCACTCTCCTCACTGTGACAGCCCCTTTTGGATCATGCGCCGAGGCCGGCTTATTTTCATTCATTCGATTGGAGGGTGTAGTTGTGTGTGTGTGTGTGTGTGTGTGTGTGTGTGTGCGCGCACTGAGTAACCCTTGGTCTATGTAATTCTTCTCTCCTACATCTCAACAGAAGCAATCTGAATAGCGAAAAAAGAACTGGCCATCAAGTGAAAATAAGATATAAAAATATTTTCCAGAGTGGTAAGTAGCCTATAATGAAAGGTGAAATGTATTTGTTAAAATATTAGTTGAGCTGAAAATATGTACCATTGTAGCCACCAGAAAAATAATGGAGGCAACTGCAACTGGTGGGGGTTCTCCACCTGAGGACTTCACCCCTGCGGAGGAGCTGGCGCTCAGTTGCAACCGGGGGCGCCCACTTATAGAGGGAATAGAGGGGGCTTCGGGCAGAATAGAGACGGATCATCGCAAATTGCGGGTGGGAAATAAAATAAGACGTCTTTAACCTCATGTTCTTTTTAACTCTTATGTTCAATACTTGTTGTTGCCTTTGATGTATGACTTGTGCTATATGAATAAAATTTGATTGAGTAATTGATTGTTTATTCAGTTGATTTCGGAGACTGACAGTGGTAACACATGATTTTCATTACGTTTATTTTTATTAAGTAAACATGTACATTGTGGGAAATAAGTCTGAACTTATATTTCAGAACACGGACATGGTGCTACATAATTAAATTTGAATTCAATTGAATTGAATATTATGCCAGGGCCACAATATACATGATGGTAACGTCATTTGGGGGTCTGTTTCCGTCCGTCGGACATTCTTTGACACGCAGCTGAGCTAAGCTTGACCGTAAGCCTGCCACAGAGCAGGCTAGTTCTGCTGACTAAGTTACCATGGTTACTGAGCTGCAACTCATATAAGCCTCTTTGATGGAACGTAACTCTCACTTAAATTAGCGAGGTTTATCGAAATAAGCCAGGCTATCCTGTTAGCCAGCTTGATGGAACAGCCTCCCACTTGAGTCCATGATTCCCACTTAATAGGGCTTTAAATTGAATTTTGGGATTGTTGCTTGATGGCATTATGGAGATGTTTTGATTCCCCAGTATTATGCGTTGGCATGCGGATTTGATGTCCTTTTGGGTTGTTTTTTCTGTGCTTTGGGAATGTTCAGTATTTAGTTTCACATGTGGGGTTTGGTTTGTTTGTTCCTTTTGAAGGTGGGGTATTAGATTGCTCTTTGCGCTGTTGATAATGGCCCTATTTAACTGCTTGCAATCCCTCTGGCAACTTATGGTGGCATACCAGTCTATTTTCCAGTTACCTATCTCAGGTGTGTTAATGAGTTCTGATGTCTTGTATTTGGGTCTGTATAGTTCTGTTGGTCAATGAAAGGTTAGAGTGTTCTGTTAGTGATTTATGTTTATATCGTGCTTTAATATAATTGTAAATTTTCTGGCTAATTCTGTGTTTTTTGCCATCCTGGTTTGAATTTTTAGCTTGTCCTGTGAAGAATGGAGTGGGGATATTGTATAGTCCATTGTCTTTTGATATGTTTTTAATTCTAAACCCAGTAACCCCAAAACCTAAATCTTAAATCTACAGTTTAACTACTTAGTTGAGAGAAGTGGACTTTAGTTTAAAACCCTTACATCTAACTAATTAATATGAGGCCTAGGCTTAACAATGGCAACACCAGAGGCAATTGAAGAATGTTTGCTTAGGAGATGCACTATATGGACAAAAGTATTGGGACACCTACACATTATACCTACAGGAGCTTTTATGACATCCCACTCTAAATCCATTGGCATTAATATGGAGTTGGTCCCCCTCTTTGCATAAAAGGAGCAATTCTCTCGTTTTTATTGCTGAGAATCGTGTAACTTGTGGGTGTATTACTTATGATAGTGTGTTGGGTAGACTCTCCTCCCCAGTGTTTAGTTTAGCCACACCCTGCAATCACTGATTGTCTGCAGGTGAGTCCAATCCCCCCTATCTTTCAAATGTGGCTGTGAGAAGCCAGCAGCAGGGTTTGCCTCACCGCCTCAACTCCACATTTGAAGGATATAGATTCAACTAAGGTGGTTGCAGAAAGGGGAGCTGTTTGAAAACAGTGCTGTGTGCCAGATCCCATTTGAATGAATGATTTGGTCCTAAACTTGCAGGCCCCAGGGAAATGATGCCGGTCATGGCTTCGTTATTGCTGTGTCAAAGGAGCGCTGGCCGCTGCTGTTTTTGCCCTTCCACAAACTTGTTTGCGTTACTGTGCTTTTTTTAATGGACTAATTTTTAATAGTCAGTTCCTGTAACTTATTGGTTTTGTTTGTTTGTTTTTATAAACCAACTCTGTGGGGCTTGATTAGTGTCAGTACCGGTGGGCCGTCATACGCTTCCAGGTGGTGAATCACTGGGTGGAGGGTCTTATTTCGGGTTTTATTTACATGCTTAAGTTGCTGTGTTTTAATTCTTGTGCCCTTTTTGCTTTGCAGTGTGTGTGTGACATCCTTTCTTCCTCCATACCTGGTGGTGGTGACCCCTCCTTCCCTCACTTCTCACTCCTGCAGGTTCCCTGACAATTCCCCACCAGTACTGGTACTCATTTATCTATGGTGATCTTTTTAACAAAGGACATACATATATATATTTGATAATAAATTGTACATTTTAAATTGGCTCAATCTTGTGCATTATTGAAATTCAGTAGATTTGGTGTGTGAATAAAACAAAGATTGAAACTGGAAATTCATGCCTCTGCTTCTTCTTTGTATTACGAGAACCTGTGAAAGGGGGTATTCTCTAGGTGAAAGTCCTAGGGTGGCGTTGTCACACTTGTTGTCAGGGCTTATAGTTGCCCTCATCACAATAGTAATACACTCGTTAATATCAGAAGAGGAAGTGCAATAATTGGATTGAGTGCCGCGAACCTTGAGGCGATCTCTGCTCTCGGCATCTCAAGATCCAGCAACCAAAACATTTGGACCAGATGTCATCGCAAGCGGTGTGAACGACCCAGGAAGAGAGGGAAACGAGCCGGGATAAGACTTAAGCTAAGAAGGCTTGGACCCAAGGCTGTCCCACTACCCAGCCTACCCCTGGCAAATGTCCGATTGCAGGACAATAAAATGGATGAGATAAGGCTCAGGCTGACCCAGCAAAGAGAAACCAGAAACTGCGGTGCTCTCATCCTTACAGAGACGTGGCTCCATAACAACATAAAGGATGAGGCTTTAGCACTAGACGGGCGAAGCCTGTTCCGGGCTGACAGAACACGAGACTCCGGTAAGACAAGAGGTGGCAGACTCTGTGTATACATCAATGATGCTTGGTGCACAGGTGCAGTCAGAGTGGATGGAAAATGTTCACCTGACGTTGAGTTTTTACTGCTGAGATGCCGGCCATATTACCTGCCTAGAGAATTCACCAGTGTGTTTGTTGCTGCTGTTTACATTCCACTGGATGCAAATTCAAAAACTGCACTCCAGGAATTGTATGAGGTCATCAGCAGTCACATGGCAAAACAGCCGGATGCTGTTATTATTGTTGCTGGGAATTTTAATCAAACGGACCTCAGAACTATTTTGCCTAGATTCCACCAGCACATCTCCACCAGAAGAAACAACACACTGCACCATGTCTACACCAATGTTCCTGGCAGCTACAGAACCCTCCCTTGTCCTCATTTTGGCCAGTCAGACCACATCTCCTTGCTTCTCCTGCCTACTTACATCCAGCTGACATTTTACAGCTGACAGCAGTCAAACCAACTGTAAAAACAGCTGACAGCGGTCAAATCAACTGTAAAAACAAAGTGTGGACAGATAAATCTACAGCAGCTCTACAGGACTGTTTTGAATGCACAGACTGGGAGATGTTTAAAGATGCTGCTACCCAGGAGGACCATATCGACCTAGAAGAATACACATCATCAGTGACATCATACATCAGCAAATGTGCTGATGATGTGGTAAAAATAAGGACAGTTAAATCATTCCTTAATGAGAAAGCCTGGATGAATGGAGAGGTGAGAGCTCTATGTAGAGCCAAAAAAGCTGCCTTTAAGTCAGGTGACAAAGAAGCTTACAACACTGCCAGAGCAAAACTGAAAGCTGGCATCAAGGAGGCAAAGCGAAGGCACCAGCAGAGACTGGAGAGAGACCTCAACACCAACAACAGCAAAGACTTGTGGCAGGCGGTCAAAAGTGTTACAGGCTACAAAAGCAGGAGCGCTCCCATCATGTGTGAGGCCACGTTACCAGACGAGCTAAACATATTTTATGTTCGCTTTGATCTCCTCAACAGAGAGTTAGCTGTAAAGTCTACTCTGCCTCCAGAGGACCGGCCACTGTCAGTATCCACAGTGGATGTGAGGAAAGTCCTGCTGAAAGTGAATATGACTAAAGCTGCTGGGCCTGATAACATCCCTGGCCATGTACTAAAAACATGTGCCAACCAGCTAGTAGATGTCATTACTGACATTTTTAACATATCACTGTCACAGGAGAGTGTTCCCACCTGCATCAAGACAGCCACCATCATCCCTGTGCCAAAAAAGTCTGCAGTGTCTGATCTAAATGACTACCGCCCTGTGGCACTCACCCCCATCCTGATGAAGTGCTTTGAGAAACTGGTTCTCCAGCACATAAAGAACAACATCCCTGCCAGTCTGGACCCTCAGCAGTTTGCATTCAGAACCAACAGATCCACGGAGGATGCCATCTTCACTGCTCTCCACTCAGTCTTCACTCACCTTGAGAAAAGCAACACCTACATCAGAATGCTGTTTGTTGATTTCGGCTCAGCTTTCAACACAATCTCCCCCATGAAGCTGATTGGAAAACTGAACACTCTGGGCATCAGTACCACCCTCTGCAACTGGATACTGGACTTCCTCACAAACAGACCCCAGTCAGTTCGGATTGGCAGTCTGTCCTCCTCCACTCTAGTGCTCAACACCGGAGCGCGCCAGGGCTGTGTGCTCAGCCCCCTCCTGTTCATGCTGTACACCCACGACTGCAACCCCCGACATGGAAAGAACTCTATTGCGAAGTTCGCAGATGACACCACCATCATTGGCCAGATCTCCAACAATGATGAGTTTTCATATCGGGAGGAAATCAACCATCTTGCAGAATGGTGCACAGAAAACAACTTACTGCTCAATGTCAGCAAAACCAAAGAGCTGATAGTTGATTTTAGAAAAAAGGAGGCAAAGACACACAACCCTGTCTACATCAATGGAGCTGAGGTGGAGCAAGTGAGCAGTTTCAAGTTCCTGGGAATTAACATAACAGAGAACCTGTCATGGACTTCACATATCTCTGCCCTGGTTAAAAAAAAAAAAAAAAAAAGCTCAGAAACGGCTGTATTTCTTAAGGAAACTTAAGAAAGCAAAATTCTCACGCCAATTTCTTGTCAACTTCTACAAAGGAGCACTTGAAAGCATCCTGACTGGAAACATCACAAACTGGCATGGGATGTGCACGGCCCAGGACAGGAAGACTCTGCAACGAGTGATTAAAACTGCCCAAAACATCATTGGTACCCACCTACCAAGCATCAGTGATATCGGGGAGGTGAGGTTGGGTTGGGTGGGAGGGTAGAGAGAGAGAGACAAGGAGACAGACAGGGGGATAGGGACAAACTGGGACAGCACACAACAGCAGAAACAGCACGGTATCCTGAACAGGTAGTCTAGATGGAAGTGACACGCAGCATCTAGCCATCTCATCTGCAGCTGGATGACCTTCCAGGATGAGCAGGACAGTATGACCTAGACAAGACACAGAACGACACAACGAAAGCAAAGGGGCAGTGGACTCTGCAACAATAGCATGCATTGAGTAAAAAGGGGGGGTATAGAGGGGGACAGGAAGAAGAAGAAAGGAAGAGGGAAGAGGAAGATTAGGAGAGGAAAGTGCTCAGAGCCTGATATGAAGTCCCCCGACAGTCTAAGCCTATAGCAGCATAACTAAGGGCTGGTCCAGGGCAACCTGGGCCGACCCTAACTATGAGCTTTGTCAAAAAGGAAAGTTTTAAGTCTACTCTTAAAGATAGAGAGTGAATCTGCCCTCCAAACTGAGATATGAAGATTGTTCCACAAACGTGGAGCCTGGAATTGGAAGGATCTGCCTCCCGATCTAGTTTTAGAGATTTTGGGAACCACCAATAAACCTGCATTTTGGGAGCGCAGTGCTCTGGCAGGGTGATAAGGAACTATGAGCTCTTTCAGATAAGATGGTGCCTGCCCATTAAGAGCTTTGTAGGTGAGGAGAAGAATTTTAAATTCTATTCTGGATTCTACAGGTAGCCAATGTAAAGAAGCCAATATTGGAGTAATATGATCTCTTCTCCTAGTTCTACTCAGCACACGTGCAGCAGCGTTTTGGACCAGCTGGAGAGTCTTTAACGACTTGCTGGTACAACCTGATAATAAGGAGTTACAGTAGTCTAACCTAGAGGTAACAAAGGCATGGATTCATTTTTCTGCATCACTCTGAGACAAGATATGCCGGACTTTTGAGATATTACGCAAGTGAAAAAAGGCGGTTTTAGAGATCTGTTTAATATGGGAGGTAAAGGACAAATCCGCATCGAAATGACTCCGAGGTTCCTTACCGTGGAGCTGGGGGTCAAAGTAATGCCATCCAGAGTAGCTTTGTCATTAGAAACCAATTCCCTAAGGTATTTAGGGCATGATAGAACATGATAACTTCTGTTTTTTCTGAGTTTAATAGTAGAAAATTGGTGGCCATCCAGGCCTTTATCTCCTTAAGGCAGGCTTCAAGTTTACTTAGCTGATGAGTTTCATTTGGCTTTACGGATACGTACAACCGAGTATCGTCCGCATAACAATGGAAGTTCACAGAGTATTTCCGGATAATATTACCTAAAGGAAGCATATACGAGATGAATAAAATAGGGCCAAGCACAGAGCCCTGCGGAACACCATATTTGACCTTTCCACAGGAGGAGGATTCATTATTAACATGAACAAACTGATGTCGGTCTAATAAATAGGACTTAAACCAGTTTAAAGCTGTTCCTTTAATGCCAATTAGGTGCTCTAATCTCTGTAATAGAATGTGATGGTTGATGGTATCAAAAGCTGCACTAAATTCCAATAGCACAAGTACGGAGAGAAGTCCATTATCTGATGCAGTTAGGAGGTCGAACTCTAACCAGAGCTGTCTCTGTGCTATGGTGCGCTCTAAATCCTGACTGAAAGTTTTCGAATAGTTCATTTTGCTGTAAGTAGCTACAGAGCTGATTAGCGACTACTTTCTCCAATATCTTTGAGAGAAAAGGAAGATTAGATATTGGTTTATAGTTGGCCAAGACATCTGAGTCAAGAGTAGTTTTTTTTGAGGAGTGGTTTAATTACAGCTACTTTAAAGGACTGTGGCATGTAACCAGTCGATAAAGACATATTGATCATAGCAAGAAGAGATGTGCTAACTAAAGGTAATACTTTAAGCAGCTTGGTTGGAATAGGGTCTCGGAGACATGTAGATGAATTGGAGGAGGAGATAATTGAAGTTAGTTCCAATAGATTAATCTGGGAGAAGGTCTCTAACTTATTATCTTTGATAGATGTCTCAAGGGGTGTTTGGTTAATGCCAATTGTGGGAAGGATGTTATCAGTTTTATCTCTAATAGCTAGAAAAGTAAAGTCATTACTACTGAGAGTTGTCGGAATACAAAGATCAGTAGAGTTATGACTCTGTAAGTCTAGTGTAGCGTGAGGGAGGCTAGTAAATAAGGTTGCGACAACGCCAACTGGGGAGTTTCACCCCAGGAAATTATTAGTTAAAGGGCTAATGCACAGGGGGCCACTCAGGTTCGCAGCATCACAGGCAGAGACGGTTTAAATAAAGAAATGTTTATTAACAAAAAAAGAAATCACAACAAATAGAGCACCAGGGTAAAATCACAACACTATTTAAAAAGACTGGTAGAGGGACAGCAGTCGGACAGGGCTGGGGCTTACCGTGGCAGCAGGGGAGTAAAAAAAAGGGAAAAACAAAAGTCCACAAACTATGCACCCGTGTCACTGCACACCAACCAAGAAGGGAACGTGAAGGAAACACCACCACCAGGAAACCGGGCTGCTGCCAGGGGCCTCAGCACCTGTCCAGAGAGAGGAAGGGAAAGGTTAAAACTCTACCAGCCCTTGACCCCTGGTGTATCTCTCTAAATAAAACAATATAATTGAAAAAAAAAAGAAACAAAAACAACAACAATTTGTTCAACAAAAAGGGGAAAAAATAAACAAAAAGAAACCCCACAATAATCAATATAAGAGAATATATTTAACTTGAAAGACAACAAACCAATAACAATTCACAAACAAAACAAAGAAATAACTCAAGGCAACTCTCCAACGACTAAACAACTTAAAAGCAGATCCCCACTATGCGGCGCTTCTTTATTATAGGGCCAGCCTCCAGGGTGTGGGGTCCGGCCACGCACTGCCTGCGGGGACAGAGCCGGTCCTTATCGCCGCGGGGTAGCGGCTCGCAGCTCCGGCGGCTGACCGGCGACGTAACTCTGTGAGAGGGAGCAAACACACACACAAAAACAGAGCTGAGCCAAAGCAGCAGCCGATCTTGGATCGGTAGCTGAAAACACCAAAAAAAAATTAGCACAAACAGATAAAAATTGTCAATAAACCACTAAATAATGGTTGCATAGCAAATTTAGCGTGGTACATACCCTCAAGCTGTGCCACAGTGCAACCTCACTGTGGAGGGTGGAAGTAATAAACAGTCGAAATGCTGCAGGAGGAAAAACACACCATAAATATTTGCCAACAGGGAGATGGTGATAGCAGCACCAAACAGACAAGACGACTCACCAACTCGACAGACAACCATGCGACAGCGGGCCTCCAGCAGAGCAGTCCGTCCGCCCCTGGACCAGTGGTCAGCCATGCTACAAACAGGTGGAGACCATCACCGAGATGCCTGCTGCGCGTTCAACAGTAAAAGAAACAGCACGAGGCCTTACCTGAGTGGTAGTATGACCCTCGTCGACCGCCACGCCAAACAAAAGCACCAGCTGCCCACGATGCTGCAGCTACCCCGGAAAATGCTTCGGGAAAGAGGAAGACCCAGGCATGGGCGCACCTGGCTTATATAAGCTCCGCCTAAGGCTTAAGATGGCACAACCTGGCACAGTGCCACACAGTGGCCAGGAGAGACCGAACCACTTGCCACACATGCTAAAAAGCAACCTGGGATTATTTTAACGAAATGAATGCCGTGTTAAGAGAGTTTTCCGTGTTGGTATGGATGTTAAAATCTCCAACTGTAATCACTTTATCAGCACTGAGAACTAAATCTGATAAGAAATCTGGGAATTCCAACAGAAATTCAGAATACGCTGAGTTAGGTGGACGGTATATAATGGCAAATAAGATTGGTTGAACTTGTTAGGAGCCGTCTCTGTGTGTGTTCTTCTGTTTCCCCTTCCCCTGTGTGTCTGTGTGTTTGTGTGTGTTTTTCCCTGCGGGCTGGGCGTGGCAGGCTCACTGGTCTCTCCCACTCACCTGTTCCCGCTCACGCACCTGGTTTCCATCCCGTCATTATCTCCACCAATCTACAGCCTTTATAACCCCGGCTCAGACTTCCACTCATCACCAGTTCATCCTGTACCATGTGTGGTAACGTCCCGGCTCCTATTGTTGATCTTGCGCTACTCTTTGGTGACCAGTCTTTTGATTGTTGGATTTTTGCTCTGCCTTTAGACCCTTCCCTGCCTGCCTGTGTGTGTCCTGCCTGCCCCTCCGTGTCCTGCCTGCTGCGCCCAGCCATCCCCGGATTTCTCCGTGCTTACTCAGTTCTGTTTGGAGTGTTTTTGTTAATTAAAGACTCTGTTACTTCTAACCACATCTGCATTGTGGGTTCAGTTCATTTGAGCTCAGGCTTAACAGAACTGCCTTCCAAGCTGAATGAAAAAAAGTAAGAATTAGGCTTTCAAATGAGTTATGCTTAAATTTAGGTTTTGGTGTTATAGCCAATTTTGAGTTAAAAATAGCTCACTGATTCTTGGGAATTTGGATAAAACAGGTTTTCATTTTGAAAAAAAAAAAAAAAGTGCGTTAAATTACAAAATCTGAAGGTATATCATTATAGGCCAAGGTCTTGGTTGTTCAGCAATGTTCTGGTGCAACCTCCTCATTTTGCATTTTTTTCATAAAATAGGTTTTTCCAGTTATTAGGCTACTTTGTTTTTGTCGACACTGTCACCATAATGTTTTTTTTTAAATTTGAAAAACATATTTTTGTATTAAAGAGACTATTACTTTAATAACTCAACAGCACCAAAGAAACATATTGTAAGCATATTCATTTAAAGCCAATATAACTGCCTCTGACGGTGGTGACACTGATCTGACGGTGGTGACAGTGGCCTCATTAAAACATACATTTCCAAAATTTATACCACTCAAGTCAATGGCTTCTTGCTTAACAACTTTATTTGACTATTTGGTACAAAAAAAACAACAATCCTGAGCACTGTTATAAGCATTTTTCAGACTTCAGTCATCACCGTCAGACAGAAAACCTGATGGTGGTGACGTCTGACGGTGGTGACAAAAACCTGCTCTTTCACATGATAAGCATGAGTTGTTCACATTAGCCATCTTGTTTTCGCCCTGTTGCTACCTACATCAGACCTCTTCTTAAAAAGTATACATTTATGCCATAATCTAATCTAATATTTTTTATACAGAAGTGACGGTGTTGACAATTTATGGTTGTGACAGTAGCAGTGTCCAAAAATATGAAGAGATTTAAGAGAAAATAGAAAACTTACAGGAGCCTGAGCGGTCTTGAAGCATGCAGTAGAGCTGAAGGTTTGAAAAGGGCTCCTCAGGAATGTAATAGACCTTGTAGTTTTTTTATTATTTTTTAAATAAATATCTGACGGTGGTGACGAATATCTGGGACACATTTTGAGCAACCACAAAATAATAGTAAATATTGTTCAAAACCCATTGTTTGTAGTTTTTAATACATATTATGATGTACTCTCATGTGGTAAAGATATTATTCAATGAAATTATTACTTTTTGTTGTTTTAATCAAGTTGAAATGATTATCTCCTATCTGAGGACAACTGGTTTTGTAGGGCATGGGCCAACATGTAATCATTAAATTAATACAAATTAAAAATAAACCTATAAAAGAACCTTACAAATGTGCAAAAGACCCCCTGATTATGCCCTTGATTCTTTTTATTCATTAAAATGTTGTAAATTTCCAGCAGAAATAGCATTTTTCTTAGTGGGACACGATTTATCCAAATTCTCAAGAATCAGTGAGCTGCAACTCCACCGCCTCGACCATCCCAAGGTACATGAATGTTAATATGGCTAGGAGGGGTTGACTCATTAATACCCACATAGTCATTTTCATTAATCCAGGTTTCAGTCAAGGAGAGTAAATCAATATTCAAATCAGATATCAGCTCATTTACTAGTAGTGATTTAGGAGACAGTGATCTTATATTCAAGAGCCCACATTTAATTATCTTGTTGTCTCTATTTACGTTAGTAGAGGAGGTGTTGATTTTTATCATGTTTTTGTGATTGATGCCTCCTCTTTTTGTTTTTGTTTCAGTGGTCGGGGGGCAGACACAGTCACTATGGGCATTTGGGTGGGCAGCCACTCTAATGGAAGCGCAGAGAAGCGTGTAAGACTGCAACTCTGCCTCCTGGTCTCATCTCTGGGTTGTCAGGCTTTGGTTCTAATAAACTTGTCCATTTTGCTAGAAATGAGAGCTGCCCCATCCAAAGTGGGATGGAGGCCGTCTCTCCTAATCAGACCAGGTTTTCCCCAGAATGTATGCCAATTGTCAATAAAGCCCACATTGTTTTCTGGACACCACCTAGACAGCCAGCGGCGGAAGGATGACATGCGGCTAAACGTCTCATCCAAGGTCAGATTTGGAAGGGGTCCAGAGAAGACTACGGAGTCCGCCATTGTTTTGGCATAAGCACACACCGATTCAAAACTAATTTTAGTGACCTCCGACTGGCGTTGCCGAGAGTCATTTGTGCCGCAGTGGATAATAATCGTACCATATTTACGTTTAGCCTTAGCCAGCAGCTTCAAATTTGACTCGACGTTCCCCGCTCTGGCCCCTGGAATGCATTTGACTATGGTCGCTGGTGTCGCTAGCTTCACATTTCTCATAATCGAGTCTCCAATTATCAGAGATGGTTTCTCAGCGGGCGTGTCGCTGAGTGGGGAAAATCGGTTCGAAACAATGAAGGGGTTGAGGGAGTCCTGTGTGCTTTGTTTTGCGGCTATGCTTCGTTGGGGCAGTCACCCAGCCGTGCCCTCCCTGCGCCCTCAGCTGCTCGGGGACTGTCGGGGGAGTAGCGGCTACGCTTGTCCTGCTCGCACCGGCTATGGGGGGGACTGGCTAGCTATCTCTGGCTGGCTATCTTTGGTGCGAAGCAGGGACTTCTAACTCACTGAGCCTCGCCTCCAGTGCTTCTATTCTATCACAGTTCTTACATGTACCAGTAGCATGGTCGCTAAAGGAGGCAGAGGAATAGCTAAACATACCACACGCTGAGCAGGAAAGGGAAGGGGAGAGGGAGGGAGAGGAGGAAGCCATCGCTAGCAGTTAGGCCAAGTTAAGCTATGTCAAGCGACGGGCAGAGAAAAGGCGCTAAGGAGGAGGAAAAGGTTGTATGCTTGGTAAAAACGAGATGAGGTGTTAATGTACAGCAGGTAATGTGTTACAAGCCCAATGTAAGGCAGATTGGGATTATTTAAATGTGGAAAATTACGCTAAAATCTGCTAACAACAAACAGTAGTCGAGCACAGCTCAAGAACCGGAAGGAAAACAATACGCTCACCGTCAGTACGTTGGTATGTCAGCACGTCCAGCTGATGTACCGACCATCTGCACTCCTCCATGTTTAATAATTTTAATTTTTATACAATCAATTAATCAATCAAGAGGGAACCACATTTTAATTTCATTATACAACCTGTTGTATAATGACCAATAAACTTCCTTGTATCCTTGTATCCTTTACAGCTATAACAGCTTCCACTCTTCTGGGAAGGCTTTCTGCAAGATTCTGGAATGTGTCTGTGGGAATTTTTGCCCGGTCATCCAGAAGAGCATTTGTGAGGTCACACACTGATGTTGGACAAGAGAGCCTGGCTCGCAATCTCTGTTCTAGTTTATCCCAAAGTGGTTTGATGGGGTTGGGGTCAGGGCAGTGTGTGGGCAAGTCAAGTTCTTCCATACCAAACTCATCCAGCCATACTTTATGGATCTCATTTTGTGCACTGGATCACAGTCATGCTAAAGCAGAATGAGTGGTATGAGAAAACATTACAAACAATAAATAAATAGCACTAAAAATATATATGCATAATAAAAAAAACAGTAAGAACAGGCATAGATCAAAAGTTATTGCACATGGATCGAAAGTTATTGCACATGGAAAAAAAGGCATGTATGACTACTGCTGGTTTAACAGCCTGATGACCCAGGAATAATAACTATTTTGAAGTCTGTTGGTTCATGAGGCCGCAGAAGTCTGTTCCTCTGAAGCACTCTCAAGGAAATGGAGTCGCTGCTGTGCCTTCTTCACTGCCGCGGTGGTGTTTACTGTCCAGCTGAGATCCTCAGAGATGTGCACTCCTAGTACCTTGAAGGAGGAGACCCTCTCAACTCCCCGTTGATGTAGAGAGGGGTGGGTTCTGCTCTGTGCTTCCTAGTCCATAATCAGTTCTTCAGTTTTACTCGTGTTAAGAGACAGGTTGTTGGCAGAGCACCAAATAGACAGCTTCAGGATCTTGTCTCTGTATGCTGTCTCATCCCCATTCTGTATTAGTCGCACCACAGTGTTAAACTGAAGCATTTCCCTTCACTGGAACTAAGGGACCCTAGACCAACCCCAGAAAAACAACCTCATAACATTATCCTTCCTCCACCAAACTTTACAGTTGGCACAATGCAGTCAGGCAGGTCTCCTGGAACTGGCCAAACTCATTCATCAGACTGCCAGACAGAGCAGTGTGATCATTCCACAGAACACATTTCCACTGCTCCAGGGTCCAGTGGTGGTATGCTTTACACTGCTCCAACCGACGCTTGGTGTTATGCTTGGTGATGTAAGGTTTACATGCGGCTGCTCAGCCATGGAAACCCATGACATGAAGCTCCCGGTGCACAGTTTTTGTACTGATGTTTAATGCCAGAGGAGGTTAGGAGCTCTGCAGTTATTGAGTTAGCAGAGCCTTGATGACTTTTATGCACTATGCACCTCAGAACTCAACCATCCCACTCTGTGACTTTACGTGGTCTACCACTTGGTGGCTGAGTTGCTGTGGTTCCTAAACACTTCTACTTTTAAAAAATTCCACTTACAATTGATCATGGATATAGGAGGGGAGAAATTTCACACACTGACTTGTTGAAAAAGTGGCATCCTACTACATTACTATTAGAGTACCATGCTTGAATTCAGTGAGCACTTTTGCAAATGTTTGTAAAGGCAAACTGCATGGCTAGGTGCTTCATTTTATACACCTGTAGCAATGGGACTGAACGAAACACTTGAATTCAATGATTAAGAGCTGTGCCCCCAAACTCCCTCTCAGACTGGCAACATATTTAGTGTCTTTTAAATCTCTTCTCAAACTTTCTTTTCGTATCAGAAAACTTTTATATTTTTGGCCATATACAGAGCTGCCAACTCTCACGCATTGGCCATGAGACTCACGCATTTGATTGGCTTCACACGCTCACACGCCACACCTCCGATTTCTCACGCTGAAGTGCTCATCAAGAGCCTTTTTTACTTTTGACTAAAAACGGTTCTGTTTATCTGTGATCTATCTGTTGAGCCTGAGAAAAGCCACTTGTGATCGATAAGTTATGCCTACAGAGCGCCCTGCGATGGACTGGCGACCTGTCCAGGGTGTTTCCTTGCCTTCGCCCTATGAGCGCTGGGATAGGCTCCAGCCTCAGAAATCGCAAGTTAGCAGCACCTCAGATTAGAGCCCGGATAAATGCCACACAGAGTTCTAGTGGTAGACACATCTCTACACCAGCTGTGCAGAGGAGACTGCGCCAATCAGGCCTTTATGGTCAAATAGCTGCTAAGAAACCACCACTAAGGAAAAGCTACAAGCAGAAGAGATTTGTTTGGGCCAAGAAACACAACGAATGGACATTAGACCAGTGGAAATCTGTGCTTTGGTCTGTTGAGTCCAAATTTGAGATCTTTGGTTCCACCCGTCGTGTCTTTGTGCAATGCAGAAAAGGTGAACAGATGGTCTTTACATGCCTGGTTCCCACTGTGTAGCATGGAGGAGGAGGTGTGATGGTGTGGGGGTGCTTTGCTGGTGACACTGTTGGGGATTTATTCAAAATTGAAGGCACACTGAACCAGCATGGGTACCACAGCATCCTGCAGCGACATGCCATCCCATCCAGTAAGCGCTATTTGACCAAGAAGGAGAGTGATTGGCTGTAAACTGGACACTTTGGAGGCTGTGGTGGAGAGGAGGACACTGAACAAACTGTTATCTTTCATGGATAACCCTGATCACCCTCTCCACCACACACTGGACAGACAGCGGAGCTCCTTCTCCAACAGACTGTTACAGCTCTGCTGTCGAAGGGACAGATACAGGAAATCATTCCTGCCACAAGCCATCACACTATACAAAAACTCACACCGGTCTGACAGAGACTCACAACTCTCTGCAGTATAGCTCTGTTTTTAACACTCCACTACCTAGCACCTTAAATTGTTTGGTTATTTATTATCCACTACTCAGCACCTTACTTACTTGTTTATTTTATTTTATTTTATTATCCATCATTCAGCACCTTAACTGTTATTTATTAGAAGTGGTGATTCCATGGGACCAAATCAAGTCGGATAGTCGCCGAATCCCATTACCGGGCGTCGGGTTCTGCCACTTGGTTTCCTGGTTCCAGAGTGTCAAGCTTACCCTGTGCCATACCATCTACTATCTGTATTTTTCATTTTTCATATTTATTATTTTCATCAGTATATCTTACATTTCTTACATTTCAACACTTAAACATCTCATATTCTCAGGCTACTTTATTGTATATACTTAGCCCTTATTGTCTTTAGTGTATATATTTCGCATATTTAGTCTCTATTGTATATACTTTTAATTTTAATTTTTAATTTTTTGTTTTTATTGATGATGCTGCTGTAACGTGTGAATTTCCCAGTCTGGGATCAATAAAGTATACCTATCTATCTATCTATGAAGTGCTGTGCCAGATGACCTGGCCTCCACAGTCACCTGACCTAAACCCAGTCGAGATGGTTTGGGATGAGATGGACTGCAGAGTAAAGTCAAAAGGGCCAACAAGTGCTCAGCATCTCTGGGAACTCCTTCAACAAGACTGTTGGAAAACCTTTTCAGGTAACTACCTCATGAAGCTCATTGAGAGAATGCCAAGAGTGTGCAAAGCAGTAATCAAAGCAAAGGATGACTATTTTGAAGAATCTAAAATATAAAACATGTTTGAGTTATTTCACACTTTTTTGTTTACTGCATAATTCCATATGTGTTCATTCATAGTTGTGATGCCTTCAGTGAGAATCTACAATGTAAATAGTCATGAAAATAAAGAAAAAACATTAAATGAGAAGGTGTGTCCAAACTTTTGACTGGTAGTGTAGATCTATATTATGTATGATTGTCATGGCTACCGCGTGATGTTAAGGCCAATTTATGGTTCTGCGTACGCGTAGCTTATGCGTAGCTCGCGTCCCTTGCAGGACATCTGCGGCCGCTGCAGAGACTTGCCATGCACCTCCGAAAAATTGTAACTACGCAGACCCCACGCAGACCCTACGCAGACAACAAGAGCTATGATTGGTCTGCCGACTGCATCATTTCCGGCATTTCACCCCTCCGGCTTCACTTGCTGCTGTAGTGCCAGCAGCGCCATTTTTAAAAGAATTGCTGTTGTGATAAGATCTCGACTCGTCGGTTATAATTTCTCATCGGTTTTCTTCAGTAGCAGCCAGGTTTTTTTCAGGTCGCTCTTCCCCCGGTTTGTAATCACTGATGGTCAGTAGAGTTGCTGCTAAACTTGACTGGTAACAGACGTGCTGCTTTTGAGCAGACAGACTGAACAGATACACTGGTTGTTGTTGTTGTTGTTTTTTTTTACCCTCTGCTCAGTCTTGCCGGCTGGTTTTTGATAGAAAGTCAGTTGGAAAACTGTGCTCGTACCGGACACGGTGCAGAGTCACAGTCTTAACACACACACCACTTACACACACACATTAGCTGAACACACCAAGTACATTATTATTTTTATTTTATTTTGGCTGCATGCACTGTGAGTCTGACACTTTCTCACTGTAGTTCATAAAAATAAATGTAGTAGTATAAATATTATAAATTAAGCTGTATATATGAATATATTTGTACACTCTCTAGTAATTGCCTACTGCATGTGTTGTATTTATTGATGCACTTAAGAATATTCATGTTCTGTGTTTATAAAAACCTGTTCTATAAATAGTTCGTTTACTAATGTGATCAAAAACATTGATCTGAAGCTAAATTGAGGCTGCACTGTAAATATTTTTTTTCTAATAAACAATAAATATAGGAACTTCTGCTCAACCTGTATCAATTTCAGACTTAAAATAACATACTGGTTAAGCCCCACCCATTTCCAGTAAAACCACATAATTTCCGGTTTAAGCTCCACCCACTTCCGGTTAGACCCCCTATGGTGCAGCAACGTTTCTTTGGCGCTAACTTGTCATCTTGTTGCCTGGGGAGTGGAGGCGGGCTGGCTAGTTGAAGTGGGTGGAGTCACCCTCTTTGTGACATCAGCCCTGAGCCCTCACTGACTTAAGTAGCTGCACCTGGAAAGTGATTGAGTGCGTGAGGCTGCAAGGGGCTGAAGTAGTAAAAAGGGAATGGGACAGCCCTTTGTTTGGTTGTCAACAGCGATGCATTATGTTTCTCACAATCGCAGCTTTGGGACTTTTTATTTTACGTTTTTTGCTTGGTATTTTTGAGGAGTTGTGAAAACAGCATTAAAAAATGATCTACTCCCACAAAAGGCATTGATGAGTTTGCCAAGAGATAAAAAAAAACAAATAGCCTATGCATTGCCTATCTGCTTATTTCCTTAGTTTCTGAAGGCCATCTTATATCAAATATTATACTCACATGAGAACTTTTTCTTTTTTGCAGCGTCACTGCTGATTGCACCCTCCATGTTTTTTTTGTTTGTTTGTTTGTTTGTTTGTTTGGATACCATGTAGGATTTATGATTTTATGATTTATGATTTTATGTGTGCATGTTTTTTTCTTTATATGCTGTGCGGGCAGTGCATTTTACATTATTTTATTCTATTTAAATTATAATTGTATTATTATTTTATTTTATATTATCTTTTCTTCTTCTTCTTCTTATTATTATTATCATTATTTTATCTTATTTTATTTGATCTTATCTTATTTTATCATGTTATCCTATTGTGTATTTTACCTTTTTATTCTGCTTCTATTGTGTTATCTTGTGGTGTTTTATCTTGTTGTGCAGCACTTCAGAAAACCTTGTGTTTGTTAAAATTTTGCTTTACAAATAAAGTGGATTGGATTGGATTGTTTACAAATTCGCTCGTTTCACTTTGCTTTTATCGCGGCCGCCAGCTGGTTTCCCCAGGGGATTCATGTCATCCGTTACAATGCAATGAACTATGGGTAATTCCCTTACGCTAAGTCTGCGGAGATGCCCACTTACGGAAAGGGTGCATTAAGGGCTCAAAAAGTCCGCGAGAGATCCCTCACGCACTTCATGATTTGTCAATGGGACAACCCTAAGCCCTCACGGACTTAACGGGAGCGCGCCTCAAAGTCAGTGAGTGTGTGAGGGTGGACATTGGGATTGGGCCAAAGTTTCAAAGAACAGGCTGTGTGCACTTCTCTGTTTATCACACCAGCAAGTCGTTAAAGACTCTTCAGCTGGCCCAGAATGCTACTGCACGTGTGCTGACTAGAGCTAGGAGAAGAGATCATATTACTCCAATATTGGCTTCTTTATATTGCTTCCTGTAGAATCTAGAATAGAATTTAAAACTCTTCTCCTCACCTATAAAGCGCTTAATGGGCAGGCACCATCTTATCTGAAAGAGCTCATAGTTCCTTATTTATTGGTGGTTCCCAAAATTTCTAAGATTAGAACGGGAGGCAGATCCTTCCAATTCCAGGCGCCACGTTTGTGGAACAATCTTCATATCTCAGTTCGGAGGGCAGATTCACTCTCTATCTTTAAGAGGCCACTCACACTGGCAAGTTTGATCCGCGCCCAAGCACGATTGCCCCTAAAATCCGGATTCTTTGACCAGTGTGATCGCTCCGTATCGTGCTTGAATACAGTACACTTCCCCCGCTCTGGCATGGTTGGAGGGGGTGTGCTTCAGCGCGGTACGGGCGTATACACGAACACATGCACGGTCACGCAGGCAAATTGTTTAATGTGCGCAGCTTGATTACCAGCGAATGGCCGCGTTGCGCAATCAATAATCAACCATGTTGTCTGTGTCATTGTCCGTTGTGCTGCTGCAACCGCGTATAAACAAAAGTCGGTTTATAATGAAAGTACAGCAGTCTGTGTGCGGAGATCCGGCAGACCTGGTGCCACTGGCTGCGGCACCGCGCGGTGTGTGGCCACTCGGTCACCCGGTCTGCCGGATCTGACAGGTGCCGCTCCGGCTGGCAGTTGGACCTTTCTGAAGAAGGAGGAAGTTACCTCCGAAACTGTCAAGGTAAATAAACATCCCATGTCTGATTAAAAGGAACAAAACGTCTTTTAGTTAAAAGGAAGACATGATGAATGTATTTGAACTACATTGATTTATAATGACATCGGGCCATGCCTGTTGTCGTATTTCAACGTGATGACGTGCACACCGGGGGCAATTGTGCTTGGGCGCGTTTGGGCTTTAGGTAATGTGAGTGCAGGCCAGCCGGGGACTGGGGAGGGGGGGATTTTGGCTTTAGCACGATATGGGCTCAAACTTGCCAATGTGAGTGGGCCCTAAGAGTAGACTTAAAACTTTCCTTTTTGACAAAGCTTATAGTTAGGGCCAGCCCAGGTTGCCCTGGACCAGCCCTTAGTTATGCAGCTATAGGTCTAGACTGTCGGGGGACTCCATATCATGCCCTGAGCACTTTCCTCTCTCTGCTCTTTCTTCTCCCTCTTCTTTTCTTTTTCTTGTCCCCCTCTATAACAACCCCCCACCCCTTTTACTCAGTGCATGCTGTTGTTCCAGAGTCCTCTGCCCCTTTGCTTTCGTTGTGCTTTTTGTGTCTTGTCTAGGTCATACTGTCCTGCTCATCCGGGAAGGTCATCTAGCTGCAGACGAGAAGGCTGGATGCTGCGTGTCACTTCCATCTAAACCAGGGGTCTCAAACTCAATTTACCTGGGGGCCACTGGAGGCAGAGTCTGGGTGAGGCTGGGCCGCATCAGGATTTCCACAAGAAAAGCGCTGATAAAACATTCCAATGTTCTCAAATATCTTTATTTTTAACACAAAATAATGAATTAAATAAATAAATTAAAAAATGAATTAAAAAAAATCAATCAGTAATAAATAAATGAAATAATAATAATGATCATACAGCAGATACAGACGACTGAAGAAACCACATATTGACTGACTGACTGACTGACTGGCTGACTAGAGAAAACTAATTATTTTTATTCAGTTTCAAATGTCTGTATTAACAGTTCTTTAAACTTTAACTTTCTGAACATGAATGGAACATTGAACATGAAGGGCTCGAGTTTCGCAGACCTGGCGAGACGGGGGCGTAGCGCAGATGCGCTTCGCCAACTGGGTGTGGCCAGGCGGATTTTCCAAGTTTGGCATGCCGGTCTCAGTGGCGCAAGTACTCCGCCGTCCCTCCTACCGGCGGAGGGGAGGAGAGAAGGCATGGAATGGGTTTGACACAGCCGATTCACATGTAGCCAATCAAATGAGCCCCTGTCCTTGCCTTTAAAATGCGCTGCGTGAAGGCGTAATGAAAGTTTACACAGCTGACATGGAGGTCTACTGCCGCAGGCGGAGCGGAGCTCAGGAGACAGGCGCGGAGCGCGGACACGTCACCAAAACCTCACAGGCAGGCTTCTGGAATGTCAGACACATGAACAATGCAATAAATACCGAAAAAAAAAAACACTATTCAATGCTACGATCACAATCAGCACATACATATATCTCCATATCAACTGTCCCGTCACAGCTGATGTCAGATCAAAGGAGATTGGCACCGTTTGTGCTGATTGTGAGGTTTTGGTGATGTGCGCCAGGCAGCCAAACTTCCACTGCGCCGACTCCGCTCCGCCTTGCGCTGAAAGTAGACGTGGTTTCAGATGGCGAGCTTTTGGCGCACCTCGGCGAAGCCTTTTGGCACAAAACTGTCACTGCGCCAAGCCGAATCTGTCGGCACCTCCCCCAGCTGCGCCGGCACTCCCATCTCGGCGAACCTCCGCCTGCGAAACTTGGACACTGTCCGCCTCTGCCGTTTCGCCGGTCGAAACTAGCTCTGCGCGGGGTTCGCCTCACTGCGCCACCCCGCGCTGCGCCGGGAAACTAGAGCCCGAACTGTTCTGAACATGGCTTCTCTTGCCTACTTCTTGCTGCTAGAGACCTGGCAGCGCTTCTTCTCACATAGCCTAGCCACATTTGGCTTGAGGGAGGAAGCAGTGGAGACCCTCAGTAGGGCTTGAAGATGCTCATCAGTAAAGTTACCATGGTTATGCATCTCTGACGGCATGCTAACTTTAGCTGCTAACGTTAAACGTTGCTGTGATATGCAAGGCGCAACGTTAGTCGACTCATGTCCGTTATTATGCTGAATGAAAAGTGTCGCACGGTAAAATGTATAGCACTATAAAGACAAGTTAATACCGGTACATCACTACTGACAACTCATCTCTTTAAAAAATATTCCCACACTCACCTTCTCTCCGGAATACACATTGCCATAACTCGCAGGACTGTATGCCGTTTTCTCCTCCTCTCGATAAAGTTTTCTCATGATGAGGAGGCTCATCTTGCGAATAGCAGTTACTCTGATGTATTGCTCATTAACTTGATGCTGCTGGTAGCAATATACCGACAAAAATATTAGAACGGGAAAAAGATGGCTCGCTCCAATGCCGGCTTTACCTATGTCGCCGACGACTCTACCTATGACACCAATAAAATCCTGCGGGTATCCCTCCGGTAAACAACCGCTGCCGGCGCCCCTCTGGCCGCTAGCGGCGCCCCTCCAACAGATGGCGCCCTAGGCCTGCCTATACCGCCTATGCCCAAAGCCGGCTCTGGCTTGCTCCATTCATTTTCTGTAAACAGGAAGTAATACTGATGTCAGATGCCGGCCAGCCCAACAACTCAGCGTAACCAAAGCAAAATGAGCCGCGGAAGTGCATGGGGAGTTGATGCGTCCTCTAATGAGAAGAATACATTTCCCCTGTATGTTTGTCTTGTAAAGTCCGTTACTCCATTTGCAGTGTGAAACCAAACCAACCGGACCAAATGTGTTACAATGTGACAGAATTACGGAGTTTGTTTCGGACCTTGTTTCGGACTTTCAGGTGTGAAAACGCCCTCAATCTGTGTCGAATCTGCGGACTTCAAACTATCTACCAGTCTTTGAATTGTGTCGATCGGCCAAGTAAAACCAGAGTTACGACAAATAATAAACGCCGTACTTTATCGCACGTTTGGTGCGTCTTTTTTTATGGAGCGTGTGTTGTACAGGACTCGGTAATACATGGATTCTGACAAGAAAACAACCGAAATACGCTCCTTTCCTTTTGGTCGAAAGCACACTACGTCAGCTAATCACAAAATTCTATTGTAGTTGCCAGGCAGAAAGTTGGTGTAGAGACGGACCGCAGAAAGACGCACAAAACAAACGCGCACTGACCAGTAAACACTGAACACTAATGGTGTGATCCAAACACGTTAAATCTCACAAATCTCCCTCCCCCACTGTGCCTCTATTGTGCTGCGGGGGGACAGAGGGTGGATTTTGGCTTTTGAGACCCTGCAGGTCAAAGTCCACTGATTTTTGGAGTGGCATCACAGATCACAGCGCCTCCTTTATTTCTGAGCTGAGAGCAGCGGAGGACTGTGGGCGCCGTGCGGAGTCAGCGGCTTCACGGCTTTTCCTCCGCCCAGCTGACTAGAGGAATGAATGAATGAGTGAGCGAGGCACTGGACAGCCCGGCCGATGTCCCGCCTTCCAGAACCATATACCTCACCGTGATTGGTTTGTTCAGATCCGCACACAACAAGTGTCATTCATATCAATCTTGCGGGCCGCACTAACACTAATCTTTCATATTAAGACGGGGGCAGCAAATTATCGTCCCGGGGGCCGCAGTTGGCCCGCGGGCCGCGAGTCTGAGACCCCTGATCTAAACTCTCTGTTCAGGATACCCTGCTGTTTCTGTTGTTGTCATCTGTTCCAGTTTGCCCTTATCACCCTGTCTCTGTCTCTTTGTCTCTCTCTCTCCGCTCTCCACCCAACCGGTTGAGGTAGATGACCGCCCGCCCTGAGTCTGGTTCTACCTGAGGGTTCTTCCCGTTAAAGGGCAGTTTTACCTTGCCACTGTCGCCAGGAGCATGCTCAGGAGGGAATCTGTTGGGTTTCTTTGTTTTCTTTTCTAATGTAATTTGTAGAGTGTGGTCTTTACCTGCTCTACCTGTAAAGCATCATGAGATAACTTCTGTTGTGATTTGACGCTATATAAATAAAGATAGATAGATAGATAGATAGATTTTTATTGTCATCGCACAATCATATACGTATAATAATGCAACGAAATTAGGGCTCAGTCCTTTCGGTGCAGGGGAGAATAGAAAGCATCGTGCATCTTGCTAGTTGAATAGCCAAGTCCAGTAATAGATGGCTGCAGCCATGTCTCTGATATCAGAAAAAATGCAACAGTCACGGAAACACTTGTTGGATGTGCAAGCACAGTTTGTCATCCCGTGTTCACCATGGACCTGGCGCTGGAAAATACTGGGAGGCGGCGGCCCAAAGGGCTGTCCTTTCAGCCGTGTCAACGCTCCGGCCCTGCAGCCTCGGCGTCCTCCGGAATGTCCTGGCAGCGACGAAAGTGTGGTGAAATTGGCATCCCGCAGCGCAATCCCAAGCTCAAAAGAGAGATTGATTGATTGAACAAGCAATAAAATTAGCTGTGCTTGGAACATTTGCTGGGATTTGACCATGGATTAGTGTGTCAAAGGCTGAAACACTGATTTAGTGGTGACACTACTGATGAAATGGTCCTTGCTCAAAAAATCCTAAACCAAAGGAAACCCAAACAAGGCAGTAACCACTTAAACTACCTCATGGAAGACTATGCTTGCAAATGTTACCCAGCAGTTAGGTGCGCTTTGCTGATACCAAGTTGATAAGGTGTGAAAAGAAACACTTTGTACTCTTTCATCTTGGAGGCTTCCTGTGCTGTGACAAGAACCCGGTGGAATGGTTTCCTTTCTCTTGCTTGTACCCTGTTCAAATCAATGCCATCACTGCCATTCCAGCATAGCACTGAGTAACCACTTTATGATAATAATAATAATACAAATTTATTTATTTTACACGATTCTTAAAAAAGTTACAAAGTTCTGTTACAGACTGTTACAGAAAGAAAAAAAGAATTAAAACAGCAATTAAAACAGAAGTAAAATCAGAGATCATGAAACAAGTTAAACTGTTGCACAAAAACAAAATTGTCTAAAAGGGGGATAATCAAACAGCAATATGTCAAGTGTTCCTAAAAATTTTCTGATAAAAGAATGTTTTGAGAAGAGATTTCAAAGTCACTAAATATGTTGCCAGTCTGATCTTGATTGGGACTTTGGAGGCTTTAAAGGCGTGATCACCATTGCTCTCTAGCCAAGACCTAGGAATAACCAGCAGAGCACAATTTGCCCATCTATGTGAACACCTAGGCACATAGAGGGTTAATACGTCTTTGATGTAATCATGAGCAAGGCCAGTTAATGCTTTTAAAGTGATACAGAGAATTTTAAAACCACTGCGGAGTGTAACAGGCATCCAGTGTAAATTAAGAAGTCCTGGAGTAATATGTTCAACTGTGGCATTCTGTGCCAGCTGAAATCGATGAAGGGAGAACTGACTGATTTGGCATATAGTGCATTGCAGTAGTCAAGGTGGGAGAACATAAATGCATGTATGACCTGATGTAAATCTGTTGGAGACAGGAATGATTGGATTTTGTTGATTTTTTTTTTTTTTTTTTTTAGTTGAAAGAAGCATTCCTGGACAACTTGTTTCACTTGGGCATCAAAACAGAGATCTGAATCAAAAATATCTCGATTGTGTTAAAGGCGACATTCAAGCACCAGGACTGGGAAGTCACCTCAGTGGAGCTGCCCCTAGTGGAACAGCTGCAAATGTCCCTCACTCAGATTAATTTATTTTTCAGGTATTGAGGGACAGCATCATGCACAGTCTTATAACATGCACAAGTTGATCTGATGGATTCTACCCTGTGCTTTCAACTGACCAAGGCTCTAAAAATGGAAGGGGTCAAGGTGACTTCCAATGGGGAGATTCAGAATAAACCTGAAATTAGGCAACTATACCTTGAATAGCAGGCATAGTCAAAATAAGGTGGACAAGAGCCCCTGCCAGTGTCACCATTGCTTTCCTGTCCAGAAATTTTTTAAATTTTGGCTAAGAAAAATGGTCTTTGATTGACCTTGATTGACATATCCAGCCCTAAGGCACGGTAATTGACTGATTCTTTACCTGCACAGTCTCACCACCACCAAAATTTAAACCAGGGTTCCTTTTCAATTTTATCTTTGACCCAAACAGTATGGATTCCATTTTTCCTAAATGAAGTGACAGCATGTTGTCTGTCATTCACCTGCTGACATTAAGAAGTTGTGCACCGCAATAAGATGAGATAAAATATGCCTTTATTTATCCCACAATGGGGAAATTCACAGTGTTGACAGCAGCAGTACACGCATACACACACACACACACACACACACACACACACACACACACACAGTGCACTCAGTGCACATAAGTGGACTATAAAAATAAAGAATAAAAAATATAAAAGGAGATATAAGTATACACATATACAATACACAAAATATACATATATTAGGTAAAATGTACCTATATAAAACGCAGTGTCAATGGGCAGTGCAAATACAGATTTAAGTACAGGCATAGCAAAATTAATATGGTGCATATGTGGTGCAGTTACAGTGGGATGGGAAGGAGGGTATTGCACATGTAGTAGAATGCTGCACATATGTTGTTATTGGTCTACTGGGAGCAGACCTGATTGTAAAGTCTGACAGCAGAGGGGAGAAAGGACCTGCAGTACCTCTCCTTCATGCACCGTGGGTGAAGAGGCCTGTCACTGATGGAGCTTTCTAGGGATCTTACAGTCTCATGTAGTGGGTGGTAGACCATGTCCATGTCCATGATTGTCCATGAAGAAAGCTTCGCCGTCATCGTCCTGTCCTCCACCACCTCCACTGGATCGAGGCTGCAGCCCAGAACACAGCTGGCTTTCTTCACCAGTTTGTTGAGTCTCTTCCTTTCCGTTGCTGTGATGCTGCTGCTCCAGCAGACTACACTATAAATGATGGCCAACGCAACCACAGAGTTATAAAAAGTCCTCAGGAGGGCTTCCTGCATTCCGAAGGACTTCAGTCTCCACAGCAAGAGGAGTCTGCTTTGGCCCTTCTTGTATATTGCCTGAGCGTTGACAGTCCAGTCCAGGTTCTTATTCAGGTGAACACCCAGGTACTTGTAAGAGTCCACTATCTTGATGTCCGTTCCGTGGATGTCGGAAGAGGGAGGGGTGACTTTGTGCAGTTCTTTAGATCTTTTCTACGTTAATCCATAGGCAGTCCCGCTGGCACCAGGCCACAAAGTTCTGGTTCAATTCTCAATACTCCTTTTCGTCTCTGTTGTTGATGAGACCTACAATGGCTGAATCATCCAAGAATTTCTGTAGGTAACAGTTTGTTCTATAGTGGGTGACGTCAGCTGTGTATATAGGTGAATAGGAGAGGGGCCAGGATGGTCCCCTGTGGCGCCCCTGTGCTGCAGACCACTGTGTCAGACACACAGCCTTTTGTCCTCATAAATTGTGGCCTGTTGGTGAGGAATCCAGGAGCCATAATGTTAGCTGCATGGTCCAGCTTGCCCCTCAGAAGTTCTGGCAGAATGGTGTTGAAGACACAGGAGATATCTTAGAACATGATTCTCACAGTGCTCCCAGACCTCTCCAGGTGAGATAGGGATCTCTGCATGAGGAAGATGACAGCATCCTCCACCTCCGTGCTTGGCTGGTGGGCGAACTGCACTGGGTCCGCAGATGAGCTCACCGGGGGTGCAGATGTAGGACCAGCCTCTCCAAGGCCTTTGCCAGGTGGGCTGTCAGAGCCACTGGTCGGTAGTCATTGAAGACACTGGGACGAGATGATTTGGGCACCGGTACCACGCAGGAAGTCTCCCACAGTTGTGGTACCTTCTGCAACCTCCAGCTCATGTTAAAGATGTGCTCCACAATCCCACACAGTTGGCTAGCACAGGATTTGAGGAGCCTCGTGCTGATGCCATCTGGACTCGTTGCCTTCTTGACCTTGAGCCTTGCCAGTTCTCCCTCCAGGAAAGGTAAATAAAATCAGTAGCCTTTGAGTTAGGGTACTATGTAAGCATATTACATTCACATTTAAAAAAAAATCTGTCCTGCATTTCTGAATGATCAACATAATTATCTCTGAATTCTGAGAAAATATTTTCGCTGTTTTTATTTAAATTGATGAGAAATTTGGGAGAAATTTATTTTATTACTTCAGAAAACCAGGAAATTTTTCTTTTTTCATTATGAGAATGCATTATGCTTCCGTAGGGGGTCATTTAAACAAAAGTAAATCTCCCACAGTAATAATTTTGTATTAATGAAAAGAGGGAATGACTATCTGTTACGGAAATGACGGCATTTTTTTTTGCAAGCATTATTATCACCGAAGTAAATTAACCCTGCGTTCCAAATCGCATACTTATACTTTTTACTTTTAGTATGTACTGCAGCTGCCCTTACAAAGTATGTAGTTTAGTATGTATTGGGACATACTAATTCTTTTTTTCCCTACTAAATAGTATGGTAGTATGGGTATTGGAACGCAGGGAAAGTCAATATCAGTGCTCTCTCTCTCTCTCTCTCTCTCTCTCTCTCTCTCTCTCTCTCTCTCTCTCTCTCTCTCTGTCACCCCATCCCCCACCCGGGTGGGGGATGGGGTAGGCTAAAATTAAAACATCGGACAAAAAAACACGACCGCAGTACTTACAAAGGGCCGTTTCAGCAAAAGCAGTATTGGTCGGTGATAACAGCCTACATGAAAGGTGCAACTGCAGAACACAGCCTATCAATTTCACGAACGAATAAGTAGCCAAAATCTGCGGAACCTTTGTTACTATCATTTGTTTCTAGTCGTGCCAAGTATACTGACGCTTCTTTTCACTTCCCGGTCGGAGGTTATAGTACACACGTGAGAAAAGAAGAACCGTATAAACTGTGGGTGGAAGAATTTCAGATTACTTTTAAGGTAAGCGACAGAAAATGTATCATTCTCAGAATATTTCACTGGTATGTACCGTGTTGCTGCACATTGAAATAACAACAGGACACTATTATGTATTCAGTATTCGAACAGCAAGATAGTGTTGTGGTTTTATGTTCCTCTCCCGTCAATTTGCTTAACTGGCACAGATCGTTATTTGCTTAGATAACTTTTAGGATTTGCCCTGGTACCTCTTTGTTTCGATTTGATCTTTCTTATTATATAATATGAAGTACAAAATAAATCTTTTCTCGCTTTCTCACCAAATTAAATTTGTAAAAGAATGAAAGCCCTTAACACATTAATTTTCCATTCAAATTAACAATCCATGTGGCACACAGATCTTTGAAGGCGGAGGCGTGGATAAGTCAGTAAGGAGTTAAAGGGTGTTGATTATTAAAGTGAGAGATGAAAGGTTTCCATTTGCCTACAGAACTGCCTTTGACAGAATATCGTATTTATTTATTTACAACTTCAAGAAGGACATAACATCCTGAAGTCACTGAGAAGTAGAAGGAGCTTTGACAGATTTTCAGTGAAGTAGTCTTGCTTAGAGAGATGTGATGGTTGGAGTATCTAACTGTTTAGATGTAAACACACTCTGGTCTTTGGGAATCCTAAATATTGCTATTAAGGGACATACCTCAACATCTATATGGGTCATTCCATGTCATTTCACCAAATGGACCAGTTGTTCCTTATTTATCCAATAGACACATTGTAAAATTTTAGTGTGGTCGGATGAATACTTTTTGAGATATGGTCAATTTAGTGAGGAGAGTATGTGTTGATTTTGGTGCGATTTTCGCGCGTTCTTATTTTCCTCCATTTTCAGGTGTCAGTATCTCAGGAACTACACCACATAGGAAATTTTAAATTTGGTACGATAGGCTAATACAACTCTACCAACTCTCTCAGATATACAGAAACATCTGTCATACATCATAACTGGTAGGCATGCCAGCCCCTCAAAAATAGAAAAAAAAAATACGCGGGTTTTGTGGTTGACCATGTTTGGGCCTTCAGAAAACAACTTTGTATATGCCCCAGCTTCTTGATTTTTTTCAGAGCTTTGAGATACATACATGGACTGTTCAAAGCATTAATGGTTAGTCAGATATATGCATCGGTTTCTGGATGGCAGCTTCTCCAAATCCCAAAAAAAAGTTTTCATGTCACATTTTCATTCGTCCATAACTGCATTGTGGTCATTCCACGTCATTCACCAAATGGCCCACGCACTTGGGTCTCAAAAAATTCTGAAAAATTCACCAGTTGTTTCTTATGTATCCAATAGGCACACTGTAAAATTTTAGTTTGCTCGGATGGATACTTTTTGAGATAAGGCCAATTTAGTGAGGGGAGTATATGTCAATTTTGGTGTGATTTTCGCGCATCCTTATTTTTCCTCCATTTTCAGGTGTCAATATCTCAGGAACTACATCACATAGGAAACTGTAGTTTTCATAGTTTTCATGTCACATTTTCATTGGCCCATAACTGCATGTGGGAATGTCTTAAAAAATCGTTTTTTTTTTGTTTTAATTTAAAGTCCAAAGCTTGCTCTTTCTTGGGATATAAAACATTTTTTCTTTATGGAAGTTCTTGTTATCCCAAACATGGGCTATTTTCACCACACTCGCAAATATTGAAATTCCTCAATATTAGACCATTGTAGCTTGCATTTGTGTCTTATATCATTTAGTGTTTGTTATTTGGTCATTATTAACCTAAAATACAATGACCATTGCACCAGAAATGCATTTATTTCTCAAAACATCAACAATTTCATGAACTTTTTACCAAATCTCTTGAGCTCCACATTCATACAGTTTGGGTTTTCGCTTCCAAATTTCCACAGTAAAGTACCCATTCTGAATTTCACCATACATAAAATATGCATAAAATTGACTACTTTGCAAATTGAAACCAATTTGGTGTGATTATCTTCAAAATTGAAAAATTGTAAAATGTCACAGAGAATGGGCACTTTACTGTGCAGAAAAGTGAGCATTCTGTGCCCATTCTTCATTTTTGTCAATTTTGAAGATTATCACATCAAAATGGTCTCAATTTGTAAAGTTTGCAAAATTAAGTGTGGGCACAGAATGGGCACTTTACTGCACAGAAAAGTGCAGTAACAAATTAGAGAAGAAAAAAACAAACTTGGGACAATGACAACAACAGAACACTAGAGCATCCTGGGGCTTTTCTGCACTTTACTGTGCAGTAAAGTGCCCATTCTGTGCCCATTCTTCATTTTACAAACTTTACAAATTGAGTCCATTTTGGTGTGATTATCTTCAAAATTGAGAAAATTAAGGCACTTAAAAAAAAAAAAAAAAAAAAGGCACTTTACTGCACATTAAAGTGCCCATTCTGTGTGACATTTTACAATTTTTCAATTTTGAAGATAATCACACCAAAATGATTTCAGTTTGTAAAGTAGTCAATTGTATGCATATTTTATGTATTGTGAAATTCAGAATGCAAACTTTACTGTGGAAATTTGGAAGCGAAAACCCAAACTGTATGAATGTGCAGGTTAAGAGATTTGGTAAAAAGTTCATGAAAATGTTGATGTTTTGAGAAATAAATGCATTTCTGGTGCAATGGTCATTGTATTTTAGGTTAATAATGACCAAATAACAAACAATAAATGAATATAAGACACAAACGCAAGCTACAATGGTCTAATATTGAGGAATTTCAATATTCGTGAGTGGTGAAATAGCCCCATGTTTGGGATAAAACAAAAAAAAAAAAATGAAGAACTTCCATAAAGAAAAAATGTTTTATATCCCAAGAAAGAGCAAGCTTTGGACTTTCAATTAAAACAAAAATCAGATTTTTTTTCAGCTTTAATTTAAGGGGTTGAACAAAAATATGGCATTAACCTTTTAGGAATTATAGCCAGTTTTATACATCGTCACCCCATTTTAAAAGGCTCAGAAATAATTGGACAAACTGTACTTAACATACATAACTGTAATTATCAGGATTACATTTAATAATTGGAGGAATATCCTTTGCAGTGTATGACTGCCTGAAGTCTGGAACCTGTGGACACATCCACCAAATTCTGCGTTTCTTCCCTTGAGATGCTCTGCCAAGCCTTTACTGCAGCTGCCTTCAGGTGCTGCTTGTTTGTGGGTCTTTTGGCCTTCAATTAGGTCCTCAGCAAGTGAAAAGCAGCTCAGTGGTCAACACTAGTGACCCAGTTCCATTGGCAGCCATACATGCATGCTGGACAGATGATGTGCTCTGCTGTGGCTCCTGAGCTGTTCCTTTCATTGTCCACACTTTTCTCCTCCCATCATTCTGGTACAAGTTAATCTTTCTTTCATCTGTCCAAAGAACCTTTTCCAGAATTTGGCAGGCTTTTTTTTTTTTTTTTTTTTTTTTTTTTTAACGAATCGACTTAATTGATTACATCTGTACGTAAATACGTCGACACGTACAACATACTGTCAAGTTGTTGTCGATTGCGCAGTTTTACGCAAACAGCATACAGCAGACAGCAGACGCTGGCGTTCATGAACAGAAGTGGAAGAAAATGGCAGAGCTCCAGGTCCGAGCGCTTCAGATGGAGAAGAAGGCAGCAGTGGCACCACAAAACAGCCAAAAAGACGGTCAATAGATGTCAAAAGTGTGGAGATATTTTAAAGAGACCCCAAATGACTTGGTTGTCTGCAGCCTTTGCAAAACGGAGATGGCGTACCACAGCAGCACCACAGCGATGAACGGGCACCTGAAGCGGCGACATCCCGTTGTGTTGCTGGAGGATGACCGAAAGCAAAAAGCTGGGCAATCACAAGTCTAACTAACTAATTACCAACTAACGCGAATTTACGGTGACTAGGGTTGGGACTGAACGATTCCCTCTTAACGATATACATTTTTGAATTTTTTTTATGACACCATTATAATAAAATAAACAAATAATAAACAACAAGCTGCTGCCAGCTTGAACGGATTGACTGGACTGTTGCTGCTGGTCTACTCTTATTTGAACTTTCTATAGAAAAATGTAACATTATATTAATGAATGATTAATTTAGAGCCAATTTACAGCAGTTGAGTAGTTGTAACTAATTACAGACAGATTTATGTTTGCTGATTTATGGCTCTAGTTAACTTTATTCATATATCAGACAACATCGCATCATTAGCGTTCTATAGGGTAGTGTTAGTGTAATGTAGTGTTGAGTTGTAGAACATAATAAATTATCTTGAAGGAGTAGATGTTTACCAGTAAGCTTGACTCCAATAATTTAACAATATGTTAAATTATTATTTGTTTTAAAAATGTAAATTTCTTCTCAAATAGACCTAATAATTCAACTACCAATGAATGAGCAGGGGTATGCCTGTGATAACATAGATTGAATATAAAAAATAAGCTGAAGTAATACCGCTTCTCTGAATAGACAAGTTATGCCAGTGTGCTGCTGTTAGCCAGTGAAAATACAGCGGAGTGGCAACTCTTCACTTTGTTACACAATCTATGTCAGTGCGCTGCAATTTCTTGCCTTTTGGACTTGTACGGTGCTGGTGTAGTTGTTTTTCTAATTCCGCGATTCTGTTTTCGTGGAAATTATAGGGCCCTATTAAGCACACAACTGAGCAAAATGAATGCAGATTAGAAATTCCAGGAATCGTTATGGGAACTGGTTTTGCAAAAATGATGGATCCGGCTCCATTTCTTCAATTTCGGAACCGGTTCCCAGCCCTAACGGTGATCCGGTAGCATGAATGAGTTAAAGCAACTCTAGGTAACTTTGACTGTGCCCCGCTGCTGCCAGAAATGGAACTTAACAATGTACGTTAATACGTTGGCACATAACAGCAATTTTAGTAAAACCAGGTCATATTAATCGTTTGACTATCGACTAATCGCAAAAAATAGTTGATAAATTAATTGGGAGAAAAATAATCGTTTAGGACAGCCCTATTTGTACCTTGCTGTATTCCCTCTGTATTGATTTTCTTGCACCTGCTTCACCTGCAGAGACACCTCTTTGGATCGCATGTTGAGGGTTCTGATAAATACAAATGCAATACAACACACTTGGAATGGTATCCAAATCTTTTATTTTATTAACCCTCTTACCCTGCAATTCAACTAATCTGCCTTGATTTTATTTTGCTTTTATCGTTGTGGGAATTGTTCAGAATTGTGCAATGAGTGAGTGCTTTTGCTCATTTTTACAATAAAACCTCAACTTTTAATACCTGGCAGTTAGTCAGTATTTTGCCTTTGTTTTGACTGTGTAATAACAGATAAAAGGGAAAAAAAGAGAAAAAACTTTCTGTTATAAAATTTTCAATTTTATAACATAGGAACTCTGAAATGACATGAACAAACAATTTGAAATGAACAATTTGAACTTCGAACTAAAACAAACAACAAAACACGAAATCTTTTCGATCGCAACCATTGGTTCAGGATTTATGGTACTGAGAAGCTCAAATCCGGGTTGGTGGAGAAATCCTGCCTCAAGTTGGAGGAGTTCAGGTACCTTGGGGTCTTGTTCCCGAGTGAGGGAAGGATGGAGCGTGAGATTGACAAGGTGGATCGGTGCGGCCTCCGCAGTGATGCGGTCGGTGTACCGATCCGTCGTGGTGAACAAGGAGCTGAGCTGAAAGGCGAAGCTCTCGATTTACCAGTCAGTCTACTTTCCTACCCTCACCTATGGTCATGAGCTATGGGTAATGACCGAAAGGACAAGATCGCGGATACAAGCGGCCGAAATGAGGTTTCCTTCGCAGGGTGGCCGGATGCTCCTTAGAGATAGGGTGAGGAGCTTGGTCACTCGGGAGGAGCTCGGAGTAGAGCCTGCTGCTCCTCCGCATCGAGAGGAACCAGTTGAGGTGGCTCGGGCATCTGTTTCGGATGCCCCCTGAGACGCCCTCCCTGGGAGTGTTCTGAGCATGCCCCACCAGGAGGAGGCCCCGGGGAAGACCCAGGACATGCTGGAGGGACTATGTCTCTTGGCTGGCCTGGGAACGCCTTGGTGTTCCTCCTGAGGAGATGGCGGAAGTGTCTGGGTAGAGGGAATTCTGGGTGTCCCTGCTTAGACTGCTGCCCCCGTGACCCAGCCCCGGATAAGCATCAGAAGATTGATGGATGGATGGATGGATGGATGATGGGTGGATGGATGGAGAAGCTCAGATTACAAACATGTGATGCACCGGGAATCTTCTGTGATTGGACGGTTGAAATTGTCAGTAGTCCTACAGAGTTACGGTAATGGACCATACAGAGACGCAAAGCTCCAGTTTCTCCGGTTTCAGACGTTTTTTAAAGTTTCTGAATAGCATAAGCGGTCATGGAGAAATCATTATGTAAAGTAGGCATGCCGAATCATGTCGGCGCTGACACCGTCTGTGTAAGAGGGTTAATTTGTCATGGAAATAATGAGGGAAAAGGTCAGACTTGGCCAAGAACTGCTTTTTAGTCAAGTGTCCCATTACCTTTTGAGCCCTCTGAAAATGAAGGTGACAATGTGTAAAACTGGCTGTAATTCCTAAACAGTTAATGCCATATTTTTTTTCAACCCCTTAAATTGAAGCTTAAAGTGTGCACTTCAATCACATCTTGATTTCCCCATTCAAGTCCACTGTGGTGGTATAGGGGAAAAAAATTGTAAATTATTGTGTCATTGTCCAAATACTTATGGACCTAACTGTACCAGTAGATATCATCTGGGATTTTGGATATTTGGTTGCACTGTGAACTGGCATAAGTGTTTGTTTTTTTCCTTTTTTAAAGGCTTGCATTCAGCAAAGAATGCAATTTTCTAGACTTATTAGCTAGGGTTGTCACGATACTAAAATTTCAAACTCAATATCGTACCCAGGAAAATATTCAATACTCGATGTACTGCCCAGCCTACCTAATCATTACCACTGGATATACGCATCTGTTCATCACAGATCTGATGTCTTGCCATATTTAACTGGAAATATTTCACTTTTGGGAAGAAAACAATTGATGAATTACCGTACTGATCTGAATATAAGACGACCCTGATTGTAAGACGACCCCTCTTTTTCAAGACCCTTTTTTGGAAATATACTTTTTATATGGACATTCTGGACACCAGCCCATGCTAGCTTTAAAACTCAGCGCGGGTATGTTGAGCTCTGTGGCAACTTCAAGTGCTTTTGCTGCATCACAGCCCTCGTAATGAGCATCCTTCACTACGTTTCTCATTCACAAAACCGCACACCCTCCTGTCAATCTCGTTGAATCGACTAGTTTTTGGACCACGAAAAGCCATTCTCTGCTGTGGGCATTTTTAGCTCTTCTTTCTGAGACCCGCCACCGTCTCACAGTGCACTCAGGGCCAGGGTTAAGGGATGTTTATTTTACCTTGACAGTTTCGGAGGTAACTCAGAAAGCGTCCCAACTGACAGCCGGAGCAGCATGTCAGCTGGCTGCTACATTCAAGCGGTGGCGGCGCACACAGTGCGGTGCTGCGGCCAGCCCACCTGATGCCGGCTGGTGCCTCGGTCAGGTCTCTGCCGGATCTGACAGGTGCGCGGCGCACACAGACTGCCATATATACCTTCATCATAAATCAACTTTTGTTTATACACGGTTGCAGCAGCACAATGGACAGCTATACAGACAACATGGTTGATTATTGATTGCGGAACGTGGCCATTCACCGGTAATCGCGCTGGCGCATTAAACAGTTTTGCAGAGGCAGGAGGAAAGTTGCATGATTTACGTTGTATCCACATTCGCGCACTGCGTGCGTGACCGTTCATGTGCTTGTGCATGAACACCCGTACCATGCTGGAGCACACCCCTTCCAACCGTGCCAGAGCGGGGGAAGTATACTGTATTCAAGCACGGAACATATGCAAGTACAATACATGTGTATTTGCTTAGACCCCCAATATTAGACAAAGGTGTTTTTTCAGGGCATTCTCAATGGAAAAAATATCGTCTTATATTCAGATCAATACGGTACTATCAGAGGTGAAAGCAGGGCGGCGCTGCTAAAAGATTCAGTGGTGGTACACATTACTAGGACCAGGGGAGGTACCTGCCTGCCAGAAGTCCACTGCACCCAATTTAAACCCACCAAGAACCTTCATGATCACATTTTCAGTAAAAAAAAACATGTCTACTTTATCAGCATAATCTCCCAAGTAATCTGACACACAAAGTATGTCATGAGTTTTCATGATGTTTAGTTTTATTCCAACAATACTGACAGCAGGCCAGACGATGCAGGTAACAAAGCGATGTGACTTCCATGAATTGTTTTGTGACTGTGGCATGCCTGGATTGCTTCCTTCTGAGACATACAGAGTGCTTGGAGGGATTTATTGTTCCTGTTCTTGAAAAAGTTTTGGACTACCAAACCATTCAAGATGTTATTTTGCCTCAGGCAAGGATGGATATTCTTGCCTGTAAATAATGAGAGAAAAAATATAATAAACTATACATACAGCATTTTTAAAAACATGGAGTTACAAAGTGCTGCATATGATGGAGTGCTGTACATGCAATAAAATAACATAAAATTGTCATTTTATGTGAGTGTCAGCCTTTGAAAGTAATGTAATGTGCTACTTTGTTAGAGCTGTCAATGTAATTGCATAACATTCACAACTCCCATTTACAAGACTGAACTACTTACATAGGCTTTCCTTTCTCTTTAAGCACCAAAAAGGGCCCTGAGCATTGTGATATAAGTTTTACAAAAGACTCATTTTGAAAGTTACCCTTTGGATAATTAATCTATTAAAGTGTATCTTTGTAGGAAAACATCTTCACCTATTTACTGGTTTATCATCTTGTGATTATTAGGTTTACTAGCTTACATGATTTCTAATGTGTGTTTATATTTCCGAGTGGACAGGATGGACGGAAAAGTGAAGGAGCAAAAAAGACATCAGCAGAAGCACAGTGGGCCCAAGGCAGAGAAGAAGCTCAAAAAACAGGGTGGCATGGCAGAAGACAAGGATGAACGGAAAAGGAATCCCAAAGCGTTCACCGTTCAGTCGGCTACACGCATGGCCAGAACATTCCATAGGTCAGCAATGACAAGAATACATGCACCTTGCTCTCAAATGGTCTCACCGCCCTTTCTTTAACACTTTTTCAAACTGTGTTTGAACAATGTGAAACCATTGACTCCACCAGGAAATTCAAATGTTGGTTTGAAGCATCTTTCCTTTGCTCTTCCAAAAGTTCCCTCTGACTCACAGTGCTAACAGTTGTGTTATGGATATCTCCATGCAGAGCATACTGGGCTTGTTGCAGTGGTCAGCTAGACTGGTGAAATATGGTATGACATTACATACTGGTGTTAAAACAGACACTATTCTAGCCATGCACTTGTCATGTGCATACAAGTAGTTTCTATGAGTTGGGTTTTACAATAGCAGGGAAATTGCTGTCAAATAAAAATATTGCTGCTAATATAGTAGGGAGCCTGAAAATACAGGTGAGTCAGTTTGCAAACTTTGTCTGAGGAAGGTGACAGGTAAAGGTGGCACATCTTTAATTTACACAGCCACTTGCGAGCAAAACATGCAGCCAAAATAGGCCCTGCAGCACAAGGAAGAGAGGCAACAGCTTCTCAGTGTCAGAAGGCAGTAATTGGAGCTTTCGTCAAAAAGTACAAAAATGACAGTTTGAGGTGGAAGAACACACTTAGGTGATATTATAGCCATATTTTGAGTGGTCAGTGGCATTTCACTGTAGTGTTTGTAAGTTTACCTTAAAGATTCACGATGAGGTGAAACTGTTTAAGAAAATTGCAGAGAAAAGTTGCTGTGTCTCAGCTGGGATCAAGCTGGCTGATGGCGTCACTGTGACTCAGCATGTCAAGTTGTAAGTGACTGGTTTAGGAATGTTATAGTGTTTTATAGTATTATTGTCTTGTATTATTATAATGCACCTTTGTTCACCTCTACACTAATGGTGACAGAGACAGCATATGTCTGGAATGGATGTCAGACGCCAAGCTGTTTTCTCAGGAAGTCAATTGCGGAAGATCCCTTTTAACCCTTTGTTGTAACCTCGGTAGAAAGTAAATACATAGTTTGTCGTTTCTGCTTCTAGAGGTCTCTCAGTAAAAACAATAACAAAAGATGGAGTTTGATGTTGTTAAGTATCGTGGGATCTTCACTGTTAACAACTACCACCACTGCTGATGAAAATCTGTCGGTAAATGACATGTTGACACTTTTGTATCCCGTACCACATAGCCTATAAAGTTCTCTCACCAACACACAAATAGAGGCAGGAATCACTTCAGTGTCCTGCCTCCTCCTCCCATGTTGTTTAAAAACACTGCATTAAGGAGGAGGATTAACTAGAACAAGATAGTGAAATAAGATACAGGCTTATGTATTTTTAAAACTATTGAAGTAGGTATGTGATTTTTTGAGACTTGTGGCAAGTAGGTTACATTTTATTTCACCTCTGTCTTCCTCTTTGCAATAGAATATAGAGCCAGATATCTAGTGTAGCGTGGTTTCACTTACACTGGATCCTTGAACAAGTGCCTTCGCCTGCCCTTGATCTGGCTAGTCTTTATTATTGCATTTATTGTTTTTTCATACCCATTTTCCATTTTCTTCAGCCTTTTACCGTGTACATGTTTCCCTAGGGCCCAGGACCTAAAGGCCAAGAAGCACCACATACCCTTTGTTGACCGAACTCCCTTGGAACCTCCCCCAGTAGTGGTTGTAGTAGTAGGCCCACCTAAGGTGGGGAAAAGCACTCTAATTCGGTGTTTGATCAAAAACTTCACTCGCAGAAGCTCAGAGGACATATGTGGACCAGTAACAATTGTCTCTGGTAAGCTTTGCTGTTGATGTTGTCTGCTGAAAAATGGATGATGGTTGATGTGCAAGGTGTGCTGCTTATGTTCCAGTCACCTCAGGAACTTGCAGTTAAGATTATTTGACTGCATTGGGTCATTTTTTGGTAATTAAAATTACATTTGAAAGATTGTAGTCTTTTTGGGACTCTAACCATATAAACTTGAAATTTTACATATTTTGCAGTTTTCTAACAGAATGACTTGTTGTTTTGATAAATTGCAAAGACTGTTGTTTCCTCAAATTTTAAGCCAATAAACATTGCAGAACCATTCTAATCTTTAATTGCATAGAGGAGGAAAAGTGAATGTTGAAATGAGAAACAGGTAGATGTTCAGAAAAGGAAGGCCTTTAAAATGTTCATCAAAAGGGCTGTTGCAGCACCACCAAATTTTAATTCTATTGCAATCCTATGTATAAAACCCAGTCAATCCTGCTGTGGAACTGCTCTTATGGTACCCTCTTTGATGGAAGAATTCTATTGATTTTGTGACCTCACAAACTTTCCTCTAGTGCCACTGTCAGTCTAAACTTGGGTTTTGGGGTTATGCTGTTTTTCACCGATTGCACATGCTCAGTTGATGTTATACTTGCATGTCTTCAGTAAATGCTACCTTTTTATTCATTAGGTAAGAAGCGCCGCCTCACTTTCATTGAATGCAGCAATGATATCAATACAATGATTGACCTTGCAAAAGTTGCTGACCTGGTAAGTGTATCCATTTACATTGTATGTAAACAAATAAATTTAGGAAATGTAGGAGTAGATATATCAAAAAGGGATAGTTCAATTCAATTCAAAACACTTTATTTGTCCCCGAGGGGCAATTTAAAAGGCATGAAGAGCAGAATCATTAAAAAAGGACAAACAGAACATCAAACAACATAAAATCACAGAGTGCTGCGGTCAGAATATTTCCAGCGATCGTCACTGGCAAAGTTCTCTGTGCTATGTGCTGATATGAAACACTATCATGGATTCATAAGTTGCAATTTGTGATTGGTAATTGATCGTTTTCTTTTACAAGTGATGGGTTAAGCACGCTGAGAATTCGAACCCCCTAGCAATGATAATGTGTATTGTCAAAACTGTAGCAGCTGTAGCAGTTGATGGAATTGTATGCTGTTCCGCTTGTTTTATGTTGTTCTTTTTTGCCCCTCAGGTTTTGATGCTGATTGATGCTAGCTTTGGTTTTGAGATGGAGACCTTTGAGTTTCTGAACATCTGTCAGGTGCATGGTTTCCCTCGTATCATGGGTGTGCTGACTCACCTAGACTCCTTCAAGAACAGTAAGGCACTACGTAAGACAAAGAAACGGCTCAAACATCGCTTCTGGACTGAGGTCTACCAGGTAGGCACCAGATGGTTGCATTGTACGACATTTTGTTGCAGAAAAAAGTCACAGCATTTCTATCTATCTATCTAGCTATCTATCTAGCTATCCCTGATCAAAATCTTAAGACCAGTTGAGAAATTGCAAGAATTTACATTTTGCACTGTTGGATCTTAAAAAGGTTCTGAGTTTCGAAATGCAAAAAGAAGAAATGGGAGTGAGACAAAAAAAAAAAAAAACTGAATTAAACTGAAATAGGCTGTTCATCAGCTGATCAAAAGTTTAAGACCGCTGCCTTTAAAAGCCCAAATCTTGGCAAAAATGTGGATTCAGTGTCAGGTATCCACACTGTCATGACCTCCTGATGGCAAAGGCAAAAAAGCTTTCTTGTTAATCACCTCAAAAATTTGTTTCGGCATGCTTGATGCTAGTGTTTCCAGGAGGGTAGTGGGAATGTTGCTCCAAGTGGTGAAGATGGCTTCATGGAGGGCATCCACTGTCTGTAACTGGTGTCCATTTTTGTAAAATTCCCTTGCCATCCAACCCCAAATGTTCTCAATTGGATTTAGATCAAGGGAACATGCAGGATGGTTCAAAAGAGTGATGTTATTTCTCTGGAAGAAGTCCTTTGTCAGGCGGGCATTATGAACTGCAGCGTTGTCCTGTTGAAAAACCCAGTCATTACCACACAGACGATGGCCTTCAGTCATGAGGGATGCCCCCTGCAACATCTCCACATAGCCAGCTGCCATTTGACACCTCTGCACAACCTGAAGCTCCATTGTTCCATTGAAAGAAAAAGCCCCCCAGAGCATGATGGCGCCCCCTCCACTGTGCCGTGTAGAAAACATCTCAGGTGGGATCTCCTTGTCATGTCTGTAACGTTGGAAGCCATCAGGACCGTCAAGGTTAATTTTTTTCTCATCAGAGAATACAACTTTCTTCCACCTTTCAGTGTCTCATGTTTGGTGCTCTCATGCAAACTCCAAACGGGCAATTTTATGCCATTGAAGGAGACGAGGCCTTTGAAGACGTTTTTTGTTCTTAAAACCCTTCTCTCGCAGATGCCGTCTGATGGTTATGGGACTGCAGTTGGCACCAGTGACAAGCTTAATGTGGGCCGAGGATCGTCCCGTGTCTTGACGGACAGCCAATTTGGATCCTCTGGCTCAGGGCCGGTGAAATTTTTTTGGGTCTACCACTTGACTTTTTGTTCCATAACCCTCAGGATCTTTTAAGAAGTTTAAAATGACTGTCTTACTGCATCCAACCTCAGCAGCAATGGCACACTGTGAGGGCTTTGTTGTTGGGCCTTGCTTATGCAGCTCACAATCCGACCGCATTCAAAGACAGAAATCTTTTTTGCCTTTGCCATCAGGAGGTCATGACAGTGTGGATACCTGACAGAAAATGACACTGAATCCACATTTTGCGAAGATTTGGGCTTTTAAAGGCAGCGGTCTTAAAATTTTGATCAGCTGATGAACAGTCTATTTCAGTTTAATGGTTTGTTGCAATATATTGCTTACTCAATTTTTTTTTGGCTCACTCCCATTTCTTCTTTTTGCATTTTGAAGCTCTACTTAGAACCTTTTTAAGATCCAACAGTGCAAAGTGTAAATTCTTGCAATTTCTCAACTGGTCTTAAGATTTGATCAGGAGTGTATATCTAGCTATCTATCTAGCTATCTATCTATCTATCTATCTAATATCTATCTATATCTATCTATATCTATCTATCTCTATCTATATCTATCTATATCTATCTATATCTATATATATAGATATATAGATAGAGATAGATAGATATAGATAGAGATAGATATAGATATGTATGTATGTGTAGGTAGATATATATATATATATACAGTACAGGCCAAAAGGTTTGGGCACACCTTCTCATTAAATGCGGTTTCTTTATTTTCATGACTATTTACATTGCAGATTGTCACTGAAGGAATCAAAACTATGAATGAACACATGTGAGTTATGTACTTACAAAAAAAGGTGAAATAACTGAAGAACATGTTTTATATTCTAGTTTTCTTCAAAATAGCCACCCTTTGCTCTGATTACTGCTTTGCACCCTCTTGGCATTCTCTCGATGAGCTTCAAGATGTAGTCACCTGAAATGGTTTCACTTCACGGGTGTGCCTTATCAGGGTTAATTAGTGGAATTTCTTGCTTTATCGATGGGGTTGGGACCATCAGTTGTGTTGTGCAGAAGTCAGGTTACTACAGAGCCGGCAGCCCTATTGGACAACTGTTAAAATTCATATTATGGCAAGAACCAATCAGCTAACTAAAGAAAAACGAGTGGCCATCATTACTTTAAGAAATGAAGGTCAGTCAGTCCGGAAAATTGCAAAAAACTTAAATGTGTCCCCAAGTGGAGTCGCAAAAACCATCAAGCGCTACAATGAAACTAGCACACATGAGGACCGACCCAGGAAAGGAAGACCAAGAGTCACCTCGGCTTCTGAGGACAAGTTCATGCCGAGTCACCAGCCTCAGAAATCGCAAGTTAACAGCAGCTCAGATCAGAGACCAGATAAATGCCACACAGTTCTAGCAGCAGACCCATTGTCGCCGGACTTTCATCGCTACCAGGACATTCCGGAGGATGCCGTTAGAACACCGGGTCTCCGTGGATAGTTCTTCCCAGCGACAAGTCCAGGAGGAAACGTAAACAAGCAAAGGAAACAACAGTTATCAGGACCTTTTGAGCTTGGGTTGCGCTGGCGGGATGCCAATTTCACCGGACTTTCATCGCTGCCAGGACATTCCGGAGGACGCCGAGGCTGCAGGGGCCGGTGCGTTGACACGGCTGAAAGGACAGCCCTTTGGGCCGCCGCTCCCAGCTTTTTCCAGCGCCAGGTCCATGGCGAACACGGGATGACAAACTGTGCTTGCACATCCAACAAGTGTTTCCGTGACTGTTGCATTTTTTCTGATATCAGAGACATGGCTGCACCCATCTATTACTGGACTTGGCTATTCAACTAGCAAGATGCACGATGATTTCTATTCTCCCCTGCACCGAAAGGACTGAGCCCTAATTTCGTTGCATTATTATACGTATATGATTGTGCAATGACAATAAAAATCTATCTATCTATCTATCTATCTATCTATCTATCTATCTCTAGAACAACTGTTAAGAGGAGACTGCGCCAATCAGGCCTTCATGGTCAAATAGCTGCTAGGAAACCACTGCTAAGGAGAGGCAACAAGCATGTCTTTGTGAGATGCAGAAAATGTGAAAAGATGGATTCCACATACCTGGTTCCCACTGTGAAGCATGGAGGAGGAGGTGTGATGGTGTGGGGGTGTTTTGCTGGTGACACTGTTGGGGATTTATTCAAAATTGAAGGCACACTGAACCAGCATGGCTACCACAGCATCCTGCAGCGACATGCCATCCCATCCGGTTTGCGTTTAGTTAGACGATCATTTATTTTTCAACAGGACAATGACCCCAAACACACCTCCAGGCTGTGTATGGGCTATTTGACCAAGAAGGAGAGTGATAGACCTGAACCCAATCCAGATGGTTTGGGGTGAGCTGGACCGCAGAGTGAAGGCAAAGGGGCCAACAAGTGCTATACACCTCTGGGAACGTCCTTCAAGACTGTTGGAAAACCATTTCAGGTGACTACCTCTTGAAGCTCATTGAGAGGAATGCCAAGAGTGTGCAAAGCAGTAATCAGAGCAAAGTGTGGCTATTTGAAGAAACTCGAATATAAAACATGTTTTCAGTTATTTCCTTTTCTTTTACCTTTTTTTGTTAAGTACATAACTCCACATGTGTTCATTCATAGTTTTGATTCCTTCAGTGAGAATCTACAATGTAAATAGTCATGAAAATAAAGAAACGCATTGAATGAGAAGGTGTGTCCCAAACTTTTGGCCTGTACTGTGTGTGTGTATATATATATATATATATATATATATATATCCACTACTCACAAAAAGTAGTTTATGTGTGTGTGTGTGTGTGTATATATATACACACACACAAAAAATAAAAATCAACTTTTCAGAAACCTACCATAATTAAACTACATTTTTACATAAAACTATATCTACATCTATATCTATATATCTATATCTATATCTCTATATCTATATCTATACATATCTATATCTATATACACACACACACACACACACACACACATATATATCTATATCTATCTATCTATCTGTATATATAGATAGATAGATAGATAGATCTATATCGATAGATCTATATATATATATAGATCTAGATCTATTCGATAGATCTATATATATATATAATATATATATAGATCTAGATCTATATCGATAGATCTATATATATATATATATATATATAGATATAGAGATAGATAGATATAGATATATATGGTGTGTGTGTGTATATAGATATAGATATGTATAGATAGATATAGAGATATAGATATAATATAGATATAGATATAGATGTACATATAGTTTTATGTAAAAATGTAGTTTAATTATGGTAGGTTTCTGAAAAGTTGATTTTTAGTTTTTTTTGCCAAGCCAAAAATTCAAATACCAGTTTTCCTGTAATATCATTGTCATAATGTTGAAGTTTTGACTCTGATACCAATAAAAGCTTAAAATGTGTTGTTTTTATAATAATATGCCTTACTAAACTTGACTTGGCCAGCTTTGTAGAAACTTTTCCACAGGATGTTGATGTGGTTTGCTATCTGTCTGTGTCAGCTCAATCATGAAACAGTTCCAATTTTGGCTCTTCGAACCAGTTGGTTAACCAGTTCAGGTGGACTGGGATCCAGTTCAAGATCTGGTGCCTTTTTGAATTGTCAAATGTTGTCATCTGTTTCAGTCTGCCATAGGCTGCAGCTCTTTTTTAGTCTTTCTTCTTTGAACTACAGTTCTAGCACACATGGTTATGTTCTCTGGAGATGACATTGGAATAGAACAGCTATCAGAACACAAATTTTGAAAGTCCAAAAAATGCAGCAGTAAAATGATATTATGATTTTTGATTATTATAACAACAGTGCAGATGAGAGTGGAGACTTAATGTGAATACATTTTCTTTTGAAAATTAACAGGGTGCCAAGCTTTTTATCTGTCTGGCATGTATTTGGGAATATCAGACTCAGGAAGTGAAGACCTTGGTCGATTTATCTCTGTCATGAAGTTTCGATCCTCTGGTTTTGGCAGACCTCCCACCCTGATGTGCTGGCTGATCGGTAAGTTTTAACCTCGGTCCAGATCCATCTATCTTACATCTCTTTATTAATATCAAAACTCTGTTAGTTGGCCCTCATTTCAAAACAATGCAATGACAAATTTGCTTGGAAAGCACTGATAATATTTGCAGCATCGCATAGCATTGCAAGCATTATATGGTAATCCCAAAATCCCCAAAACATTTGGCATGCACATACAGTGCATTCAGAAAGTATTCAGACCCACTTCACTTTTTTCACTTTTGTTATGTTGCAGCCTGATGCTACAATCATTTAAATTCATATTTTCATATTTTTTGTTATTAATCTACACTTTGTACCCCATAATGATAGTGAAAGTGAAAACAGAATTTAGAATTTTTTGCAAATTTATTAGAAGGAAAAACTGAAATATTACGTTGACATGAGGATTCAGACCCTTTGCAACAACATTTGAAATTTAACAGGTGCCTTCCATTTCTCTTGATGGTTGCTGAGAGTCCACCTGTTGTAAATTAAATTGATTGGACATAATTTGGAAAGGCACACTCATCTCCATAGAAGGCCTCACAGCTGGCAATGCATATCAGAGCAAAAACCAAGCCGTGAGGTCAAAGGAACTGCCTTCAGGGCTCAGATCTGGGGAAGGCTACAAAAAAAAAAATCTGCTTCACTGAAGGTTCCAAGAGCACAGTGGCCTCCATAATAACATTCTCAAATGGAAGAAGATTGGCACAACCAGCACTCTTCCAAGAGCTGGTCGCTCGGTCAAACTGAGCAACTCTGGGAAGGGCCTTAGTAAGAAAGGTTACTAAGAGCCCGATGGTCACTCTGACTGAGCTCCAGAGATCCTGTGTGGAGAATGGGACAAAGCTCCACCAATCTGGACTTTATGTGGCTAGATGGAAGCCTCTCGTCAGTACAAACAAATGAAAGCCATCTTGGAGTTTTGCAAAAAAGCACTTGAAGGACTCTCAGAGGACTCTCAGTACAGAGATATCCTCAATGAAAACCTTTTCCACAGCACTCAGGACCTCAGACTGGGCCGAAGGTTCACCTTCCAACATGACAGTGAGCCTAAGCACACAGCCAAGACAGCACAAGAGTGGCTTAGGGACAACTCGGTGAATGTCCTATAGTGGCCCAGCCAGACCCCTGACTTGAACCCTATCCAACATCTCTGGAAAGACGTGAAAATGGCTGTCCACTGACGGTCCCCATCCAACCTGTCCGAGCTTGAGAGGATTTGCCAAGAAGAATAGCAGAAAATCCCCCAATCCAGGTGTGCAAAGCTTGTTACGTCATACCCAAAAGACTCGAGGCTGTAATTGCTGCCAAAGGTGCTTCAACTAAGTACTGAGCAAAGGGTCTGAATACTTATGTCAGTGTGATATTTCAGTTTTTTTCTTTTTAATATATTAACAACAAATTCTCCAGTTCTGTTTTCACTTTTGATTATGGGGTACTGAGTGTAGATTAATGAAAATGAAAAAAGTGAATTCAAACGATTGTAGCATCAGGCTTCAATTTAACAAAAGTGGAAAAAAGTGAAGGGGGGTCTGAATATTTGCTGAATGCACTGTATCGTGTTAAAATTTGAGCCCAGTATTTAAGCTTTTATCATTTACTCATAGAGAAATGTTGACAGATAAGACTGATTCTTGGGAATTTGGATTAAACAGGTTTTAATTCTGAAAAAAAAAAGTGTGTTAAATTACAAAATCTGAAAGTATATCATTATAGGCCAAGGTCTTGGCTGTTCAGCAATGAATAGGTTTTTCCAGTTATGAGGCTACTTTGTTTTTGTCAACACCGCCACCGTAATGTTTTTTTTTTTTATTTGAAAAACATATTTTTGTATTAAAGAGACTATTACTTAATAACTCAACAGCACCAAAGAAACATATTGTAAGCATATTCATTTAAAACAAATATAACTGCCTCTGACGGTGGTGACACTAATCTGATGGTGGTGACAGTGGCCTCATTACAATATACATTTCCAAAATTTATACCACTCAAGTCAATGGCTTCTTGCTTAACAACTTTATTTAACTATTTGGTACAAAAAATAACAATCCTGAGCACTGTTATAAGCATTTTCAGACTTCAGTCATCACCGTCAGACAGAAAACCTGATGGTGGTGACGTCTGACGTGGTGACAAAAACCTGCTCTTTCACATGATAAGCATGAGTTGTTCACATTAGCCGCTTGTTTTCGTCCTGTTGCTACCTACATCAGACCTCTTCTTAAAAAGTATACATTTATTCCATAATCTAGTTTAATATTTTTTATACAGAAGTGACGGTGTTGACAATTTATGGTTGTGACAGTAGCAGTGTCCAAAAATATGAAGAGATTTAAGAGAAAATAGAAAACTTCCAGGAGCCTGAGTGGTCTTGAAGCATGCAGTAGAGCTGAAGGTTTGAAAAGGGGTCCTCAGGAATGTAATTGACCTTGTAGTTTTTTTATTATTATTTTTTAAATATATATCTGACGGTGGTGACGAATATCTGGGACACATTTTTAGCAACCACAAAATAATAGTAAATATTGTTCAAAACCCATCGTTTGTAGTTTTTAATACATATTATGATGTACTCTTTCATGTGGTAAAGATATTATTCAATGAAATTATTACTTTTTGTTGTTTTAATCAAGTTGAAATTATTATCTCCTATCAGAGGACAACTGGTTTTGTAGGCCATGGGCCAACATATAATCATTAAATTAATACAAATTAAAAATAAACCTATAAAAGAACCATACAAATGTGCAAAGGACCCCCTGATTATGCCCTTGATTCTTTTTATTCATTAAAATGTTGTAAATTTCCAGCAGAAAATAGCATTTTTCTTAGTGGGACGTGATTTGTCCATATTCTCAAGAATCATGATAAGTAACATTAAACCCCCCAGTTTGGCAATTTGTGGTAGGGCTGTGCTAGTGTTGTCACGATACCAAAAATTTGACTTCGATACCATACCAAGTTTATTATCATGATATTTGATAGTGAAACGATACTTAAACTGAAATGATGCCAATTCGATACTCGGTACCAAATGATACTAAAATGACTAATCAGATAAGAAGCCGAATGTCCACAAGGGTTAATCACATTTTCGAATTCATGGTTCATTAATAACTTGCTTAGTGAAGAACCTTTCAGTTGAAGCCTGTTCAACTATATGCTCATGTTAGAACATCATATTAAACAAAACAAAAACGTGTGTGTGTGTGGGTGTGTGTGTGTGTGTGTGTGTGTATATATATATATATATATATAATAAATACACACACACACACACATACACACTACTCACAAAAAGTTAGGGATATTCGGCTTTCGGTGAAATTTCAGGATGAACCTAAAATGCATTATAACCTTTACAGGTGAACTTAATGTGACCTTCTGTAAACTTTTGAATGCACATGTCCAACTGTTCAATATTTCAGTACTTTTTGCACAAGTTTCTGTTCTCTAACAAGGAGTTTAACGGCAAAATTCACATCAAGTGTTTGATGCTCCAGCTCATCGAGGTCGTATCATTAGGGAATGGCTGCTGGAGACTGGGGTACCTTGAATGGAGTGGCCTGCACTTTCTCAGACCTGAATCCCATAGAAAACCTATGGATCAGCTGAGTCGCCGTGTAGAGGCTCGGAGCTCTGTACCCCAGAACCTCAATGTCCTGAGGGCCGCCCTTCAAGAAGAGTGGGATGCCATGCCTCAGCAGACAATAACTCAACTTGTGAACAGCATGAGATGTCGTTGTCAAGCTGTAATTGATGCTCTAGGGCACATGACAAGTTATTGACACTGACATTTCTTGTTGTGGTATATCCACCACTGTTGTTGGCTTTTGTTTCAAGAAATTGTTTGAGATGAGGAAATCACCAGTGTATGCTTCTACTTAAATGCCCTACTTTCATGATATAATATCACTGTAGTGTGAACATTTTACATTTTACATAAATTTCACCCAAAACCCAAATATCCCTAACTTTTTGTGAGTAGTGTATATACAAGGATACAAGGACGTTTATTGGTCATTATACAACAGGTGATAATGAAATTAAAGTGTGGTTCCCTCTTGATTGATTAATTGATTGTGTAGAAATAAAATTATTAAACATGGAGGACTTCAGATGGTGCATTTAGTAGTCTCACAGCCTGAGGGAAGAAGCTGCTCTGTAGTCTGGTGGTACGGCAGCGGATACTTCTGTATCTTTTGCCTGACGGCAGCAGGGTGAACAGGCTGTGGCTGGGGTGGGTGTTGTCTTTTAGTATCCTTTTGGCTGTGCGCAGGCACCTCACCTCCCCGATATCACTGGTGCTTGGTAGATGGGTTCCAATGATGTTTTGGGCGGTTTTAATCACTCGTTGCAGAGTCTTCCTGTCCTGGGCCGTGCACATCCCATGCCAGTTTGTGATGTTTCCAGTCAGGATGCTTTCAATTGCTCCTTTGCAGAAATTGACAAGAACTTGGCTATCTATCTATCTATCTATCTATCTATCTATCTATCTATCTATCTAGTACAGGCCAAAAGTTTGGACACACCTTCTCATTCAATGTGTTTTCTTTATTTTCATGACTATTTACATTGTAGATTCTAACTGAAGGAATCAAAACTATGAATGAACAAATGTGGAGTTATGTACTTAACAAAAAAGGTGAAATACTGAAACATGTTTTATATTCTAGTTTCTCTTCAAAATAGCCACAGGATGCTGTGGTAGCCATGCTGGTTCAGTGTGCCTTCAATTTTGAATAAATCCCCAACAGTGTCACCAGCAAAACACCCCCAGACATCACACCTCCTCCTCCATGCTTCACAGTGGGAACCAGGCATGTGGTATCCATCCGTTCACCTTTTCCGCGTCTCACAAAGACACGGCGGTTGGAACCAAAGATCTCAAATTTGGACTCATCAGACCAAAGCACAGATTTCCACTGTCTAATGTCCATTCTTGTGTTTCTTGGCCCAAACAAATCTCTTCTGCTTGTTGCCTCTCCTTAGCAGTGGTTTCCTAGCAGCTATTGACCATGAAGGCCTGATTGGCACAGTCTCCTCTTAACAGTTGTTCTAGAGATGGGTCTGCTGCTAGAACTCTGTGTGGCATTTATCTGGTCTCTGATCTGAGCTGCTGTTAACTTGCGATTTCTGAGTTTTTGCAATTTCCGGACTGACTGACCATCATTTCTTAAAGTAATGATGGCCACTCGTTTTTCTTCAGTTAGCTGAATGGTTCTTGCCATAATATGAATTTTAACAGTTGTCGGCTGTGTAGTAACCTGACTTCTGCACACACACTGATGGTCCCAACCCCATAAGCAAGAAATTCCACTAATTAACCCTGATAAGGGCACACCTGTGAAGTGAAAACCTTTCAGGTGACTACCTCTTGAAGCTCATCGAGAGAATGCCAAGAGTGTGCAAATTAGTAATCAATCTGTATATCTATATCTATCTATCTATCTATCTATACACACACACACACACACACACACACACGGTGTGTGTGTGTGTGTGTGTGTAGATATATGTGTGTGTATATATATTAAGCATGTACAGTGGAGGAAATAATTATTTGATCCCTTGCCGATTTTGTAAGTTTGCCTATTTACAAAGAAATGAACACTATTATAATTTTACTGGTAGGTTTATTCCAACAGTGAGAGATAGAATATCAAAAAAGAAAATCCAGAAAATCACATTATATAAAAGATATAAACTGATTTGCATTTCACTGAGTGAAATAAGTATTTGATCCCCTAGCAACCATTAGAATTCTGGCTCCCACAGACCTATTAGATACTCAACTAATAATAGATACTATCTCAACTTGTACCTGCATAAAAGACACCTGTCTCAACTTGTCACCTGTATATAAGACAGCTGTTCACAGAATCAATCAATCAGACTCCAACCTCTCCATCATGGCAGACAAAGAGCTGTCTCAGGATGTCAGGGACAAGATTATAGACCTGCACAAGGCCGGAAAGTGCTACAAGACCATAAGCAAGAAGCTGGGTGAGAAGGAGACAACTGCTGGTGCAATTATTCGAAAATGGAAGAAACACAAAATGACCATCAGTTTGACCTCGGTCTGGGCTCCACGCAAGATCTCACCCTTGTGGGGTATCAATAATCATGAGAAAGGTGAGAAATCAGCCTACAACTGCACGGGAGGAGCTTCTTAATGATCTCAAGGCAGCTGGGACCCATGGTCACCAAGAAAATCATTGGTAACACACTATGCTGTAATGGATTAAATCCTGCAGTGCCCGCAAGGTCCCCCTGCTCAAGAAGGCCATGTACAGGCCCGTCTGAAGTTGTGCCATGAACACCTGAATGATTCAGAGAATGCTTGGAGAAGGTGCTGTGGTCAGATGAGACCACAATTGAAGCTCTTTAGCATCAACTCAACTCGCCGTGTTTGGAGGAAGAGAAATGCTGATTATGACCCCAAGAACACCATCCCCACCATCAAGCATGGAGATGGAAACATTATGCTTTGGGGGTGTTTCTCTGCCAAGGGGACAGGACGACTTCACCCGCATCGACAGGAGGATGGACAGGGCCATGTACCGCAAAATCCTGAGTGACAACCTCCTTCCCTCCGCCAGGACACTGAAAATGGGTTGTGGATGGGTCTTCCAGCACGACAATGACCCAAAACATACGGCCAAGGCAACAAAGGAGTGGCTCAAGAAGAAGCACATTAAGGTCATGGAGTGGCCCTCGCCAGTCTCCAGACCTTAATCCATAGAAAATCTGTGGAGGGAGCTGAAGCTTCAAGTTGCCACTTGACAAACCTCGAAACCTTAAGAATTTGGAGATGATCTGCAAAGAGGAATGGACCAAAATTCTTCCTGATGGTGTGTGATACCTGGTGATCAACTACAAAAAATGTCTGACCTCTTCACTTGCCAACAAGGGTTTTTGCCACCAAGTACTACATCATGTTTTGCTAGGGGATCAAATACTTATTTCACTCAATGAAATGCAATCAGTTTATGTCTTTTATATTAGTGATTTTTTGGATTTTCTTTTTGGTATTCTATCTCTCACTGTAGAATAAACCTACCGTTAAAATTATAGAGTGTTCATTTCTTTGTCAGTAGGCAAACTTACAAAATCGGCAAGGGATCAAATATTATTTCCTCCACTGTATATTTATTTATTTGATAGTCATTAGTCAAATTTCACTTATTGTGCTAGTATGGACTCTGTATTTCTGTTGCTATTTTTGGCCGAAATAAACTTCAAACTTCATAGTCGGGTGACTCGGGTTAAACTGTAACGTATTCCTATATCCCATATCCTCTTCGCCATCACTGCTTTGTAACATTGCTTGCACACAGGCTTGGCCAGTTAGTGGGCTCTCCATCGTCGTCAGCCTGGTAAGAAAAGTAATCCCACAGTATACTTCTGCGTCCCTTTTGAAGAATTGGGCACGGAGGTATTATATCAGAAGTCGAAGCCATTTCTGAGGCGCAGGCACTCATCTTTCTCTTTGCTGCGGCTGCTTTCTGTGAAATGAAACTGGCGCTGTATGATTTCTCGCATTAACGTCAGCGAGGCAGAATGAGCTGAATGCAGCCAATATGCACCAAATCTTGCTTGCCTTGGCTCATGTTGTGCTTGACTTGGCCAGACTTTTTACCTCTTTCCCTGGCCTTTGTGTTGGACACAAGAATACCGAACGTCAGAGAAATGTAATGGCCTACTGTTTTTTTAAAAAAAAAATACCAAAAAAATACCAAAGTTTAGGTTTACTATGCAACACTAGGCTGGGCAGTATGTTAGTATTATATTCATTTTTTGAAATAAGACTCGATTTTCTGGGATTTTGGATACCCTTGTATCATGATATTACATATCTATGTGTTATGTGATGTTGTATGTGTTGTATTTCCTGGTTTTAAAGGCCATCTTACAGGAATGCAATTTTCTGAATTTATTACACTTTTGTAGTTCTGTTAATTGCTTCTCCCTTCCGGATCATCATATCTGCATGACAATAATAAATAATATTGCTATTTATATAGCTTTTCACGGACATAGGTCACAAAGTGCTTTACAACGGCTTTACAATGTAAAAATATTACTTTACCAAAAATGTCTTGTTCATAGATATCTTATAAAAGCATTAATAATAATTTCCAAGAAAGAAGTCAATTCCCATGTATAGTTTTTCACATATTCATTGATTTATTTCAGGGAGCATTTATAATTATCCCAAGAGTATTGTTGCAAGATTAATATCAATGTATATAGTCAGTGATGATATGATATGATACACTATATTGCCAAAAGTATTCGCTCGGCTGCCTTCACAGACATATGAACATGAGTGACATCCCATTCTTAAACCATAGGATTTAATATGATGTGGGCCCATCCTTTGCAGCTATAACAACTTCAACTCTTCTAGGAAGGCTTTCCACAAGGTTTAGGAGTGTGTTTATGGGAATTTTTGACCATTCTTCCGGAAGTGCATTTGTGAGGTCAAACACTGATGTTGGACAAGAAGGCCTGGCTCTCAGTCTCCGCTCTAATTCATCCCAAAGGTGTTCTATCGGGTTGGGTCAGGACTCTGTGCAGGCCAGTCAAGTTCTTCCACACCAAACTCGCTCATCCATGTCTTTATGGACCTTGCTTTGTGCACTGGTGCGCAGTCATGTTGGAACAGGAAGGGCCATCTCCAAACTGTTCCCACAAGTTGGGAGCATGAAATTGTCCAAAATGTCTTTGTATGCTGAGGCATTAAGAGTTCCTTTCACTGGAACTAAGGGGCCGAGCCCAATGTCTGAAAAACAAGCCCACACCATAATCCCCCCTCCACCAAACTTTACACTTGGTACAATGCAGGTCAGACAAGTACCGTTCTCTTGGCAACCACCAACACAGACTCGTCCATCAGATTGCCAGACGGAGAAGCGTGACTCGTCACTGCAGAGAACACGTGTGCTCTAGAGTCCAGTGGCGGTGTGCTTTACACCGCTGCATCCGACGCTTTGCATTGTGCTTGGTGATGTAAGGCTTGGATGCAGCTGCTCGGCCATGGAAACCCATTCCATGAAGCTCTCTACGCACTGCTCTTGACTAATCTGAAGATCACATGAAGTTTGGAGGTCCTGTAGCTATTGACTCTGCAGAAAGTTGGCGTCCTCTGCGCACTATGCGTCTCAGCATCCGCTGACCCCGCTCTGTGATTTTATGTGGCCTACCACTCCGTGGCTGAGTTGCTGTCGTTCCCAATCACTTCTACTTTGTTATAGTACCACTAACAGTTGATTGTGGAATATTTAGTAGCGAGGAAGTTTCACAACTGGACTTACTGCACAGGTGGCATCCTATTTACATTACTATTACAGCACCATGCTGGAATTCACTGAGCTCCTGAGAGCGACCCATTCTTCACAATGTTTGTAGAAGTAGTCTGCATGCCTAGGTGCTTGATTTTATACACCTGTGGCCATGGAAGTGATTGGAACACCTGAATTCAAATGATTTGGATACGATGAGCGAATACTTTTGGCAATATAGTGTATTTGATTTTGTCCATGTCATCCAGCCCTGATTTGTAGGGGAATGCACCATTGGTGGGGGACGCTGTGGAATGTTTTCTTTCATAGTTCAAATATCTCATAGTCATAGTGGTTTTGTGCCAGCCAGTTTGAATTGCTGATCATGATTTTGACTCTTCACTCATATTTCCCTTATTACCTCTGCCAGCCACATCTCAAAACGTTATGAATGAATTTGCAACAAAATTTGCAACAAACAGAGTTCTCGTGACCAACTGAAGCAGGGGCTAGTAGAGACAGTTTTCCAAATTTCCACTTGAAGGGAGAAGTGGATCAATTCCAATATGTGCATGCAGCAAAAACAAACAAATAAAAACAAGAATTCTCTTACGTAGAGCATAGTAAAATGCATGAGTGGAGCAAGTGAACAGAATTCTGCCATAGGTGCTTGAGTAACCAAAACATGATTCTTCTGAGCATACTGTGCTCCTTTTTCCTCGCTCAAAATATTATTGGTATCTATTTAAATAGCCATAATAACATTTTTAATATATTTACTGCTATCAAATATCAAATATGTCTTGTAAGGATTCTTTTGTATATCTCTGTGTCCACAGATTTTTTTCTTTGGCACTGATGTAGCATTACTTCCTTTCGTCCTTGTTTCTCAATCTAAACAGCATGGAGGATTTGACAGACCCTGAAAAGGTGAGGATAGATGCCAAGTGTGACCGGACAGTTTCCCTCTATGGATACCTTCGAGGGACATACTTAAAAAACAAGAGCCAAGTCCATATCCCAGGTAAACGCATACAACTTGTTAGGTTCCTTTGTTACACCTTTAAAACTGTGTGTCTCCGATTCCCTATTTCCAGCCTACACTATGCTAAGTAAAGCAGATATGTGCCAGGAAATTTAGCAATAATACATAATCAGTGATGTGAAATTGATTGCAAAGTTGTGTTTCAAAACTAGCTGTCACAATTCAGAATACGCTAGGAGGGTGTGTTGACCTGGATTACACAGACCCATAAAGCAAAAGAACATAAACATAAAGCAGAGAAAAACATGAAGCAGGAGAGTGCATTAAAGAGCATCACCAAGCACACCAACATCAACCCAGTGGTGACATGAATATAACATCAGTTTGGCTAAATAGTGCGACTTATTTTGTGCTCATTGAACACAGCAAGCTATAAATCAGCTGCACCTGACAATGACCCCTGGCAATGTGAGCCTGTGGCTCAATTCAGGGGCTGCAGCTTTTGGGTTTCACGAAGGCTGGGTCCTGTGAAGGCCATGAAGGCTTAACCAAGTGGTCTCTGAAATGGGACGGTCTTGTCTACAAAGAACTTCCTGTTTACATCACCAGTTGTTCCTACCCTGCCCTTTGCCTATACCGTATCTATATTATTGTTAAATTTGTTGTGCTTTTTTTTTTTATGTTGTCATTAATCAGTCATAATTTGTCATTCAGTCAGTTTTCTAGGTTAAATAATTCCTGTTCATTCATTTTCAGTCAGTTTTCTAAATTAAATACATTCTAAGCTAAATTTTGATCTCTCATTTATTTATACCTGTTGAATAATGTTTATCTAGATAAATATTAGTATCTAAAAGTAAAGATAAGAATAAAGGTTTACTATCCATACAAATATTTTCATTTAGCCATACCAACTGTTGTTTTGTTTTAGAAACCCAACAGATTCTCTCCTGAGCATGCTCTTGGCGACAGTGGCAAGGTAAAACTCCCCTTTAACGGGAAGAACCCTCAGGTAGAAGCAGACTCAGGGTGGACGGTCATCTACCTCTACCGGTTGGGTGGGAGGGGAGAGAGAGAGACAAGGAGACAGAGACAGGGAGATAGGGACAAACTGGGACAGCAGACAACAGTAGAAACAGCAGGGTATCCTGAACAGGTAATCTAGATGGAAGTGACACGCAGCATCTAGCCATCTCATCTGCAGCTGGATGACCTTCCAGGATGAGCAGGACAGTTGACCTAGACAAGACACAAAAAGCACAACGAAAGCAAAAGGGCAGTGGACTCTGGAACAAAGCATGCACAAAAAAAAAGGGGTATGGGGGGGACAGGAAGAAGAAGAAAGGAAGAGGGGAAAGGAAGATTAGAAGAGAGGAAAGTGCTCAGAGCATGATATGGAGTCCCCCGACAGTCTAGGCCTATAGCAGCATAACTAAGGGCTGGTCCAGGGCAACCTGGGCCGACCCTAACTATAAGCTTTGTCAAAAAGGAAAAGTTTTAAAGTCTACTCTTAAAGATAGAGAGTGAATCTGCCCTCCGTACTGAGATAGGAAGATTGTTCCACAAACGTGGAGCCTGGAATTGGAAGGATCTGCCTCCCGATCTAGTTTTAGAGATTTTGGGAACCACCAATAAACCTGCATTTTGGGAGCACAGTGCTCTGGCAGGGTGATAAGGAACTATGAGCTCTTTCAGATAAGATGGTGCCTGCCCATTAAGAGCTTTATAGGTGAGGAGAAGAATTTTAAATTCTATTCTAGATTCTACAGGTAGCCAATGTAAAGAAGCCAATATTGGAGTAATATGATCTCTTCTCCTAGTTCTAGTCAGCACACGTGCAGCAGCGTTTTGGACCAGCTGGAGAGTCTTTAACGACTTGCTGGTACAACCTGATAATAAGGAGTTACAGTAGTCTAACCTAGAGGTAACGAAGGCATGGATTAATTTTTCTGCGTCACTCTGAGACAAGATATGTCGGACTTTTGAGATATTACGCAAGTGAAAAAAGGCAGTTTTAGAGATCTGTTTAATATGGGAGGTAAAGGACAAATCCGCATCGAAAATGACTCCGAGGTTCCTTACCGTGGAGCCGGGGGCCAAAGTAATGCCATCCAGAGTAGCTATGTCATTAGAAACTGATTCCCTAAGGTATTTAGGGCCGAACATGATAACTTCTGTTTTCTCTGAGTTTAATAGTAGAAAATTGGTGGCCATCCAGCCTTTATCTCCTTAAGGCAGGCTTCACGTTTACTTAGCTGATGAGTTTCATTTGGCTTTACAGATACGTACAACTGAGTATCGTCCGCATAACAATGGAAGTTCACAGAGTAATTTCCGGATAATATTACCTAAGGGAAGCATATACGAGATGAATAAATAGGGCCAAGCACAGAGCCCTGCGGAACACCATATTTTACCTTTCCACAGGAGGAGGATTCATTATTTACATGAACAAACTGATGTCGGTCTAATAATAGGACTTAAACCAGTTTAAAGCTGTTCCTTTAATGCCAATTAGGTGCTCTAATCTCTGTAATAGAACGTGATGGTCGATGGTATCAAAGCTGCACTAAGATCCAATAGCACAAGAACGGAGAGAAGTCCATTATCTGATGCGGTTAGGAGGTCGTTTGTAACTCTCACCAGAGCTGATTCTGTGCTATGGTGCACTCTAAATCCTGACTGAAAGTTTTCAAACAGTTCATTTTGCTGTAAATAGCTACAGAGCTGATTAGCAACTACTTTCTCCAATATCTTTGAGAGAAAAGGAAGATTAGATATTGGTCTATAGTTGGCTAAGACATCTGAGTCAAGAGTAGGTTTTTTGAGGAGTGGTTTAATTACAGCTACTTTAAAGGACTGTGGCACGTAACCAGTCAATAAAGACATATTGGTCATAGTAAGAAGAGATGTGCTATAATAAGAGGATATCCCTCTTTATTTATGCTGGAAATGCTTGTAAGCATTGCTGTAAATAATAAAATAATATCATACTAGATAAAGACACTTTGAGGCAGGTGATGGAGAGTTATTTGAGTAAACTAATTTTCGCCGGCCTGCACTTACATTATATGCTGGTTCGTTAGTCACTCATTAAAGTTTACAGATGAAATGTGTTGAAAAAATGCGTCATTCTTGGAATAATAATACATAACACAGATGGTAATTAATGCTGATAAGTAATTTGAAGTAAGCACAATATAAATAGCAATGCACAATGAAATGTGCCTCTCGTTATGCTGCTTGTCCAAAGCTGATTTGAAGCTCAGCTACAGGCTTTGCAGAGGAGGCATCAACATCCATGTTGCTCTGAGAGAACCCTTCGGATGCTCTCATGAAAACCAGGCACTGGTTTGCCTGCTCGCTCCACATGGAGGCTGCAGCCATTTCTACTGCACCTGCTTCACTCTGGATCACCAACAAGCTTGGCAGACAAAAGACATGCACTTCAAATTCGCATAAGGCTTATGTAGTAGTTTACCTATGCTCTAGGTTTTTGCATTTGTATTTTTTTTTTCTAGTTTTTAGGGAGAGGGCAGAAATGGAAAATAACTTATCATTGCTTTGTGCATTCTTCTGCCTCCTATCTGTGTTCTGTGCATACACTGAGTGGCCACTTTATTATGTCCGCCTGTACAGTCTAATGCAGTTCAATGCAACAGCTCTGCCATGAAGTTTATAATGTTCAGTTTTTATTGACATTGTTGAGAATTTGTAAATTTAATTATATGTTTATTATCAGGGTTGCAGTTTGCAGACGTCTTTTACTGGACTACATCATATTGAGAGGTGGTTATAATTTTTTTGTCCTCCCTACTTACGTATATACATGAGGGGGACAGTATAGTAGAAACAACTCTCAATAAAATGCAGCCCAGTCCAACAGCAGCACTAACTATGACATCAATGCCAAACATATAATTGAATGAACACCTCTCTTACTGTGACAAAAAGAAACCCTGAGCATTACAGGCATCATAAAGTAGCCTGAACTTTATGACTTTATTGTATTGTATTGTTTTAGATTGTACAGGAGTACCTAATAAACTGGCCACTGAGTGCATGTGAACACTTAAATTTTTATTATTATACCAGAGAGTTAGAACAGAAAAAGGTAAAATGGCTTTCAGTTACTCAGCTCCTTCAACTTGGAATATGTTGCAAAATGATTTAAAACTTGAGGAGCGGGTCTCTCTTGATGTTTTTAAATCCATGTTAAGGATTCAGAAGTTGATTCAACAGTCTGCTCATGTTTTTAATTCAGTGTACTTCCTTTTAACATGATTATCAAGTGGCTTGTGTGTAAAGTGCCTTTCTATTGTTTGAATGTATTTTTGCAGTGTGCATTGTGTTGTTTCTTTGTCAGTTGTTGGTTCTGTGTTTCAGTAACTTTGTGTTCTGGATTGCACGGCTGCCGGTCTTGGCCAGGTCTCTCTTGAAAAAGAGATTTTTAATCTCAATGGGACATTTCCTGGCTAAATAAAGGCTAAATAAATAAAATAAAAGAGGAATTTTTGGTGAGCCATACAATACAATACAATACTTTATTGTCATGTCATAATAACACAGTTACAGAGGTGGGTAGAGTAGCCAAAAATTGTACTCAAGTAAGAGTACTGTTACTTCAGAATAATATGACTCAAGTAGAAGTAAAAAGTAGTCATCCAAATAATTACTTGAGTAAGAGTAAAAAAGTACTTGGTGGAAAAACTACTCAAGTACTGAGTAACTGTTGAGTTGAGTAACGTCTTTATTTTTTAACACAAGCATTCAATCAGACAGACAAGAATACAAAATAATCATCTTCAGGCAAATTAAAGTTCATCCAATCAATAAAATTAATTAAATAAAAAAAATAGCTTAAATTAAAATAATCTTCAAGTAAAATAAATAATAAAAATAATAAATAAAAATGAAATAAATAAATAAAATGTCCAGGTTCTGGAGCATCTCCAAGGCAGCTGTCATATTTCTCTTCCCCCATTCATTCATTGACGTTGTCGAAAGTCTCCTGATAACTCCAGTGTTGATAAATACAGTCACTCGAGACCGCCTAAACAATGGAGGGTTGCCAACTCTCACGCATTGGCTGTGACAGTCACACATTCAGCCTCAATCTCACACTCTCATGCTCAAGAGAGAAATCTCATGCCAAATCTGACTTGTTTTCTATTGTAAATTTTTCCACTCATCATGTGTACTCATTTGTGACTATAAACAAGCTCAAGTCTTACATAGGCTCTAAACCACTCCAGTGTCTGATGTGTTTTCTCTGATTGTTGATTTGCTGAAAACATTACCGTCATTACGTCAGTGACGTCCGTCTGCTGCTCGGGTGCTGCTACTTCAGTTGGTCAGAGCGGCAGAGCAGAGAGGCATGCAACAGTGGCGAGATATGAAATTCGAGTGGTTATCCGTTAACTGCTCGATATAAACAAAAGTCGGTTTATAATGAAAGTATGGCAGTCTGTATGCGCGGCACACCTTTTAGATCCAGCAGACCTGGTGCCAGCCGGCACTGGCCGCAGCACCGCACGGTGTGCACGGCCACCCGGTCAGGCCAGGTCTGCCAGATCTGACAGGTGCCGCTCTGGCTGACAGTTGGACGCTTTCTGAAGAAGGAGGAAGTTACCTCCGAAACTGTCAAGGTAAATAAACATCCCTATGTCTGATTAAAAGGAACAAAAACGTCTGACCGTTGATTATGCCATTTTCATTTGATTTGCTCCGACTGACTGTGAAAAAAACTGTAAACTCCCGTCCCACTCCCGCCGCTGAGATTGAGTATGGTCACGTGACGAGGGTGCACGGCTACGGCTACATTTGATTGGTGAAACAGTCACATGGTTTAGCCTGGCGGATGTCTCTCTCTAACAAAATAAAACATTAAAATGATCCGTACACGAGGGGAATAAAAGAAAAGTAACGAGCTCAATGTAGCCTAATGTAGTGGAGTAAGAGTACAGTTTTTTCTTTACAAATCTACTCAAGTAAAAGTATAGTGATTTAAAACTACTCCTAGAAGTACATTTTTTTTAAAAAACTTACTCATGTAAATGTAACAGAGTAAATGTAACTCGTTACTACCCACATCTGCACAGTTAAAATAACGAGATAATGTTTGAGCGACTTAATACTGGCGTAGCAAAAAGTGCAAGAGTGCCAATTCAAATATCACCCAGAAGATAAATACATAAATAAATACAGTGTATCAGTGAGCATAGCGAAACAGTAACAATAAACTAGCAGCCATGACAGTGATTTTTTTTTTCTTTAATCAATTTGGGCAGATTTTGAGCAAATAGAGCATTTAGAAGTCTGCTTTTTTGACGTTGGTACCATGAACAGCGGCTATACTGCACAGCAGTTTTCAAACCCTAATTATTTATACATTTAAGATAAGATAAGATCTACTTTACTGTCCCGTCAGGGAAATTTGTCTTGGGCATGAAGTGCATCAGTGTGTACATAAAAGATACATAGAACATACATACATACATACATAAAAACACTGACTAAAGTATGGGCAAAAACCACAAATAAATAAATACAGCAGCAGAGAGTGATCATACCCAAAGATAAGTAGATGTTTTCAAGTACCTGGGATAAAAAGGAATAATAAAAATATAATAAATATTAAGGATTGGCTAAAAACAGAAGATCCATCCCTGGGAGTGTAAACTGCTACAAGACTACTACTTTTTTTTATTAGATAGAGGCAGGGATTAAAGAAAACTGTTGCCTTTACATCTATGATGTAAAGGCACCAGAGGAAACAACACACTGGACCATGTCTACACCAATGTTCCTGGCAGCTACAGAGCCCTCCCTCGTCCTCATTTTGGCCAGTCAGACCACATCTCCCTGCTTCTCCTGCCTACTTACATCCAGCTGACAAAAAGGGTCTAACCAACTGTAAAAACAATTAAAGTGTGGACAGATGAAGCTACAGCAGCTCTACAGGACTGTTTTGAATGCACAGACTGGCAGATGTTCAAAGATGCTGCTACCCAGAAGAACCATATCGACCTTGAAGAATACACATCATCAGTGACATCATACATCAGCAAATGTGCTGATGATTTGGTAAAAATAAGGACAGTTAAATCATTCCCTATGAGAAAGCCTGGATGAATGGAGAGGTGAGAGCCCTATCTAGAGCCAAAAAAGCTGCATCAAGCTGGCATCAAGGAGGCAAAGCGAAGGCATAAGCAGAGACTGGACAGAGACCTCAACACCAACAACAGCAAAGACTTGTGGCAGGCGGTCAAAAGTGTTACAGGCTACAAAAGCAGGAGCGCTCCCATCATGTTTGAGGCCACGTTACCAGACAAGCTAAACACATTTTATGTTCGCTTTGATCTCCTCAACAGAGAGTCAGCTGTAAAGTCTACTCTGCCTCCAGAGGACCGGCCACTGTCAGTATCCACAGTGGGTGTGAGGAAAGTCCTGCTGAAAGTGAATATGACTAAAGCTGCTGGGCCTGATAACATCCCTGGCCATGTACTAAAAACATGTGCCAACCAGCTAGTAGATGTCATTACTGACATTTTTAACATATCGCTGTCACAGGAGAGTGTTCCCACCTGCATCAAGACAGCCACCATCATCCCTGTGCCTAAAAAGTCTGCAGTGTCTAATCTAAATGACTACCGCCCTGTGGCACTCACCCCCATCCTGATGAAGTGCTTTGAGAAACTGGTTCTCCAGCACATAAAGAACAACATCCCTGCCAGTCTGGACCCTCAGCAGTTTGCATTCAGAACCAACAGATCCACAGAGGATGCCATCTTCACTGCTCTCCACACTGTCTTCACTCACCTTGAGAAAAGCAACACATATAGCAGAATGCTGTTTTTTGATTTTGGCTCAGCTTTCAACACAATCTCCCCCATGAAGCTGATTGGAAAACTGAACACTCTGGGCATCAGTACCACTCTTTGCAACTGGATACTGGAATTCCTCACAAACAGACCCCAGTCAGTTCGGATTGGCAGTCTCTCCTCCTCCACTCTAGTGCTCAACATCGGAGCCCCCCAGGGCTGTGTGCTCAGCCCCCTCCTGTTCACGCTGTACACCCATGACTGCAACCTATAACTCTATTGTGAAGTTTGCAGATGACACCACCATCATCGGCCAGATTTTCATATCGGGAGGAAATCAACCATCTTGCAGAATGGCGCACAGAAAACAGCTTACTGCTCAACGTCAGCAAAACCAAAGAGCTGATAGTTGATTTTAGATAAAAGGAGGCAAAGACACACAACCTTGTCTACATCAGTGGAGCTGAGGTGGAGCAAGTGAGCAGTTTTAAGTTCCTGGGAATCAACATAACAGAGAACCTGTCATGGACTTCACATATCTCTATCCTGGTCAAAAAAGCCCAGAAATGGCTGTATTTCCTAGGGAAACTTAGAAAGCAAAATTCCCACGGCAAGTTCTTGTCAACTTCTACAAAGGAGCAATTGAAAGCATCCTGACTGGAAATATCACAAACTGGCATGGGATGTGCACGGCCCAGGACAGGAAGACTCTGCAACGAGTGATTAAATCTGCCCAAAACATCATTGGTACCCACCTACCAAGCATCAGTGATATCGGGGAGGTGAGGTGGCTGCGCAGAGCCAAAAGGATACTAAAAGACAACACCCACCCCCAGCCACAGCCTGTTCACCCTGCTGCCATCAGGCAAAAGATACAGAAGTATCTGCTGCCCTACCACCAGACTACAGAGCAGCTTCTTCCCTCAGGCTGTGAGACTACTTAATGCACCATCTGCCCTCCTCCATGTTTAATAATTTTATTTTCTATACAATCAATTAATCAATCAAGAGGGAACCACATTTTAATTTCATTATACAACCTGCTGTATAATGACCAATAAACTTCCTTGTATCCTTGTATCCTTGTATCCTTGTAATGACTGAAAGTTTTCCTGAAGGCAATAACTCATATTCTGGGAATAAAATGTGAGAGGGGTCATTCAGGATTCTGCCTGCTTGTTTGACAGCACTGTTTACATACAGGGACTGCAGAGGCTGGTTTTGGTTTGCCCCCATAACTTTGAAAGTGGTTTTTGTAATGTTTAGAAGTTTGGTTTTGTTCTGAACAGTAAGAGAACCAAACCAGACAGCCATACCATATCTGACGATGCTCTCTAGCACTGCCTGCTAGAAAGTTTGCATTATTTTTTATTCGGACACCAAACAATCAGTATGTGAAAGAAATGGAGTGTTTGGGCGAGTCTGGAGCATAGATAATCCACATGAACATTCCATTTAAGCTTGTTATCTATCATAATGCCCATATATTTGAAGGAAGGTACTTGCTCAATAATATTATCCTCCACAATCACAGGGTCATGGACTGTAACTTTCCTGGGGTCAAAGATCATTTCTTTTGTCTTTTTTGGTATTAAGCAAAAGGTAATGGCTATCACACCAGTCTTTGAAGGCAGTGATTTCCTCGAGATACACAGAGATGCAGTCACTGGCTTTCAACAAGCTTAAAATGATGGTGTCATCAGAGAATTTAATAATATAATTATTGGGCTGTCTACTCTGACATTAGTTAGTGTACAAAGTAAATAATAAGGGGGAGCAGACACAACCTTGAGGCACACCGGTACTACACTTTTTTACTACAGAGAGGGAACGGTTTACCTTCACTTGTTGAGTCCTGTTTGTTAAGGAATACATCCATTTAATGATGAAGGTGTTAATCTTAAAGGAAATCAGCTTCTGGGCCAGCAGATGAGGTTGTATCATATTGAGGGCCGAGCTGAAATCAGCAAATAGAACTCTGGCATAGGTCATTGGGTCCTCTAAGTGCTTGCTTTTCAAGTGGGTCATACAGATAGTAGCATCCTCTGGGCCCTACCCCTTCCTGTAAGCAAACTGAAGGGGATCAAGATGAGGAGCAACTTCTGACTTAAGCAAGTTCACAATAACTCTTTAAAAGGATTTCATGACCACTAAAGTCAATGCAACGGGTCTAAAATCAGAGTTGACAGATGGACAAGAGATCTTTGGTACAGGTATAATTAGGCCTGTCACGATAACAAATTTTGCTGTGCGATTAATTGCGTCAGAAATTATTGTGATAAGTGATAATATTGCGTAACATTGTGCTTTTAAGACCATTTTTATTGTTGTAATTTTGACATTTTCAGACCATTCTTTAAACTTATATTATGATAATAAAGGCATAATGATGCAAGTACACCCTTTTAAAAGAGAAATAAACATTCATTCAACAATAAAAATGGAAACAAGAAAATTTAAATATCCAAAATAAATAACATGTAAAAATACCAAAATATATAAAGACCTTATGAATACAAAAAAATTGGCCAACAGTCCCTGATAACAAAAAGTGCACTGTAATAATAATAATTAAAAAACGCAACCAAAAACGATGAAATGGACTCTCAGTCTGCACTTGAATAAAAACCAAAAACAATATAAAAAAATAGACTTTTTCTCTGTTAAGCAAAAAGCACTCAAAAACTGCACACAACCAAAACAACGAATAAAATGAATGATCAAGTCTTTGGTTCAGTTTTAGATAAATATTAAACAGTAGCAGAGAGGTATAGAGACTAACATTCCTTAACAGTAAGTCTTGGCTTGTTTTTTTCCTTGACTGGGAAAACTGTGCGGGCTGGCTGTGCTTTAGGTGTGCACTTAAGTTGCTCGTATTCCCTCTTTTAGTTTGGATAGTTTTCAGACAAACGCAGCACACTGGCTCGTCCGGGTTCCTGGGCTTCCCTTTCTCATTTGCTTTGAATTCAAAAAATTCCCACACGGGGGCTGCTGCATTTGGTTTTGGAAGAAGTTCCATGTTGTTCTCGTTCACTCATTTCTCTGCCTTGTCTCTACCTCACAAGGATCGCACTGTTTGTGTGTGTGTGTGTAGCCCATGGCCCCAGCCCTCCACAGAGACAAAAGGCCCCTTTCCACCGAAGAAGTTTCTGGTAGTATTTGGGGGGCAGGAACTACTACAGGAACATCCTCTCACTCGGCCCTCTCAACTGCTGTGTCTCCACTGAGAGGGCGAAGTAGGAGGAAGGTTCCTGTAAAGTTACTGGGCTCTGGATGTGACATAATCGTTGCGCAACCATTTTGACCGGGGCATCAAAATGCGTGTTGTTGAAAAGGCGTGTTGTTAGCATCCCTAAAATGCCGGCTAAAAAGCGTGTTGTTAGCGTTAACTAACGTTAGCATTAGAGATGCACCGATCCACTTTTTTCAGGTCCGATACCGATGCCGATACGAGAATGTGAATATTGGCCGATACCGATACCTCCGTTTGTTTTTTGTGGCAGGACATACCTCAGCTCTAGGTGCTCGATGAGGCGACAAAATCCAACATTTTCCACCACAGAGTGGTGTTTTTAATGTTAATGACTAAAATGTTAATGACTAGAATGCACACAAATGAAATAGAAATTATCTTAAATTAATTGAGGTAACAAATAAACAACACTTTATTTATTTGTTTATTTAATGATTATGTTGTTATAGCAATAAAAGGTGAAAATGATATGTTATTAATGATTGAACAAAAATGACAAGAGGATGCACCAGTAATTATTTCACATGAGGGTTGACAGAGTACTTTTTACTGTAACGATATGTTAAATTATTATTTGTTTTAACAATGTAAATTACTTATCAAACAGACCTAACAATTCAGCTACCAGTGAAAGAGCAGTAGTATGCATGTGACAACATAGACTGAAAAATAAGCCAAAGTGATACCTCTTCTCTAAATAGACAAGCTAAGCCAGTGTGCTGCTGTTAGTCAGTGAAAATATAGCGGAGTGGCAACTCTTCGCTCTGTTACACAATCTATGTCAGTGCGCTGCTGTAGCTGGAGAGTTTTTTTGCCTTTTGGACTCGGTTCACTCTCGGTTCTGGACCTCGTGCTCTTTCACATGGTGCTTCTGTAGATGTTTCTGTAAATTTGTAGTATTGTAGGCGGCAACACGACTTCCACCCCTCGAATCTTTGGCTGTACATATTTTGTACGTTGCTGTGTCACTTTTCGGGTCCTCGAGACTGTATCTCCAGACTAGCGACATATTTGTTTGGCGGCGAACGTGTCGTGATAAGCTTCAGATAGCGTCATGTCACGTGATTAGCGTCACTTACGTAACTGGTAGAATTCTGGGGGGGAGGGAAGGGGAAGCTGAGTAACTTTGTAGAAGTGTATTTGTATGCTTAACCGTGTTGGCTATGGGCTTGAATTTGCATTATTCATATAGGCTAACAGCAGAAACTGATTGTGGATCGGGAAGAGGATCGGTGACGTCGGGCCGATATCCGATACCTGAATTACGTCAATATCGGCATCCGATACCGATACTGGATAGGATCGGTCCCATCTCTAGTTAGCATTAGCTTGGTAGTGTTGGCCGTATTGCTAGGAACGCCAACGTTAGCTAACGTTCGCGAACGCTAGCGTCCCTAAAAATGCCAGCTATTTTGTCACTTCAGGAGAGGCAGAGAAGTTCGACATCAGAATCACATGAGCATTGTCTTATAGTGTATTGCTTACACCTGTGTTACTCACGTACACAAGTAGGCCTTCACCTCTAGACTTCCCTGAAAGTTTGTTTCTGTCCACTCTGACCAGAGAAAAGTTCTTTAGCTGCAGAAGAGAGTGGTGTATACCCTGCCGGAGCCATGTTTCTGTTAGTACCATAAGACTTGATTTTCTGAATTCATAACAATGTCTGCTGTTAGCACGGAGCTCATCAATTTTACTACCCAGTGACCGTACATTGCTGAGTATGAGGGGGAGTGGTGGTTTATTCCCTCGTCTCCGAAGATGTCGTCTAACGCCTCCTTCCTCTTTTCCTCCGACGTGATGTCCCCGCATCCTCCGGCTTGCTCTTGGGAGCCTCTGGAAGATGGTCCGTTGCTGTATATGGTCGGTCCCAGAGGGCTAGTAGGGCCTCCCTGGTATAGGCCAGATAACAGCCAGCATGTAAGGACATGCTCTTACCAAAGAGCACCACCAACACCGAGAGCAGAAGCAGCAGGGGTAGAAGACCCGTCATATCTCAGCAGTGTTTATGGCAATGAGCAGTAGTAAAGCTGTAGCGGGCTAGGCAAGTTAGCGGTATCAGCTTAGCGGCTAGCGGCGTCCGTGTCACAGGATAAGGAGTGCGGTTAATACACTCTTCTGCATAAGTGAACCGACCTAAGAAGTGCAAACATATAAAACATTTTTTTAATCACCAAATCTCTTAGTTACACTAATATTGTTCATGTAAAGCAGCCATCTCAAGTAGGGATGGGCATTTTCAGTGATTTCAATATTTGAGTACTTGAATTACATTATGAACAAGTCATCAATTACTCGTGAATTATATATTTTACCGTAAAACCAGTTGGACACAGACCTCCCCGACATGGCCTGTTGTTTACTAAACAGCAGGCTTGTGGCTGTCAGAGAACATTCTTACATCATACTTAACCATTTATGTGAATAAACAGCCAACACTGTAGACCAAGTGCAATTCCAAATGTATTTATTGAACAACCACAACAGGCACTTAAATCACATTGTTCTAACATTCAGCTGCCAAGTGTCGCAGCGGTATGGACTTCTGTGTTGCTTCACACGTAACTCTCAATCAACAGCCTAAATTTAAGGGCGGTTTAGCATCGAGCTAGTATTTCTGTGATATATAAAACACCACATATCTTGCATGGTGCATGCAACGCGAAATGAGTGGTAGCCAAAACCAACACACTGCGCAGGTGTGCGAATAGTAAAGCGTTATTCGAATACTGCCGTCAACATCGAGTAATCGTACCCACCCCTAATATGAAAGTGGTCTTGTGGATGCGCTGTGAAGCGTAAACTCATGGATGTGTAGGAGCTTGACTGTTTGCATCAGGAATGTATTGTGCTCTGTCTTGTGCTCTCCCCCTCTCTCTCTCTCTCTCTCTCTCTCTCTCTCTCTCTCTCTCTTTGGTTGACGACCGATTGTGTAACTTTGATTACTCATTCACTCAGAAACAGGGCCAAGTGTAGGTCTGGCTGCACAGTGCAATGCAAGTTTGCCTTCACTGTGCAGTTGTTAATGTTGTACGTATACTCAGCACATGCTCAAGGTATTAAAAATGCACAAATTAATGCCATATGTGTTGCCTTTTGCAGGTGTGGGAGACTTTCAAGTGGCTGATGTGAGTTTTCTGCCAGATCCTTGTCCATTACCAGATGCTCAGAAAAAGCGGGCATTGAATGAGAAGGAACGTTTGCTGTATGCCCCCATGGCTGGGGTTGGGGGTGTTGTGTACGACAAGGATGCTGTATATATTGACCTCCCCACTGCCCATGTCTGTCAGGAGCAGGTGGGTGTGTTTTCATCCTCAGCGCCAGGTTTTCAAGCCTGACAAGACCTATCTGAACCCAACCCAATGGTAATAGCTTTTTTTTTAGCCCTCCTTTCCATCTCATAATCCTTTAGGAGAAGATACAGTTTGACAGACAAGAAGAGAAAATTAACTTCCTAGCAAGACAGGAGTCATGAGTAATCAAGAAGATTGACGTCATAAAATAAGCTCCTGTCTATAACAGATTTAGTGCTGATCAGTTATACAAGAGATATGCAATCAAAAGATATTGAACTAGAGGTGGAAAAACACTGTCTGACAATATTGGTGTAATATGTTTTACATGCACATGATTGTCTTTTTTCTGTTTTTAAGTGTTCATTTTCTGTTACTTAAATAGGAGGAAGTACATCCCACTACAGAACTTGTCCAGTCCCTGATTGACACACATGCCACCCTTGATGTCAAGATGGCTGCTAGTAAGGTTTCTCTGTTCACAAGCTCAGCCACCTTGGACTTGGACATGGAAATCGATAAACAGAAGGGGTGAGAAATCATAGTTTGTTTCATTTTGTTCAACGCTACACTGGGCAAACTTGTAGAGGTTTGTTGATAATTGTTGACACTGAGCATGTGACTTTGCTTGTTCATATATATAAGTATGTGGTTGCCACTGTTTAGAGACAGTCTCCATCTGATTATTTCAATCATATGGAGCCCCTGCATGCCCCTCCATGCCCATGGTTTTGTAAATTGTGCCCTCGAATTACGAATCTGTGTCCATGGATTTGTAAACTGTGCCTTGGGTTTTCGATTGCCAGTCCATGGGCAGTCCATGGATTCATAATCTGAGGGCAAGGGTGATGAGTCCAAGAGCAAAAAAAAAAAAATAGCCATGTGAAAATCTGTTCTCTCAGTTTTTAAACTGTATGCACAGATTTCTAAACTGAGATTACACATTTACGCGTGGCTTTCTACTCAGCTGACCCTGGGGGCTCGATACAATCAAGTGGATATTATGCTGCCTTGTAGAACATGCTGTGCTACAATGATCACTTTTTCAGGAAGTAACATAAATAAAAATAGACACACAAATATTGGTGATGAAAAGTTGAACTGAATAGCCATGGAAGCTGATTATCAATACTCAAATTTCATGTTATTTGGGTTCAGACATGCCAAGACATTACTGTCTTGGCATGTGAGCCTGCTGTGTCTGTTTGTGCTGTTTTGATGCCATAGCAGAAAATACCACCTAACCCTAGCACCTTCCAGGAATATTTTACTACTGCATTAAAGTGACTTGAACCTTCTTTTTGGCAAAAGATATAAAACACTGCGTTGCACTGTGTGTGTCTTAGAGAGAAAGAGGGCCCTCAGGAGAACCTGGTTTGGGATGCCAAGACCCAGAGAGAGAGGAGAAGAGTTGTCTTTGCTGAGGAGGAAGAGGAAAACGATTACAGCAGTGGCAGTGATACAGATGATGGCTTTGATGGAGGAAGTGATCAAGAAGGGCAGGAAGAGGAGGATGAATGTGATGAGGAAGAAGAGGATAACTTATCCACACTGATCAAAAAGGCAAGGGTCAAATTTGGAAACACAGAGAAGACAGTGACAGTCAGTGCTTCACCAGTGAAGAAACAAAAAATTGAGGAGGTGAAGGATAACAGGCAACTATTTGAGCTTCCAGTGTTTGCTGACAGTGAAGATGACCTGGAGATGAGTGACAAGGAGAGCGGGAACAGCAAGAAGGGAGAGGAGGAAAGGGAAGGACATGAGTCAGATTTTGGTGAAGATGATGAGGAAGTAGATGTAAAAATGGATAAGGGGCCAGGAGACCAAGAGGATGAAGATGAGGAAGACAATGATGACCAAGCGGAAGATGATTGGGATGATGAAGAAGATGTTGGTATAACTAAAACCATAGAAAAAAATATCACATCAAAACATAGAACTTTTGAGAATGAGGAGGAGGAAGAAGAACCATGTTTCGTCACTGAAGGTATCTAAGTTGCTGAGTGTTCTAAGCTGTTTGTCACCTTATGAGTTGCATACTTTTTGGTACTTGAAGTGTTGGGGAAAGATAGTCGAAGTGAGAAGCATTACTGTGTTCTATAACCCATTCATTAGTGCCCCATCCTTACTATTATTAGGGCCCAAGCACTGACTAGAACAACTGGGACAAATGACAACAACAGAACACCAGAGCATCCTGGGGCTTTACTGCACGTTACTGTGTAGTAAAGTGCCCATTCTTCATTTTACAAACTTTACAAATTGAGACCATTTTGGTGTGATTATCTTCAAAATTGAAAAAATGAAGAATGGCCACAGAGTGGGCACTTTACTGCACAGTAAAGTGCCCATTCTGTTTGACATTTTACAATTTTTGAATGTATGAATATGAATGAGATTTGATAAAAAGTTTATGAAAATATTGATGTTTTGACAAATAAATGCATTTCTGGTGCAACGGTCATTGTATTTTAGGTTAATAATGAACAAATAACAAACAATAAATGAATATAAGACACAAACGCAAGCTACAATGGTCTAATATTGAGGAATTTCTATATTCGCGAGTGGTGAAATAGCCCCATGTTTGGGATAACAAAAATAAAATGAAGAACTTGCATAAAGAAAAAATGTTTTATATCCCAAGAAAGAGCAAGCTTTGAACTTTAAATTAAAACAAAAATCAGATTTTTTTTAAGACATTCCCACATGCAGTTATGGGCCAATGAAAATGTGACACGAAAACTTTTTTTTGTATTTGGAGAAGCTGCCATCCAGAAACTGATGCATATATCTGACTAACCATTAATGCTTTGAACAGTCCATGTATGTATCTCAAAGCTCTGAAAAAATCAAGAAGCTTGGGCAAATACAAAGATGTTTTCTGATGGCCCAAACATGGTCGGCCACAAAACCTGTGCAATTTTTTTTCCATTTTTGAGGCGCTGGCATGCCTACCAGTTATGATGTATGACAGATATTTTTGTATATTCTGAGAGAGTAGGTGGAGGTGTATTATCGTACCAAATTTCAGTTTCCTATGTGGTGTAGTTGCTGAGATATTGACACCTGAAAATGGAGGGAAAATAAGGACGTGTGAAAATTGCACCAAAATCGACACATACTCCCCTCACTAAATTGGCCGTATCTCAAAAAGGCTCCATCCGAGCAAACTAAAATTTTACAGTGTGCCTATTGGATAAATAAGGAACAACTGGTGAATTTTTCAGATTTTTTTGAGACCCAAGTGCATGGGCCATTTGGAGAAATGACGTGGAATGACCCAAAAGTTATATTGTTATTAGCCTAAAATGTGTTATTTTCCTGTTTTTCACCAATAAAGAGGGGTTGTATCATGTCTATGACCTTTCCAATTGATTCCTGGTGTCAAAATTATATGAAAAAGTGGCTTAATTTTTCTTTGTATGACGTCTGGTTCAGGAGTTATGAAAATTGCTGTCTTTCGCCATCAGCGCGGACATCAATTCAAGATGGCCGCCAAATGAACCCCATGGGCCATTAGTTGACCTTGGCAACATGAAAAATTCTCAACTAGACACCATTAGGGTTCTAAAAAAACAGGTTACAAAAAAATGCCATGCAGGTGCATGGGAACCTATTTCTCCTGCCCGACTAAATTTCATGTAACTAAATTTAGATCTAGGTAACTGTAGGCTAGCTAAAGGTCTCAAAAAAGTAACTAGTTGTAACTCTAACTGTGTTTCAGTTATTCCCAAGTCCTTTTTGCTTGTATGTTCACAGGGTCTTTTCAGTGGAAGGAGGGGCTACAACAGAAAGCATCAGAAGCCTTTCTACGACAACAGCAAGCCACCCCCAACCTACGCAAACTTGTTTATGGCACAGGTACTAAAGATCCCTTCAACTTAGTTGACAGGTCACTCTATGAACAGGGAAATCATGTATTTTGTAATTTTATTGTGATTATCTATTATTTTATATATTTTATGTGTAATTTTTTTCTAACATGGTTGTGTCCTATGTTGGCAATGTGTTTCTACCAGAAGTGGGAAATTTATTCAAAATTGGCAACCCAGAGTTAGAAAATGGCTCACACCTGCACTTTTACAAAGTGTTGAAGTCATTTTATTGAGCTACTTTCTGTTTCCAAAACCACAAATTTGCCATGGCAGCAACTATTTGTGAACATATATTTTGTCTTTGTTATCTATAAAAATCCTGAATAATTTATACATATCCAGGACTTCTAATAGTTCTTGACAAACCCAGTCATCCTGTAACTTCAGTTGCAGGGGAGGAGGCTGGCAACTATGAGGAAGAGGAGGTGGGAGGGTTATTTCGAGTCAGCCGTCCTCATGACAACAAAAAGCATTGGACAGATGCCAAAGACTGCTCCCGTTTCAGCCCCGACAGCTCTCACAACTGGGATATAGGAGAGGTAGAACAAAGTGTGAATCCTAATATATACATTTTATTAGTCTTTAAAAAACTATATTAAAGGCAAAGAATTGTTTCATGTTCCATGGCCTTCCAGACGTTTATGTTGTCATGTTCTTTTTCAGATGCTGAAATCAATTAGGGATTGTTTTGTAACAGGGAAATGGGAAGAAGGACAAGATGCTGCGACACTACTGAAGGAGGATGGTGAGGAAAGGAATTCATAAAGGGAAACCACACACTACATGTGTATAATGTTTAGGATTGTAATGTCCTTTTCAGTCCTGTTCAGTACAGCATCCTCAGACAAGGATATAATGGACATTGACAAGGAATACTGTTTTATCCTGGAAAGTGAATTTGAGAACTCCTGGCTTCCTTGTTCATGCAATGAGTGGTTCACTGCACTGTTATCACCTAAATTAGTTGAGAAATGTTGAATTTAGATATTACCTTGACTAGGCTAGCCATTTATTCTAATTAAAAGTCAGCTAGCCAGTTTTATTTTTGGTGTTTAAGCATATTACCATAGAGAGGCCATAAATTCTTGCACTTGGTTCTTTGTCATTAGAGGAGCTGTATGGTGACTTTGAAGATTTGGAAACAGGAGAGGTCCATGAGGGCCAGACTGGGAGGCATGGGGACCAGACTGAGGTATTTCATTACTATTCCAGATAATGGAAAATGAATTATTTTACACACACAGATGTTTTGTTGGAAAGGTGTACATACTGAGTGATGAAACACAGAACTTATCTGAGTTCTGTCTACATTACCAACACCAACATGTTTTAAGCTGAGCACTGGAGGATATTCAGTGCTCAACTTGTTAACAGTATTTGCTCAAGATTGCATCTTGTGCCAGTGACCCTCAGAATCTCCAGGTGGCTTTTTTGTAAACACTGGCCAATGGAAATAATTAACACTGAGATAGTGCTCTTGCTCAAACCACAACTACTGTGGTGCATCCTTTTTGATCAGTGCAACCGAGGTAGTATACATGTACAAACTAGAACTTTGTTTAAAACAATAACCCCCGTTTTCAGTGTATTCTATGTAAGCGGCACACAAAAAAGAGGAAATCAGCATTCTCAGCAATGCCAAAAGTAATCAAGAGTGATGGGGAAGGAAATACTGCAATCTAGCAAACTTTTTATTGTAACCTTAAAATATGCATTCTTCACAGAATTATAAGCTTATTCAAAAGTAGTTTTCCCTCCCCATCACTGTTGTTCATCTAGTGGAGTGCCTTGTCAGTGGGCTACAGAAACAGAGGATGCCATTGATCAGCTCGTCAAATAAATTGTGGAAATGGGACAAGGCAAGATTTGAACTGCAAACCTTGTGGGTTGGAGACAGATTGGGCTAATGCTGCCTTTGCTGCTGACTTCACTGGAGTTTTAGTTTGAATGCTATTTGAAATATGATAACTGCTATCTAAAAAAACTGTCAGTTTATCAATTTTGTTAGCACTTAAATGAAGACAAGTAGTAATGAGGTTGTAAGAGGCCACGGATCAAAAGAGGATATCATATTTGGGGATTATCTGTTATTTTGAATGAAGGCTTAGTGGAGGATTTTAAAGTGCTCTGAAAAAAAAAATGAAATAAAAGCTCTGACCCTCCCTCTGACCCAAATTTATTTTTTCTTGACCCTCCCCAAGTGATTGGAAAAAATAAAACGACCCTCCCCTGTCAAACATTACACTGTTTTTACCAGTGAAACAATGTTCAGTGTATAATCAATAAATTTTGTTCACTTTGGTCTCTTTTCTTTAATAGGTTTGGTTGCAGATACGTGCAGTGCAGACACGTTATATGTTAAAATGGTTATAATCACAAGACACTCAGCTGTAGCCCTTCCAATAATCTCAATAAACTTAGCTTTTGTGTATTATTGCCTCACTGTATCTCAATTACGCTGGGATAGGCTCCAGCAACCCCCCACGACCCTTGTGAGGATAAGCAGTTTAGAAGATGAATGAATGAATGTTTGGATCAGGTGGTTTGGGTCTAGTGTTGCAAAATTCCCGGAATTTTCAAAGTCGGAAAATTTCCATGGGAATTTTTGGAAATTAACGGGAATAAATGGGAATTTTCAGGGAATTTTCGGGAATTTATATTCACTGCATTCACCTGGTCATACACATGTGTACATAATAAACATTTTGGTTTGTTATAAGCAGATATGCATGCAAACATTTTACATTATAATGAATTTCCAGGGAATTTTCGGGAATTTTCATAACTGGCAATGAGTCTTTTACATCGCTGTGGAGGAATTTTGGCCCACTCCTTTTTACATAAATATTTTAATACAGCCAAACTGGAGGGTTTTCGAGCATGAAAGGCCTGTTTAAGGTCATGCCAATGTATCTCAATTGGATTTAAGTCTGGACTTTGACCAGGCCACTCCAAAACCTTCATTTTGTTTTTTGTTTTTTTTTAAGCCATTCAGAGGTGGACTTGCTGGTGCATTACTTTTTCACATAGGGCCAGGTAGGTTTTGATAGCCTTTTTTCCTTAATAAACGAAATCATCATTTAAAAAGTGTATTTTATATTTACCCGGGTTATCTTTGTCTAATATCAGAATTTGTTTGATGGTCTGAAACATTTAAGTGTGACAAATATGCAAAAAAATATGAAATCAGGAACGGGGCAAATACTTTTTCACAGCACTGTATGTCCCCCTCAGCAACTAAAAAAAGTGGTGATATTGATGCTGACATTCATTTTATTGATTATTGTTTAATTTTTCCCCACTCACCTTAACAACAACAAAAATGAAAATTTCCAAATTTCCCAAGCTTAAATTTCCATGGAAACTGTTTAAACACTTCATTCAAATGGATAACAAGAAAAAAAAAAACGAAAATTCCCCAAATTCCCAAGCTGAATATTCCTGGGAATTTTCGGAAAAATTGGAAAAAGAGTGAAAGCAAAAATCTCCTGTAAATTTCCAATATTCCAGAGTGAAAATTCCCACGGGAATCTTCGGAAACTTTCCGGGAAATTTACTGGAAACTTTCCACCCCTTTGCAACACTATTTGGGTCATAAAAATTAACATTAACATCTTTTTTGAGTTTACATACTTACAGCATTCCCCCTGCAGGTGAAACGATAACTCCCCATTAAGAGAGATACTGTGCGCAATTCCGCGAGGCATTCCGAGCTTGAAGTTTAATTCTGTTTCCCCTTGAGAATTTCTCTTTACTGTCAAGTTTACCACTACAATTTGAAGTTTTGCTGCTTAAATGTCCCAAGATATTTGCTCCAGTGACATTACTGTACATATGGAAACATTTACCATTACTGAAAGCAGCCACATTAATCTTTACAGAAAACATTCACCTCAGTACAACACACATTAAACCTCATGGAAACCTCATGTTGCTCGACATAATTTCAAAAGCAACACGGCAGGGACAGATAGAGTATTTGTTTTTAAGTAGTTCTACATGTCATTTATCTAGGTCAAAAAGTAATGAAGGACAAGTGGGTGTGATGAGCGGTAAGTGCCTGACTTGCTCTGAATGTGATGATTACTCTGGGTTACAAAAACAAATTTTTGCAAGTTGTCTAGGTTTTGGAATTAGGACCATTTTGCACCACTAAATCCAAAAATGACATCTATTGTTCTCAATCAGGTCAGGTTATTTTGCTAATTTTATTTTGAAAAATTTGATCTCACAAAATTGATTACATTTTTGTGACTTTATCAGTTGATTTTTTTTATATAGTTCTCACCCAAAATAGGTTTTAAGAGAAAAAAGATGTCATTTTCTAACGGATGTATTTATTAAGTGTTACAAACTTTAATTCCTGTAAATTGAATAATAGACATTGATAAAGGTAAGTACATGTAAATTGAACATTAAGTCAATTTGTGCAAAATTCAGGGCATGAACTTTCGTTTCTTCGAACCCCTCGAATGCTCAGCAGCAGGGATGTCTCTCTTCAGAGTCCAGCAGTAATCAGCCATCATGACTGCATCCCAGCGTCCCTGATACCTGGCCTCCATCTCTTTTATGTCCTGATGGAATCTCTCTCCCTGCTCATCACTCATTAATCCCAGATTCTCAGGAAACCGATCTATATGTGAGAATAAGTAATGCATTTTGATGCTCATGTTGCATCCAAGGTTTCTGAAAGCAGTCAGCATATTGGTTACAAGGTCTGCATAGTTCGTGGCCTTGTTGCCAAGAAAGTTCTTCACGACCAGAACAAAAGCCTTCCATGCTTCCAGTTCCACTTCGTTCATTGAGTTTTCAAACTGAGGATCTCTGATGAGCTGACGGATTTGAGGACCATCAAAGATGCCAGCTTTCAACTTCTCTATGGTTAATCCTGGAAAAGCATGGCACAAGTAGGCGAAGCAGCCACCATCCTTATCTAGAGCTTTGGTGAACTGTTTGATCAAGCCGAGCTTTATGTGCAGTGGTGGGAAGAGAATCTTGTCTCTGTCTACCAGAGGAATGTTGATGACATTCTTTGCTCTGCAAGGCACCAGTTCCTGCCGCACCGATCCAATCTTTGAGTTCATACTGTGGCACTCCAAGCTTGTGGCAAAAGTAAAATCTTCAGAATTTGTTTATTGCAAGAAATATGAAAGAATTTTGTATCATATGATGTGAAAATGCCCATAAATGTAAGCAAAAATGTTAAAAAGCCAATATGTAGCATAGTTCAGAAAGTTGACCTGATTGAGCAAAACCAATGTGCTTTTTGGATTCAGCACACCAAAATTATCCTAAATCAGCTCAAAAAACTTAAACAATAAATTTGTTGTTGACCAGTGTTATGAGCTGGGAGAGGGTAATGTGAATTCCTGCAGCGACTGTAGCTTTCCCTCTGACTCCCACATCTAGGAAATACTGAAAACCGTCACCACTGATTGACCAAATACTGTACACACCCACTGTCTTAATAGGCAATGCACAAAGATTGGCATGTAGGGCAACCAAAGAGAAATGATACACTTGGTCATACCAAACAGTTTGGCCAGGAGGGGAGTTGAAGGAACTCAGTATAGCTGCAGAATTCAGAAAAGCCAAGAAAAATCTATTAAAATTTCTAGGACCCTCCCTGGACTCAAATTAAAACCATTGCACCCTCCCTCAAACTAAAATGAAAAGAGCATGATTCTCCCTTGTTTTCCTCCAGTGTACCCAGCCATAAATTTGGAGAGGAAAGCAGTTTAAAAATGGGATATGGCAAGGTTTAAACTAGCCTTCTCATTCAGAGACAGTTGAATAACTCACTGAGCTAATACGGCCTCTCAACTGATTGGCCCATTTGGTTGAACTGATTGCTTCTTTTTTCGATGATGACAAGTAGGACCAAAGTTGCTCTACTGTGAGTGGTTATGGATAGAGTGTTCCACGAAAATGATAATGTGATAATGTGCTTGGATCCCTAATAATAATCCATGTAATGATAACCTCTAAAAATGTGATGTTCAGATGTCTTCAACTTCTGTCAGTTAATTGTTTTGTTTTTCTGTTTTGATCTTTTTCCTCTTTTTGCATGTTGTGACCAGGAGAATAGTGATGAAGAAGAGAATGAGGGGGAGAGGTTAGTGAAAGTTGATGATGAGGAAGTCCAGAAGAACAAGCGTCTGGAGAAGAAGCGAAGGCTGAAGGAGCGTTTTGATTCTGAGTACGATGATGGAGAAGCCACTTATTTTGATGACCTGAAAGAGGAGATGCAGAAACAAGCTGATGTAAGAGGATCTATTATAATTTTTACCATCCATCGAAATTCTTGGCATTTGAACTAGTACTAATTCATAATTAACATGTGTAAAACCAAGTGAGAAAGACACAGAATAATGTAATATCATGATTATATGACAGATGATGCAAGCCTGAGCCTGAGAAATCTTCTATAGATGCCCTACTACATGATCAAAATCATTTTCTTAAATTATCTGAATTAAAGCAAAATTCTAGTAAATGCACTCTTATGATAATAGTACCATTGAGAGATACAGATTTCATAATGGCTTGGTAGATGGAATTTATATTCCACATAATCCAAAAGATCTAGTTCAGATAAATTATGAAGAAAAAACTAGAGAAAACTGACAGTTTTACAACCTACGAGAGGGAGAATTCTTCAGTTACAAGGAAAGACTAAATTTAATTAATACCCTTTGTAATTCCTCAGTTCATTTATCATTAAAATTAATTTGTAATAATAAGCCTGACAAGAATAATAGGCAATACATATATATAATTCACATGGAAATGGCGAATAAAATTTATAAAATATTGCAGCAGTGACCTTATCCCTAAAAGCATCTTTCATGAATAAAATGTACTTTGCTTGATTTTACTTTATTTACAGAGACCATGATCACATCTATATATCTGTAATTCATTATGCTTACATTCAAACAAAATATGACACCCATCTCATTGTTTAAGGTCTTATTTAAACTCGACCTACCTAGAGTTCACTTTGCTGCTTTTGCATAAACTGTTTCAAATATTTTTATTGCGAAGCAAACAGTATATCAGTAGTACAATCTCCTTTGGTGTACACATTGCCTCATTTCAAACATATGCAAGTATAATATGAAACTTGTAGTGGGAATCACAAACTTAGAAAAAAATAAATAAACAATAACTGGGGAGATAAACTAAATGAAAAGTAATGAGACCTCTAACTCCCATCCTGTCCCACACCACTCTCAAGTGCTACTCAGGGCTGTGCTATATCTTATTTAAATGTGAGATCATTGGTTCCCAAATCTTTTTGAAGTCTTGCAGCCTGTCATTGCTTATGCATAAACTGATCGTTCAGCCCCTGCTCAACAGTTAGTTTCATCCAGTTGATGTTGTTACACTTTGTGAACCAGAGGTAAGACAAGCCACAGTCGTCCAATATCTGCTTAACTTCCAAAATCCACGCAACTCATCTACAATTGAATTATGAAGTCTGAGCAATTACTAATACACTATACAGCTGAATTTGGTTTCTGTCAGTTTCCCCCAGTAGCCAGTAATTCTCTTTTTAACTGCAGCACATTGCAGGTACCATTCCAGTTCCCCATACACCATGTTATTGCAAGCTGGCAATTTAATTTTTGTGATGTACTTAAGAAATTCATATGTATACAACATAACTAATGTAACTAAATTGTCAAAGATCTGATGAGATATTTACAGGTAAATCAAATTTATTACATTTACAAATAATGGCAAACATTCCACAGGAGGCTTGCTAATGTAGCTGCTCAATGGCAGTCTTAAATGAATCAATATAATAGAGTGACACCAAGATATTTAAAGCCATGGACAGTCTCTAGGTTTTCTCCACTGCATTGAAACTTTTGTTTATTTATATCAGCTTTCCTGCAACTAAAAAATGTTAATTTTAGTCTTATCACTATTAACCTTCAATTCCCATATCTCACAGAAATCATACATATGGTCATTGCTTTCTGTAACACTTCTCTTGTTGTAGACATGATAATTCTATCATCCATGTATATAAGATAATTGCATTATCCATGACTGGTAATTGCATTATCCATATACTTTTACCTGAGTTTAACTATCCATATAAATAACGCATTATGTTCAGAAAATCTTTTCTCATTATCTCTCTCTCCTCCTCTCCTCAGCTAAACCGGGCTGAGTTTGAGGATGCTGACGATGAGACCAGAGTGCAGTATGAAGGTTTTCGGCCAGGAATGTATGTGCGATTGGAAATCCCTTCTGTGCCTTGTGAGTTTGTCACCAACTTTGATCCCCACTACCCTGTCATCCTTGGAGGCCTTGGCTCGAGTGAAGGCAACACAGGATACCTGCAAGTAAGTGAAAGGGTTTCATTGCATACCAGTTTGAATGTTGAAATTGCGTACTATTCATATTACCTGTGCACTAGGCTAGTACATTTCACTACCACCTGCACATCATTTCATGATGGCAGACTGGAGGTTGAATGAAAGTCTAATAAACTGTTTACGCAGTCAATACAGCATCTCCATATCAGATTAATAGAAAGAGGAGCATCTGTTTTTGACTGTATTGAAATTCATACCTTTGGGATTTATAGTTACCCTGGTTTGTGCCATAATACCCTGATAAAGCCCAAGCCTACTGTGCACATAAAGTAATTTATAATAATTGTGGAGATTGTTGGTGATCTCATTTTGAGAAAATAGTCCATATCTGCAATTAAAAAAACAATTCCAACACAAATACTTACCAACAGATACCCCTTGTTAATAGTCATCCAGTAACACTTAACAATGACCTTAGTTTATTATATTACCTGTGTACTAACTTATGGGAAAATATCATCAGTAAAAAAAAAAAAAAAAAAAAAAAGTCTTCCTAGTAAATGGAAAACTGCTAAAACATAATGTATCAACAACACTGTAACAATGTAACCTCAAAATGTACCAGCGTAATTGGCTAAACTAGGTACTTTAATTTTTCCAGCACTTTATGTAAGTAGTGCTTAGTTTGCTGTTCATCATTTGTTTGTTTGTTTGTTTTTTTGTTTGGTTTTTTGTTTTGTCTTTTTTTTTTGTTTGTTTTTGTTTTGTTTTTTTACTAGGTGAATGTTATGTGGTGTTGCACCGGGCACAAAGCTGATACGTCAAAATATTTAACAAATGGCTCAAGTGTTTCTGTTAAGTTTTGTCTTGCAAGTCATTCTGTTACGATAAGTTCAAATTGCTATTAAATTTTGTAATCAGCTAGCTGGAGTGATTTGTGGTTACATTAGCAGTATCTGTTTTTGAAACCAATGTGACTCTTGAATTTTAGCAGTGAAAGCTTAATTCTTGCATAACAGTTTCATGGTACTGTTGTTCCAGTGTTAACATGGACCTTTACATAAGTACATCAATTGTGATGTTTGTTAATGCATTGGTGTAGAAAAAGGTTGTTCAAAATACCCAACACTCAACTTTTTATGATTAAAAATATTGTGATGAATGTAAGATCGAGGAGACTTGTAGACGAGTTGTCTTTACTTTCTCAACTTAAATCAATAACGCAACAGCAACAGTAATGTAATACAACAACCTCAATGAAGAGCAACCATAAAACTAGCCGCCACTAACTCAGTGTAAACAAAGCTACTTTCCCCTCCCAGTATGCCCTTCACCTTGACTCTCTACTATCAGTCTTAAAGGAGCTGTACCTCTGCTCCTAGTGTCAGGTGAATGTCTGTATGTCCAAAGTGGGTCACCACAATATAACTGATATATACAGGATAATGCAAATGAGTAGTATTTGACAAATATGTTCATACAGCCATGCAGTACTGGTAGTAGGATAGTCAGTCTTAATAGAGCATAAAGGTAATATGGCATTGCATTTACTTCCTAGTCGTTAAGTTTAACTTTAGGCACACCACTGCATATTGTGATGAAAGGTATTTCTGCTATCAATCAGATGCGGTTGAAAAAACATCGCTGGCATGACTGCATCCTGAAGACACGAGACCCCCTCATTCTGTCTTTAGGCTGGCGTCGTTTCCAGACAATCCCCCTCTACCACATTGAGGACCACAACGGCCGCCATCGCCTGCTTAAGTACACACCACAGCACATGCACTGTGGTGCCTCCATCTGGGGTAAGACACAATTGAAGTAAGCTACTATTTTGTCGGCTGTACAGAAATTTGGAAGGGCACTTTGTTCTGTAATTAGTTCATATTTCAGAGTTGAAGGGTTTGTTGTAGAGATTAAATTGTCTGACTTCTGTGACTAGCCAGTAGGAATTTAGACCTTATTCAGATTGCCAGCCCAAATCTGTTGTTTGAAATATGTAGATTGTACCTATTTGATTTTAGAAAGAAAAAGAAAAAGAAAAAAAAAGCATGGAATACAGCTCCTGGACATTTCTCCTCCTTCTGTGTTGGAAAGCTGCGTCACCAGCACGCGTAGTTACGGATGCCTATGTTGTTACCATAGCAACCTGTGCAGATTGGTTGGTGATGTTTGGACTAGGGGTGGCATGATATACCGGTTTGACGGTAATCGTGGTATTTAAAACATGAAAATAGTGATATCGTGCAAATCATCCAACCACGATATACCGTGGAATAACAGTTGGTTCAGTTTTTTCTCTTTTGTGTTCTCTGGTTCATTTATTCTCCTTCCCTCGCCTCGCACAACTTTCCCCCCTCCTCCCTCGCACAATAAACAAAAGTGTTGCGAGCCCTTTTTTTCTTGTAGCAGACGTGGAACTCATATGGGGTGCATTCAAATTCAGCGAACACAGCGAAGGTTCGCAACATTTGCAAACACAGAAGTAAACAGTATGTTTGCAGTTTGCTACTACTGTACTTGAACGCACCCCCTAACGACCGACGTCACACTCGCCTCAAGACAGGAACAGACTAGTCAACAAACATCCTCGTGCTTCATGCGGTGTGAGAGTGAGATAACATGTCCGAGTCGGAGACTACAGTTAACATAACAGATAAAGATGAACAGCGACTTAATCCACCAGAGAAAAAGGTCATATCACCCATCTGGGATTTTTTCGGGTTTGCGAAAGAAAGACGTTTTAGACAGTGTTCCAGTCTGCAGAGAGTGTAGGGCTATGGTGTCAGCCAAAGACGGCAGTACAACCAACCTACCCACTCATCTTCGCAATCATCACCCCAAACACTTTGCCACGGTAGAACGAGTAAGTTGTTGGCAGGCATAGCTTAACTAAACATGTCAAGAGTGCAATGTGTGAGGTAGCTAGCTACTTACATGGTTGCTAAATTTCATGTATTGAGTTGTTTATTCGTGTTTGTTGAAATGTGTTGGTTAATTCAGTTACAGTCAGACACCCTCAACTTTTGTTGATTGATTTTTTTGTTAAGACACATCCACTGAACCTCATTAATGGAACTGTTGATTCCAAAATTGCTAAGAAATGTTTGAATAAATTAAGTTTAAGATATATTTTATGTTGTTGCATTTTTTTAATAGTATCATGATAATATCGTTATCGTGATATTTTTTGCCATGATAATCGTATTGTGGAAAATTGATGTCGTGACAGCCCTAGTTTGGACACACAAATCTCATCTGATCACTTGCAAGTAAACAGTGTGGACAGTCTGTCTTAAAGATCTGATTTGAGAAACAAATCTGATTTGTCTGCGGTCTGAACAAGGCCTTAAACGGCATCAGTATATCTCTCCAAACACAAGACTAACAGCTGTAAGGTGGGCTCAGGGGAAGTGTTTTTCAGTTACACTAAAAATGAACAACTGTATTTTGTGATACTAATGCATAATCCCTCTCATCTATGTCTCTGAAGGTCCCATTACGCCGCAGGGCACTGGCTTTCTCGCTGTACAGACAGTCGCTGGAGCTAAAGTAAGTTTTTATTCCTTCATTTACCGTTGCTATACCTTTAGTTTGCTCTGCATAGTAAAGCCATACCACTTTGTATTCATCTACATGGAGTCAGTGCACTTTAAATTGGTATACATGTACAATTAGTAGCATCAACCAGTTATCAGTCCCAGATGATTATTTAGCCCGATTTCTTTGGTAATCAGTCAATTCAGTTTCAGTAATCAGTACTGTAATTTGGATTTTTTGTTTGATAGTTTTCTTAGACTTTTTGTTTTATTACTCAAATTCTCTGGTAATTTTCTTTTGCTAATGCAAGCACAGTTTGTGTAAATACTGTAAGGTTAACAATGCAGATGGTTATGTCACTTTGCTAAGAAAGGGGATGGCCTCTGCCCTCAAATTGCCCTCTGCCTACCAGGGTGGGAATTACACAATTTTAGGGGCAAGGCCATTTGGCCTTTGATGTTCTAACTTTTTTTAGGGCATTAAAGCCACATGCCAGGGCACCAAGGCCATTGAGTAAAATGCACGGACTTGTAACCTATGCTTTGAATAAACATCATGTCTTCATACAATTAAACAAAAAAACAACACACAAAATACAATGCGATTATACAAGTATTACCAACAAAATAAAATGTATAATCAAAATGTGTTTATACTGTGGGCATTTCACTCTCAAAATATCAGTTTTTTGCTAGTATTCTCTCTGTTTCAGCGGAAATACATGAGATCTGACGTTAACTAGTCCAATTTAACGTCAGCTCTGATTAATGTGGCTAAGCAGCAAAAGTAACATCAAAGCAGCATGGCATGGAGGCCATCAGCCTGTGGCACTGCTGAGGTGCAATGGAAGCCCAGGCTGCTTTGATATTGGCCTTGAGCTCATCTGTACTGTAATAGATCCTTCTGCTAATCAAGAAGATACAGAAGTTTTCTCAGGCTTTAGATGCCACATATGACCGTCCTCTGATCGATTTGTGTTAGATTCCAGTTTAAAAGGAGGTGAAATACATAGAAGTGGATATGACAAAGGTTCAAGTCCAAATATCCATGCACAGCCTCGGATCGGGTGCTGGTAGGTCGCAGCATAGTCTATAGAATCATGAAAGTGAGTAACAGGCTACTGCACACTGCGTTGACTTTACTTAGTTTTTATTTTGAGCGAACCTGCCTGTTACTCACTTTCATGTGGATATGACAAACTTTATATGCAGTCCAGATGAGGTGAAGTCTTCTACTTTTGGACTATGTTGATGTGATCTCTAGATCTGCATCCAAATCGGTAATGTGTTACTCAACAGTAAGGCAAGACAAGTGTATATGTAGAGCATATTTCATACACAGCAGAAATTCAAGGCTAATGCTGTGTTCACAGGAACTTTTATATAAAAATAAAATAACATATGTAATATAAAAAATATAAAACTCGTACAGCATGGTGTTTATGGTGTCAACTCAGGAAAAAGAATGCCTTATACTTATTGTATGTTCCTCAGGCCCTTAGACCTTGGGAAACTCCTTGCAATCTCCAATAGATCAGTAAATGTAAATGTAAATGTGGGTTCAAACTAGATAAGTGAGTTTTATGACAGCGTTTCTGACAGCGTGTGAGCAGGTTCACTTCCTCCCTCCACCATTCACCTCCTGGTATTTGAAAAAAAACTGCCTCAGAGAGTTATTTTTCATATGATAGTGGAATGAGTGGAATGTATTCAGATTTCTTGGGCAGTATTTTAGTTAATTATGATTTGTTACTGTTCTTTTGCAGGTTAATTTCCGCATTGCTGCCACAGGAGTTGTCTTGGACCTGGATAGGTCAGTGACAATAGTGAAGAAGCTGAAACTCATTGGCTACCCATACAAGATCTATAAGAACACATGCTTCATAAAGGTGGGAAAGTTTCAGTTGACCTCACCAGCATAACACAGCCTTATAATATTGGTGTTTGTTTAGGATCATTGTATATTTTCTAGTTCTGTCTTTGAATGACTGTTAAACATGGTTCTCATATAGAAAATACAAGATCGATAGGTTAATCCCTGAGCAAAATTAAATCATCATAGCAGCCAGATATATACAAGGACAAATGATACATGAACAAAGCTAAATTAATACACAGTACACAGCTATATTACATAAATAATACACATCTCACAAGAAGATGTGAAGTGTTTTGAAGATTTAGAGCTATTTTAATGTATGTAGGGCATGTCCCTTTTCATCGATACCGCCTTGTTCACTGCCATGTTGACATGGACGGCTTGAGCATCAGAAATGACTACTGACAAGTTAATCATTAAATAAATATGATTGACCCCAGATAACTGGTTATCTAACCCTATAGTTAGTACTGAGACTCTGTTGCAGATAAGGAGAACACAAAAAAGAAACTTTGCAACACAAAAAAGAAACTTTGCTGATAATTGCTTAGTGCTCCTTTCCCGTCAGTGCATTTCCAAGTTAATTGTTAAGTTAATTTAAAAGGTATAGAAAATTGACTCTGGAGAGAGAAGAAACTGAATATGTGAAATGATCCTAACAGTTGTTACTGTACAGTTGTTTATTCAACATAGATGAACAAAATATATTGTAAATTTAAGGGTGTACTGGTAGCTTCCCTGATGGAGCGTGTAGTAATGTGGCTTTTAATTTCATTATACAACCTGTTGTATAGTGACCAATAAACTTCCTTGTATCCTTGTACCACTTTTATAAGGCTGAGTCCTTACCACAGTGTCCTGGGATCAAATCCATGCCCAGGCTGTTTGTCACTGTCATATAAAGCATAAATGCCAAAAATAAATAAATAAAAATTAAATTAAATAAACTGTAAACTTGGAATGTAGCCAGTCACCTGGTCTATATCTGGCCCTTCATCCAAAATGTTTGCCCACCCCTAGCCTAAAAATACCTGAATTAAGCATTATTACACGAGAGGGTGTGCTTGACCACTATTATTGTCACGACAGCGATGCGGCCAGGAACGAGGCGCTTGCGCCGAATTCCGTTAGGGCTTGTCATGTTTTCTAGACATCATGATTCCCCAAAACTGAATAAATACCACACATAGCAACACAAAACTGCTTTGCTAGCTCAATCATGTTGTAACGAGAATATCCACTGGAAAAAAATATTTTTTTCATTGACTGATAGTTATACTTCTGCCGACTTCTCAGTCATTTTTAATCTAACAGGTGCCATGACAACGACTCACCAGCACAGCTGATCTTTATCTACAACCAACTTATGTTAACAGTTATACACTATATTACCAAAAGTATTCGCTCACCCATTCAAATGATCAGAATCAGGTGTCCTAATCACTTGGCCTGGCCACAGGTGTATAAAATCAAGCACTCAGGCATGCAGACTGTGAAACAAGACATTTGTGAAAGAATGGGCCGCTCTCAGGAGCTCAGTGAATTCCAGCGTGGAACTGTCATAGGATGCCACCTGTGCAACAAATCCAGTCGTGAAATTTCCTCGCTCCTAAATATTCCACAGTCAACTGTCAGCTCTATTATAACAAAATGGAAGCGTTTGGGAACAACAGCAACTCAGCCACAAAGTGGTAGGCCACGTAAAGTGACGGAGAGGGGTCAGCGGATGCTGAAGCGCATAGTGCAAAGAGGTCGCCGACTTTCTGCACAGTCAATTGCTACAGAGCTACAAACTTCATGTGACCTTCAGATTAGCCCAAGTACAGTACGCAGAGAGCTTCATGGAATGGGTTTCCATGGCCGAGCAGCTGCAGCCAAGCCACACATCACCAAGTGCAATGCAAAGCGTCGGATGCAATGGTGTAAAGCACGCCGCCACTGGCCTCTAGAGCAGTGGAGACGCGTTCTCTGGAGTGATGAATCACGCTTTTCCATCTGGCAATCTGATGGACGAGTCTGGGTTTGGAGGTTGCCAGGAGAACGGTACATTTCAGACTGCATTGTGCCGACTGTGAAATTTGGTGGAGGAGGAATTATGGTGTGGGGTTGTTTTTCAGGAGCTGGGCTTGGCCCCTTAGTTCCAGTGAAAGGAACTTTGAATGCTTCAGGATACCAAAACATTTTGGACAATTCCATGCTCCCAACCTTGTGGGAACAGTTTGGAGCGGGCCCCTTCCTCTTCCAACATGACTGTGCACCAGTGCACAAAGCAAGGTCCATAAAGACATGCCCCTCTCCCTATTTACCGCCCCTCTCCCTATTTACCTCTGAAATAAAGACGACAGTTTTCACAGATGTTTTGATCTATTAAATGTTCATTTCAATGTACAGATGCAAACAAATTTACAAATTTATCAAATCAATGGCCTAGGCAACTCATAAAGAATAAACAAATGAATAACAATTAATAGGCTAATTAATAATTGGTAACATTAACACATTAATAACAAGAACAAAGTTATAGCTGCACATCTCCGTGGAAAATCTTACAGGTACTGTCCGTGGTGCTGACTCTGCTGAGACTCCGCTTAAAGCTCCATAAAATTCACGGAGGATCTTGTTTAGCTCTTCTTTGCTTAAGTTGAGGAATCAGCTATTTGCCCGGTGTTTTTCAGGTAGTCTTGTAGACATTTGATGGCCCAAGACGTTGACCGGACCGTACCGGTTTCATTTCCTGACCTCTCCAGCTGATACAGCTCTTCACTCGTCTCTCTCGCGTATCTCTCCTTTTTCTGTTCTGTCTTGTCTTCCTCGTTCAGCCATTTATCCAAACTTAGGTCACCAAATAAATCAAAATTGACAACAAAACGGTCCATTATGCGGCTAGCCGTGCTCAATTGCTCATTTGAGCACATTCTAAACGTCTGATTGACCAATCAGATTGCTTAGTCGGGTTTACGTGTTGTATGATATGCAGTCAAACCCCCACCTAAGTGGAACCTTTATCAAGATAAGCTAATTGTAACAGTTTTTTCACCCTGTTATAGAAATACGTAAAAGAAGTTAAGCTGGTTGGTGATTTCATATCCAGGCTACTGCTGTTTGCAGTGATAAATACTATAGGATTTCATAATGTTTCAGCTCACGGAAAGGTCTCCACTAACCTAACATTTTGGTTTGCAGGGTATGTTCAACACCGCACTGGAAGTTGCTAAATTTGAAGGGGCGTCTGTGCGAACAGTATCAGGGATCAGAGGGCAGATCAAGAAGGCCCTGTCCACACCAGCTGGAGCCTATAGAGCAACGTTTGAGGACAGGCTGCTTATGAGTGGTGAGCTCTTTGTGTGTGTGTTTGTGTGTGTGTGTGTGTTTGGTGGTGGTGGTGGTTGGGGGCGGGGGATGCTACTAAAACAGCCATTTCACAGCTTCCTCTGAGCCACCTCACATGGAAATGGTTTTGAGAGAAATTCTGGAGTCACAGCCTTTAAGTTTTGTCTTAATGCATAATACTGGCAAATGTTAGCGCTCGCCTAAAATAAACCTTAGATATGAAAAGCTTCGAAGACCTTCAGTTTAACATTGATAATTACACATTATGACAAGTGCACTACATTAAAGGTCCTTGCTAAATGTTTAGTTCTCAAAGGGGATATTGGAAAACCTAAAAGTGCTACATGCGTTTTCACTCTGTATATCATTTTGCTCTGTATTTTATGGCAAGTTCAATGTCCTCAGGGTTTCCTCTAGGATTCTTTTGAAACTGTGGGGGAGGGCTTCAGCGTCGTTGACCCCCCTCCCCCTCCCCTCTCCCTATTTAACAATATTTTAAATTATTATTATTTTCTTTCTAAATGTAAATTACTTATCAAACAGACCTAACAATTCAACTACCAATGAATGAGCAGTAGTATGCATGTGATAACATAGACTGAAAAATAAGCCGAAGTGATACCGCTTCTCTGAGAAGACAAGCTAAGCCAGTGTGCTGCTGTTAGCCAGTGAAAATAGAGCGGAGTGGCAACTCTTCGCTTTGTTACACAATCTATGTCAGTGCGCTGCTGTAGCCTGGAAAGTTTCTTTGCCTTTTGGACTCGTACGGTGCAGTTGTTGTAATTTTTTTTCTTGGTGGTGTAGGTGCAGGTGAAACCACTGGAGGGGTTGGAGGGGGCCCGCATTTTAAATGTATATATCACCGACGATCAGGCTCATTTATTTGTGGAAGCCAAAATCGTGATCACGATTAAAATTCAATTGTGCAGCCCTAAACAAAACAGATGTTTCCTGTTTTTGGAACGCCACCCTGGTCTATTACTCTCCTCTTTTGCCTCCACGGCCGCTCGGGCCATCTAACAGTGATTTATTGGCACACCTCTGTCTCTCCTCTTAAACCCCTGGATGCTGTTTATCATTCTGCTCTCAGGTTTATTACCAGTGATGCTTACAGCACTCATCACTGCATCCTTTAATGGAAAGTTCAGTGGTCTTTTTGTCTTTGAGACAGGATAGACACACATATTTGTTTATTTATGAGGCCCTTTTTGGAAAGCTGCCATCTTACATTTCATCTACACTGATCAGGTCCTTTGGAGCATATCAAACTTGGTCAAATGACCAACTTTCTCTGCAAATTCCTCTCTACTGAGCTTGGAAGGTCTGCTTTTAGTGTCTGTGCTCCAACTACCTGGAACTCCTTACAAAGCTCCCGAAAGATGAATTCTGTAGTAATCCTTGGTCACTTTAAATACATGATCACAAATCATTCAGCCTCTGTTTGCACCTGTATTAATTGAATTGTCTTGTATCTTTTATTACTAGAATTATTGTATTTATTTTAATTAACTGTATTTATGTACTTTTTTTAACTGTTTACTCTTCTTTTCATGGTGGCTTTTATTTTTGTATTTTTGTTTTACTCGACATCATTGTTAATGAGGGTCAGCCCTCCATGATCTTTGAGTTTAAAAAAAGGTAAATAAATGCAGACATGAAGAGAAATATGCTGAATTTTTTAATGGCACAAAACAGGAAGAGGATGACTGGTGACTGGTGTGGTCAAGGCCACCACAGATGCCCCTTTTCCACCAGAAAGAACCTGGTGCTAGTTCGGAGCTGGTGCTAGAGCCGGTGCTTAACTGGTGCCAATGAAGAACCGGTTTGCTTTTCCACCAGCCAAGAGCCAAGTGGGGCCAAGTCAGAGCCACGTCATGACGTCATCGGAAAACGTGATGACATGATGGCGCGAGACGCTCGCTCAGAATCACAATAACCATCATGAATGAATGAATGAATGATACTTTATTAATCCGTTGCAGGAAATTACATTGTCACGGCAGCTTCATCACTTCAACACACATAAAACTGCACACTCATACTATACAGTGGCTGCAGCGTCTCTGTCTCTGTCCGCCCGTCCTGTCCTGAAGCCACTGAAACTGATCAGTGAGTCGGGGATGATGTTCGTGAGCCGCGTCTCAGTCAAGCATATAATGCTGCTTTCCCGATACAGTTTCTGGCCCCGGGTGGAGCAGGATCTGGATTTATTAGCGATGCAAATACTGCTTGTGTCTTTACAAGCCTACATTTCAATACAGAGGCGAAAAACACAATTATTGCCGGCTACCTGTCGGATTCGTGATCGGAACGAATGACAGCTATGTTTAGTTATAAAACGGGTGCTTCTCATCCTTAAATGTGATTTGCTGAGCTGCATTCCATGCCGTTGTGACGCGGTGGGCCGCGTCATCGGTTCTTTCTCTGGCTCCTGTTTAGCCCCTGCTCGGAGTCAGTGCTTGCCTAGCACCAGTTTGGAACCGTTTTGGCACCAGTTTGGCCCCTGCTTGGGCGGTGGAAAACCAAAAAACTGGTGCTAAGTCAGGCACCGGCTCCGAACCAGCCCTGGTGGAAAAGGGGTAAGAGACAGCAAGTGGTGAGGTTTAATGGGAGAGCTGCTCCTAACTTTGAAAAAACAGTAGAACTAACAATTCCACTTTTGTAAGATAGAGGTTATCAGTGTTCTCCATCCTGGTCTTGTTTTTTCATGTTTATTGTGTATAAATGTATACCATTAACCATCATCATTACCATTTTCTAGTTAAATAATGAAATATTTGTGTTTTGTGGTGTTCATCTAGTATCTTTCATTGCTATGTTTGTATTTGTACGTCATGTTTAACATTATTTGCCTTGTCTGACTTTTTTTGCACAGATATCGTGTTCCTCCGCTCTTGGTATCCAGTCTCTGTTCCGCAGCTCTACAACCCTGTCACCTCCCTGCTTTTGCCTTGTGGCCAGAAGGAAAACTGGTCAGGCATGAAAACCCTAGCACAGCTCAAACACAGCTTGGGCATCCGCAACAAACCCGCTGCTGATTCTTTGTACAAGGTAGGTGTGGCTTTATGGACCACGAACTGTGAAGGGAACACATCATCTGCTGATGTAATAATCAATCGAGTGCAGTATAATGCATATACATACGCAACACTTTAATAACAATGTCGTTGCTTGCCAGTGATCTGTTAGATTAGATGAAACTTTATTGATCTTATGCTAAAACAGGGTCACTGCAGCAAATAGTAATTGGATATAACAAGAACAATGGATTGAAATGAACAAGAATTGAATGTAAATAAGAATAGAGAAAATTGGGCTGTTGCATAGTAAACATAATGAGCAAAAATATATGTGGACTGTGTGGATGAAAGAATGAAAAGATGTAAGCATCAGCATCTGATACAGGGAAAGGTTCTTTAGAGATAGGTGAACCTTGTCCTCATGGCCAACCTCTCCACCAGCACTTAATAATAATTGGTCACATTTTACTCACATAACTCACCAGTAATTGATTTGTATTTGTCTGTTGTTTATAAATACTGAGTGTTTCAAAGGTAGGTTTATAATTTTTAAATATTCCATCAAATTTGGAACTGAGTTAGCATTCAGTTCATTCTTAAACTGAGTAGATTCTGATGGTCAAAGGTCAAGGTCTTGGTGACCTCACCAAACACATTTCTGGCCATAGCTCAACATTAAATTCCTTCAAAGTCTTTATATATATATATATATATATATATATATATATATATATATATATATATATATATATATCACAAAGCGTCAGTGGTTTTCGTGTTACCCAAATGATCCCCATCGCTGGAGGACCCAGTTTTTTGTTTACAACCTCTACAGTTCTCAACAAATACGAGAAAAATTGTTGCCTCCCGCACCTCTTGTACATTTTTTGCCTATCGATAACTTTGTTAGAGTTAATATTTCCGGCAAAGAGCGCAGGCAGCTATGCTTGGGGTCCAACATGCGTAACGTTACAGTTAGCATCCAATCGCGTGCTTGGAAAAATGCTGGAGTTGATCGCAGAAAATGAATGTAGTTGATATGTAGGGCCCTATCTTGTGCCACCCGCTATCCGCTGCCACTACCCGCTACCCGCAAATTGAGTTTTGACCAGCCACTCAATAGATCACAGTTTTTTTTGTTTGTTTTGTTTTGTTTTGTTTTGTTTTGGCTGGTGAATTAAGCAAATCCACCTGCCCCTTAGACATTTTACCAGTATTAGGAGGGTTTTGCTGCAAACTTTGTTCCCTGAATGTAGTATTTCATCTATGAAGCAGTGCCATAGATGCCAAGTCTGTGAAGGCTCTGGGCAGCAAATAGATGAATACCCTATGAAACAGGCATTAAGTGTCTAACATTTGTGAAAATAAGTGAAACATCGATGTAGTTCAAATACATTCATCATGTCTTCCTTTTAACTAAAATACTTTTTTGTTCCTTTTAATCAGACATGGGATGTTTATTTACCTTGACAGTTTCGGAGGTAACTTCCTCCTTCTTCAGAAGCATCCAACTGAGAGCTAGAGCGGCACCTGGCAGGTCCGGCAGACCAGACCTGGCCAGGTGTTGCGGCCGGAGCCGGTGCCGGCGCGGTGCCGGCCGGATCTCCGCACACAGACTGCTGTACTTTAATTATAAACCGACTTTTGTTTATACGCAGTTGCAGCAGCACAACAGACAATGACACAGACAACATGGTTGATTATTGATTGCGCAACGCGGCCACACCCAAGCAACATTATGTTGATACTTAACCAATAATTCGATATCTACAGATACATTATCATAAATTGTTGGCTTGGTTTATGAGACTACTTACAATTGATGTTTGGTAAGCGGCTAGCCACAGCTAATGAGAAATAAGCAGCCAACTATCTTACTTAACTGTACGCAGCTGGCAAAGTGAAAAAGCACGAAGCTAGCGGTGACTGCCGCTTATGTAAACTAACGCTGTATTTACACTTAAAACATCACCATACCGTTCAACAAAATAATGTAAAACACACAACTTCTGAGTTTTCCAATTACGTTCATACTTACTCCCAAACGCCGGATAAGGCTGCTGCCATGCCTTTGTTGTCACGGTCAGCTGTTCTCTGCCATGAAAGAGGTGCGTCCCGTGTAGTTGTATCTGATTGGCTGGTGACATTTTTCCGTCAGCGCTGTTGGTTAGACCCATATAGTAGGCTGCAGCATTTCCCTGAAAACCCTAAATAATCAATAATCAATAATCTGAATGTTGATAGTATTGATAGTTAATAGTGAATATTTTCACCCTTTCCCTTCTAGCCTGTGGCCCGTGCTCAAAGGCACTTCAACCCTCTCCACATCCCAAAGCAGCTGCAGAAGGCCCTGCCTTTCAAGAGCAAACCCAAGCTGCAACAACCAAAAGGAAAAGTTCCCCACGATCTCCAGAGGCCAAGTGTGATCCGGGAGCCCCGTGAGAAGAAGGTAAAGAAACTCTTAATGAACTCTTGGGCCTATGATGTGCTATTTCCTTTTTTTTAATCTTAGAATATTGTTCCCATGTTTTATTGGGAGGCATAATTTTAAATAGTATTGTGAAAATGTCCTGATGAGACAGACATAATTTCTTAATGACTTTGTTACAACTGAAAGTTAATTTCAATGTCATAGTGAAATGAAACCAGTGGCTGGATAAAGGTAGTAAAATTATATCAGTGTTAAAATACCCCTGCTTGCTTTGGGAAAAGATTAGCAGAAAGGACAAATATAAACATTTTGTAGATGCTGTGCTAAACATGCAAAATCACTGGTATGGTCCTCAAAGAGAGGCACTGCTTATTTCAGGTTTGTTTGTAATAGCATTGTTCATGAAGTCACATTAGATACATTTACCAACAGCTGACAAGCTATCCATGTAGCCCTGCTGAAAGCAGATTACAGTGACCAGAATAACACTAGACACTAATGGCGCTTTTCCACTAGTACCTACTCGGCTCAACTCTACTCGGTTTGTAAGCTTTTCCATTACGTGGAAGTACCTGTACCAAGCATTATTTTAGTACCTACTCGGCCGGGGTTCCAAGCGAGCTGAGTCAAGCTGAGTCGAGCCGAAATGTGGCGTAAACGCTGTACAGGCCACTGATTGGACAGGGAGTGATGACACATGATAGCAACTCCTTCACAAAAAGAAAACCCGGCATTTTTAAAAGAAAACGGCAAAAGCGACCGTGAGCATTGATCATCGCTGAAGTTGACAAAGTTGGAAAATGGCAAGCAAACTGGTACCGTGGTCAAATGAAGAGGTGGAGACTTTGCTGTGCTTGGCGGTGTGGCCGCCTTGCTATGACGACTCCACCAACGGCGAGGTGGTACGCAGTTGTAATAGAAAACCACTGAAACTGAGGCGAATAGAGTCGAGCCGAGTCAAGCCGAGTAGGTACTAGTGGAAAAGTGCCATAACACACATCAGCTATAAATAACAAAGAACAGTTTACAGATGTTTTACAGAAAGATAAGAATACTGAGTTGTAGCATGTTGCCCTTACTTACTTGGCTTAAGGACAGGGGTTACAATTTTCATTTCAGTTTTACTGGATTTAACTTTCACAAGCATTTAAGCACAAGAAATCTGATCCAGCATCACTGATCTGACCTTTAAATATATTTATTCATATATTTATTCATTTTGGCAAATCTATACTAATATGATAATGTTAATTAAACATTTGTTAATACTGTAAATTTTTCAAAATTCCTTCAAATGAATATCAGCCCTAAATATCGGTTATCAGTGTTCTTGATAACTAATAAACGGTGTGTGTGCGTGTATAAGTAAAGGTGTAAGGTGATGGAATGCTTGGGGGTGTGCTGAATCCTGCTGTTGAGAATCGCGGTCGTGACTGTATCCGCCAGAGCCCTGAGAACCTGGTCATGGTGCCAGCGGTACCGCCTTTGGGCAGGAACTGAGGATGTGCTCCAGAGTGCCGATCTTCTGACACAGTTGGCATGCTGGAGTGTCTGCCAGGCCCCAGCAGTGCAGGTTAGCTGGGCTTGGGAGAGCGTTGGGCTCTCCAGAGATCTGGCCAGGTGATCTTGCGCTGTTCTGCATGCTCCCACCTAGTCCAGGCGCCTTGTTGGTACATGCCGACCATCCTAGCCTGGCGCTCTTCCTCCAACTCTGCGTGAATCTCATCCTGAACCAGCTGGGGAGGGAGGGCTTGGTCGTAGCGTGGCTTGGGAAAGTTTCCCAGCCCTGCCCTCCCCACTGCCACATTGCCAACCAAAGTGCTGTGCTGGAGAAACTGGCTGATGGACCTTTCCAGTGCCTCCACAGTTGTCATAGGCACCTTGTAAACAAAAAGGGGCCAGAGTAGCCTCAGCAAGACTCCATGTTGGTACATTCAGGCTTTGTATTTCCCAACTTATCAATTGCAGTGAGCCAGTTTGTCAAGTCGCTTCTGGTTTATTTGAGTGCGGTTGTATCCTTCAGGGAGCTGTCGACAGTCTTCCCTAGGCTCTATGCTGGTCTTTCTGTCACAGATGGAATTGGTGCCCCTACCACGGTAAAGCGAAACTTGTCAGCCTCTTTACCTTTCTTCAAGACCAGAGACCTGGATTTGGCTGGCTTGAAGCTCATCCTTGCCCATGAGATTAGTCGCTCAAGCCCCTGAAGGACCCATCTGCACCCGGGGATAGATGTTGCTGTCACGGTTAGGTCGTCCATAAATACTGTTATGGGGGGCTGTCGTGTACCTGATCTAGACATGGGGCCTCTGCACTCTGCTGATTCGACAATCATGTTCATAGCCAGCGAGATGAGAGGCACTGAGATTGTGCAGCCAGTGATAATGCCCTTCTCCAACCATTGCCAGGCAAATGTTGATGATCCTGCAGAGACTCTCAATCTGAAATTGTTGCTTTCCCTTGCCTCCTGAATCAGCTGACTCACCACGCATGCTGTATGCTCTAAGCATCCAGGTACTCCTGGGACTCCCCCCTTCTGTATCGAGGTGTCTATGTACCCGTTCTTCAAGAGGAACTCAGTTAGCCGTTGGGACAAAATCTTGAAGATCTTCCCTTCGATGCAGAGTAGCGAAATGATCTGGAACTGCTTGATGTTGCTTGAGTTTTCCTGTTTGGGTATCCAGATCCCCTCAGCGGACCTTCCCTCTCTGCCAGATGGCCTTCAGAATCTTCCAGAGCGGAACTTGATCTCGCAGACAGGACTGTGTCTTTTACCTCTTTCAGGGTGGGCATAGAGGTGTTGAATTGGGTCACTGGCTCTAAGTGTTTTACGAGTGCCAGGCAAGGGTCAAGGTCTTGTTCCCTGGAGGAGTTGGTATTGGTGATGCTGAGGTGGTGGTTGATCTCCTCTGCAGAACACATGAGAGAACCGCTTTTCTTCTGTCCCAGAAGTCTCTTAGTGAAGCTAAAGGGGTTGGAAATTAATGCCCTATGCTTTCGATCCCGTTCCTTGCCCTTCCTTCGGTGCCACTCTGTCCACCTGAGTGTGGTGAGCCTCCTCCTTGCGATCTCTCTGAGTTCAGACCAGGCTTTTTTCTCCTCTTCCTTTGCTGCCTTGAACTGACGCTTCAGGAATCTTAGCTCTTGCCTCAGCTGGCTGATCTTGACCTCTTGCTGGTTTGGCCTTGCAGGAATGCTTGAACCATGATTTTCTTTGATGCCAGACCATTCTGCGCCTATGCTCATTATGAGGGTGCACATAGACTGGAGTTTCTGGTCGGCATTCCCCTTGGATGTCACCCCCAGGATCTTATCTAGGTCCTCGTCAAACTGGAGCCACTCCTTATTATTATGTATGTATATATATATATATGTGTGTGTGTGTGTGTGTATATATATATATATATATATATACACTACTCACAAAAAGTTAGGGATATTTGGCTTTCGGGTGAAATTTATGGAAAATGTAAAAAGTTCACGCTACAGTGATATTATATCATGAAAGTAGGGCATTTAAGTAGAAGCATACACTGATGAATTCCTCATCTCAAACAATTTCTTGAAACAAAAGCCAACAACAATGGTGGGTATACCACTACAAAAAATGTCAAATAACTTGTCATGTGCCCTTGAGCATCAATTACAGCTTGACAACGACGTCTCATGCTATAACAAGTCGACTTATTGTCTGCTGAGGCATGGCATCCCACTCTTCTTGAAGGGCGGCCCTCAGGTCATTGAGGTTCTGGGGTACTGAGCTCCGAGCCTCTACACGGCAACTCAGCTGATCCCATAGGTTTTCTATGGGATTCAGGTCTGGAGAAAGTGCAGGACACTCCATTAGAGGTACCCCAGTCTCCAGCAGCCGTTCCCTAATCATACGACCTCAATGACCTGGAGCATTGTCGTCCATGAAGATGAAATTAGGCCTGTGTTGTTCATGCAGGGGTACAATGACTGGATTAATGATGTTATTCAGGTAGTATGGGCTTGTCACTGTACCATTCACAAAGTGTAGGGCAGTTCTGTACTGACTAGACACACCTGCCCACACAGTAACACCACCACCACCAAAGGCTCATCTGGTGACAACAGTGGCTGATGCATAGCGCTCTCCTTGACGTCTCCAACATCGTTGGCGGCCATCATTTCTGCTCAACATGAATAGGCTTTCATCAGAGAACAGCACTGAGGCCCACTGGTCCCTCGGCCAGCATAAATGCTCCCTGACCCATGCAAGACGATGACACCTGTGCCTGGTGGTGTGGTCAGGTACCCTTGCAGGTCGTCTAGCACGCAGACCATGCTGATGTAAACGGTTTCGAATGGTCTGATGTGACACTTGGGTGCCTCTCACCTCCCTTAAACGTGCCTGGAGTTGAGTGGCATTCATCATCCGGTTCTGCAGGGCACTGTTCACAATGAAGCAGTCATCAGTGTGGGATGTGGCCAAAGGACGTCCACTTCTATACCTTTCTTTGACTCTTCCAGTCTCTCTGTATCTCTGTTGCAACCTACTGATGACACTCTGTGACACTCTAAGCTCAGTGGCCACTTCCGTCTGAGAACATCCTGTTTGAAGCCTCGCAATGGCGAGGTGCTGCTGATCAATTGTTCGGTGTCGTCTTGGTCTCATGATGTCAAAATGTGAACAGCATGATGAGGAGGACTGTTTAAATACCAATTCTAATTGAACCAGGAAATTTATTGGTCGATTCATGGATCAAACACCTGATGTGAATTTTGCTGTTAAACTCCTTGTTAGAGAAAAGCAACTTGTGCAAAAAGTACTGAAACATTGAACAGTTGGACATGTGCATTCAAAAGTTTACAGAAGGTCACATTAAGTTTACCTGTAAAGGTTATAATGCATTTTAGGTTAATCCTGAAATTTCACCCGAAAGCCGAATATCCCTAACTTTTTGTGAGTAGTGTATATATATGAAGAGTTCATTTGCAAAAACAGATATCTCCATTTCAATTTATCAAAACTTTTTTGAATTTTATTAAAATTTACTTTATATTTATTTCTATTTTGTATATGTTTATTTTGCCTGGCATAATGTTTATTATCCTAAATTATGCTTTGTGTGTGTGTGTGTGTGTGTGTGTGTGTGTGTGTATATATGTGTGTGTGTGTGTGTGTGTATATGTGTGTGTGTACTCCAAGCAGTATCAGTGAAAAAGGTGTATTCATTTTAAGAATGGCTTTTATCTGTTTTTGCAAATGAAGTCTTCATATATATATATATATGTGTGTGTGTGTGTGTGTGTGTGTGTGTGTGTGTGTGTGTGTATATATGTATATATGTGTGTATATATATATGTATATATGTGTGTGTGTGTGTGTGTATATATATGTGTGTGTATATATATATATATAGAGAGAGAGAGAGAGAGAGAGAGACATGGCATGACATGACATATATCTGTATATGTGTGTGTGTGTGTGTGTGTGTGTATATATATACACTACTCACAAAAAGTTAGGGATATTCGGCTTTCGGGTGAAATTTCAGGATGAACCTAAAATGCACCCATCGTCCCCTCAATACAGTGCAGTCTTCCTGTCCCCTTTGCAGAAAAGTATCCCCAAAGAATGATGTTTCCACCTCCATGCTTCATGGTTGGGATGGTGCTCTTGGGGTTGTACTCATCCTCCTTCTTCCTCCAAACACGGCGAGTGGAGTTTATACCAAAAAGCTCTATTTTGGTCTCATCAGACCACATGACCTTCCCCCATTCCAAACTTCAGATGGGCCTGGACATGCGCTGGCTTGAGCGGGGGGACCTTGCATGCGCTGCAGGATTTTAATCCACGACGGTGTAGTGTGTTACTAATGGGTTTTTTTTTTTTTTGAGACTGTGGTCCCAGCTCTCTTCAGGTCATTGATCAGTTCCTGCCATGTAGTTCTGAGCTGATCCCTCACCTTCCTCATGATCATTGCTGCCCCATGAGGTGAGATCTTGCATGGAGCCCCAGACCGAGGGAGATTGACTGTCATCTTGAACTTCTTCCATTTTCTAATAATTGCGCCAGCAGTTGTTACCTTCTCACCAAGCTGCTTGTCTATTGTCCTGTAGCCCATCCCAGCCTTGTGCAGGTCTACAGTTTTGTCCCTGATGTCCTTAGACAACTCTCTGGTCTTGGCCATTTTGGAGAGGCTGGAGTCTGATTGATTGAGTGTGTGGACAGGTGTCTTTTATACAGGTAACGAGTTCAAACAGGTGCAGTTGATACAGGTAATGAGTGAACAGGAGGGCTTCTTAAATCAATCAATTGCTTTATTGTCGTTGTCATAAATAACAACGAAATTTTGTTGCAGCAACACAGCCTAACATAGTAGGTGTTAAAAAGTGCAAGTGATGCAAAGTCCCAAAAACCCATTATAAATAAAGTCCAGTGCAGGCACGGAATGTAAACGGTTATAATGTTAGCAGCAAGAGGTATAACAGAAAAACAGATCAAAAACAGGGGCATCAGAACAGAGAGCATGGTCAGATGTGGAGTAATGTAATGTTGCAGCAATGCAAAGTCCAGTTCACAGTTATTGTAAGGTGGGGGTGTGGTTTACTGTCCATGGGAGGAGGGGAGAGAGGGGAGTGGCGCACTGTTCAGCAGCCTCACTGCCTGAGGGTACAGGCTGTGGGCCATTCTGGTTGTTCTGGCTGGTAAGACCCTGTACCTTCTGCCTGAGGGCAGAGGTGGAACAGGTGATGGGCCAGGTGGTGTTGGTCACGCAGGATGTTACGCACTCTCTTCAGACAGCGGGAGGTGTAGATGGTACTGATCTCTGGTAGAGTGGTCCCCATGATTTTCCCCGCTCTTTTTACCACCCGCTGGAGTGCCTGCTGTTTGGCCTTTGCGCAGCTGGAGAACCACACAACAGAAACCATACATCAGAACACTGCTGATGGCACAGTTCACCATCAGCTGTTTCTGGATCTCGGCATTTTTCAGTTGCCTCAGGTAGTAGAGCCGTTGCTGGGCCTTTCCTACTGCCGCGGCGGTGTTGATGCCCCAGGACAGGTCCACAGCGATAGTCACTCCCAAGAATTTGAAGTGTGTCACTCTCTCCACCACCTCATTGCCAATAGAGAGTGGAGGGTGGTTGCTTTGTCTCTTCTTGCGCGGATCCACAATCATCTCCTTGGTCTTCTTGATGTTCAGTATGAGATTATTTCCCACACACCATGACACTAGATGTTGCACCTCAGCCCTGTAATCCGTCTCATTATTGTTGTTGATGAGTCCGAGCACTGTGATGTTGTCGGCGAATTTAACAATGAGATTGGAAAGAGAAGAAGCAGAGCAGTCATGTGTGAACAGGGTATAGAGCAGAGGGCTGAGCACGCACCCTTGGGGGGCCCCGGTGTTGATTGAAAGGGTGGAGGAAGTGTGCTTGTCTACTCTCGCACTCTGTGTTCAGTTTGTCAGTGAGATGTTCAATCCAAGATGGTGTAGTTTGGCTTTGAGCTTGAAGGGCCGGATTGTATTAAAGGCTGAGCTGAAATCGACAAAGAGGAGCTTCACATAGGTGTTTGATAACCAGTCTCTTGCATTTGGCAAGAATGGAGGTGAGTGTCACAGGTCTGTAGTCATTCAGACATGTGACATTTAACACATTTAACATTTAACATTTAACAGGTTAGGGTTAGTGTGTGTGTGTGTGTGTGTGTGTGTGTGTGTGTGTGTGTGTGTGTGTGTGTGTGTGTGTGTGTGTGTATACAGTACAGGCCAACAGTTTGGACACACCTTCTCATTCAATGCGTTTTATTTATTTTCATTGCGTTTCTATTTACATTGTAGATTCTCACTGAAGGAATCAAAACTATGAATGAACACGTGGAGTTATGTACTTAACAAAAAAGGTGAAATAACTGAAAACATGTTTTATATTCTAGTTTCTTCAAAATAGCCACCCTTTGCTCTGATTACTGCTTTGCACACTCTTGGCATTCTCTCGATGAGCTTCAAGAGGTAGTCACCTGAAATGGTTTTCACTTCACAGGTGTGCCTTATCAGGGTTAATTAGTGGAATTTCTTGCTTTATCAATGGGGTTGGGACCATCAGTTGTGTTGTGCAGAAGTCAGGTTACTACACAGCCCTATTGGACAACTGTTAAAATTCATATTATGGCAAGAACCAATCAGCTAACTAAAGAAAAACGAGTGGCCATCATTACTTTAAGAAATGAAGGTCAGTCTTTAAACTTTAAATGTGTCCCCAAGTGGAGTCGCAAAAACCATCAAGCGCAACAATGAAACTGGCACACATGAGGACCGACCCAGGAAAGGAAGACCAAGAGTCACCTCTGCTTCTGAGGATAAGTTCATCCGAGTCACCAGCCTCAGAAATCGCAAGTTAACAGCAGCTCAGATCAGAGACCAGATAAATGGCACACAGAGTTCTAGTGTGTCCAAACGTTTGGCCTGTACTGTAGATATACACACATCTATTTATTGGTCCAATAAATAGCAAGCATAATGTTGTTTATGACTAACTTCATATTTAGTGCATTCAATATACAGTGAGCCTTACAGTTTGGAGGAGACCTCTCTTCTTGCTAGATATTGCTTAATACACTTTGTGGCCACTTTAATACAGTACCATACAATACTTGTAATACAATCAAATCTAACTGTTCTGCCATAAAGTTTACTTTAATGTCTATCCACAATTTTCCTGTGGGAGTTGCTGGGGAAACCATTATCAGCAATTATGTTACAAACTTCCGGTGCACCAGCGGAAGTAGTAGTTTAGGCGGAAAAAGATTTGAGCTGGCTGGTGGTAACTGGTGTTTACGTTTGGTAAAGTTTCGTTTCATGGATTCAGTGTTAGTGGTTGGATAAAGAAAAGGGTTTGTATTGTTGTGTGGTGAGATGTCCCGGAGTTTAGGGACATCGTGTGCTGTGCATGGTTGTACATACAACCAGAGAAAACTGAACGAATGGCTTAATTCGGAAAGCCTTGAACCTGACCACCATCGGAAAGCTCCGGTTCTCTGCTTTCAGAACCCGTCTTAATTTTTTCGATAGCACCATTGGTTCAGGAGTTACGGTACTGAGAAGCTCATATTACAAACATGTGACACACCGGGGACTCTTCTGTGATTGGACGGTAGAAATGTCAGTAGTCTTACGGAGTTACCGTAATGTCAGTAGGGTAAAATCAGTAGGGTGAAACTAACCTGTCTCACAATGGTCTAATCCCAGTGTTTTTCTCCGGTTTCCGACGTTTTTTTTTTTAAGTTTCTGTATGTCATAAACGGTCTAGGAGATATCGATATGTAAAGTAGGCATGCCGAATCCTGTCGGCGCCGACATCATGCGGTCCATCCTGTGGGTTGCAGTGCGTCACTGTAGTAGCTCCAGGGTGGCGGAACTGAGCTCCCGAGGGCTCCGGCCCACTTTAACCCCCGGCTGTCTCCCATTTTTGTTAGTAACTTGATGATTTTGACATGATACAACTGCATGATTGATTTAAATTCATTCCTGGTTTTAAAGTAGCCAATGCCATAGACGAGTCTCTCTCTCTCTCTCTCTCTCTCTCTGTCACACACACACACAAAGTAGCGAGCTAACTAACGTTGTAAAAGACGAGACCGTAATGTAAACAAATAGCTACTTCCGCGTTCCGCCCGAGTCAACCGGATGTTTCACCCACAACCCCAGAAGCGCTCCAGGAAAATTGTGGATAATGCTCAGCTTTTCTTTTTGTCACAGTAATAGAGGAGTTTGTTCAATTCTGTGTTTGGCATTGAGCTCATAGTTAGTGCTGCTGTTGTACTGGACTGCATTTTACTGAGAGCTGTTTCCAATATTCTGTCCCCCTCATGTAGGGAGGACAAAAAAAATAGACGCACCTCTGAATATAATGTTGTCCAGTACAAGACCTCTGCAAATTACAATTTCAATAATAAACATGGAATTAAATTTAAATATTCTCCACCATGTCAACAAAAATTGAGCATTGTAAACTAGCTTAAAAGGTAGAATTTATGTTGCATTGAACTGCATTAGATTGCACAGGTGGACCTGATAAAGTGGCCACTGACTGTATTTCTCAATAATCATTTGGGATCTAGATACTTTTATCCAGTATCACTTACACTAGTGACACTACCTGCACCATTGAAATGCCATTTGAAAAACTGAAAATTGAAAAAAAAAAAAAAAAAAAAAAGAATTATGTATTATGTAAAGTAGGCTGTATAATGAATGAACAAGTGGAAACAAATGTTTACATGCATGACTTAAAATCATAAATCATAACTTGGTTACAGGCCAGCACTTGTAAAATCCATAACTGGTATAGAGAAACCCTGTTAAGTTATGAGTAACTTACCTCTGGCTTAATCTGGCAGTGTACTTTCAAAAACCAAACAGTGAAAGAACAGCCACATCCTGGAACATTGCACACAGTATTATCTGTGAGAACAGGAGTTCTTTTTATGCCACTCCATGCTGGCATGTGGTGCCAGAATGTTCATGGATCGCCTTTTGAGAGCTTGATGCCGTCAACATAACACCACAATAGAGTCCAGCAAACTACACCTGTGTACCTATTTGATCTATCATCACTTCATGTTTAATGTTGTTGTTCATGTTAAATGTAAACTATTATGATTTCAATCTCATGTATTAGAAGCAAGCAACTACTTTTTAGTCAAAGAGGAAGGGGAAATATTGTATTAACTGTTTAATTCATGACAGCAGGGAGTTTAATCACAGGTTGTTTTAGATTTATGGCCTCATTTAGAGTATGACCTTAAATTACTCCCTGCATGTAATAGAGTGTGGATCAGGCTACATATTTTTGTCTGAACTCGACCTGAGACGGGAGCATAGTAACCAAGTCTGGCCCAAACCTGAGTCCAGCACTATACAGGAAGTTGCCCAGAACAGACAGTAGATCCATATTTTTAATGTATTTTACACTAGAGTTTTACTAAAATAATGCTGACATGACCAAACCCAACTCAAATTCAAACATAATTTCTAAATTTTTGTCCGAACCCAGTCCAACCTGTTGACTCCCAATGGGTTTAAGTTGGGTATCCAAACTCAAGTATGTAAGCACTTGCAGAGAGCACAGTCATTGATTTATCTCTAAGCACTGTTTTTGTTTCCCTGGTCCTCTAGGTGGCAGCACTCTTGCATGCTCTAAACATGGTGCACAACCATAAGAGTAAGAAGGCCAGTGGGGTGCAGCATTCCAAGCACAAGGCCTTCCTGCAGCAGAAGGAGAAACAGGAAGAAGCCAAACTGAAGAGACAGAAGGAGGCACGGAAAAAACTTTATCGTGTGATGGGACAGATGGACAAGAGAAAGCAGAAGTCCAGTTTGAAGGGGGCACCTCAGGATGAATAGTTTAATTGGACCTTGAAGTCAAATCTGTCTAGACTGGCTGACTGAGATGTTTTGCCTTGTCTTCACTCCTTAAGTATGCATTTCTATCGCAGTCTAAAAAGGGTGCTTAAATGCTACAACCTGGCTCAGGCGCATCCAGCTTTACTGTATTTTTTTCTTAGATGTTAAAAATCACTAACATCTGTGAAGTAATTCTAACTCACTTTTTGAACTTCTGCTAATAAAAGAAAATGAAGAAACTTGATTGCATGTTTGGCATCATTATCAGGTCTTGAGCTGCTTGTTAGAAACTAATTTGACTAAAGGCTCATTATACTCGATGTCAAATTCCGGATACGGATACAGATACCGATGGAGCCTTCTGTCTGTACTCTGCGTTCATTTTGTCCATATTTGTGCACATTTTCAGGAAGCTTGCAGATATGAATAAAACAGGGCTGTACCACTAGATGTCATGGGGGCAGTGTTGCCAGTAGTTCAGATGAGATGGCTTTCTGTGTGAGACATAAGGAAGAAATTTCTCTCCTTGGTAATGTTACAGAAAACAATTGTAGCAGGTCCATTATTACGACTGTCAACGTGTTTGTTGTCAGAAACTTTTTTTTTTTTTTTTTTTTTTTTTGCATTTCTGCTTTATTTGAGTCAGAGCAGAGAGGGACAGGAAAGGCTTGGGAGAGAGAGGGGATGACATGCAACAAATAGCCTGAGATTGGCTAGGTAGTGACTGTTTGCATAACCCTTCATTAAGGGCTAGAGTATAAATACAGCAGAAAGAACGAACTTCCCTCACTCCAGCCGAAACAGGAACTGTGCATGACCATGGTTACATAACGCAAACTTTTGGCAACTGCCGCTGCTCTTTGCATTATCCACCAGCAATTACAAAATAAAAGATCTGCCAGGAAATGTAGGTGTTAAAGACACCTCACAGCGCTGATGCACCAGCTAAAGGTAGACATCCTTTTTGTTGTGAGTGATGCATTTTGTCACATTAGGCGCGTTTCCACCGCTGGAACTTCGGGGTAATTTTACGGGGCCGTGGCCGTTGTCGCGTGTCTCCACCCCCGGAACTACCCCGAAGGAGAGAGTTCCTGAACCTTTACAGGGGCTAAAAAACGGCCCTGCCTCGGGGTAGGGACTCTGAGCGGCCCCGAAAAACTCCTGGGTTTACTCACGGCGCGATGTGATGTCAACAGAAAGCAGGCATCCCTAGCAACATGGCAAACACTACCAAGCTAACGCTAACGTGCTAGCTAACGTTAACAACACACTTTTTAGCTGGCATTTTTAGGGGCGCTAACGTTAGCTTTAGTGGATGTTAGCTAACACTAACAACAGGCTTTTTTAACAACATGCATTTTGATGCCCCGGTCATGGTCGCGCAACCGCCCGGTAACTTTACAGGAACCTTCCTCCTACTCGGCCCTCTCAGTGGAGACACGGCAGTTGAGAGGGACGAGCGAGAGGACGTTCCTGTAGTAGCTCCTGCCCCCCAAATACTACCAGGAACATTTTGGTGGAAACGGGCCTATTGTGGCCTATTCCTATTCTTGTTTCTATTCATTATTAGTTTGATGTAGACTAATTATTAAATTGTTTGGCTACTGTAATTTGACTGTGATAATCTCTCACTCTTTCTCTCTATCTCTCAAAATAGGCTTTTGTTTGTTCTTTTTTCTCAGGAGGGCAGAGGGCTGTACATACAGCTACAGTTGTGTTCAAATAATAGTGTGTTTAAAAAAGTGAGTAAAGTCCAAAATCCTTGTAATAGCTTTTATTTCCATACATGCAAATGCATTGGGAACACTGCACATTCTATTCCAAATCAAAACATGAAGAAAAATTTATCAAATTTGTTATTACTTTACAGAAAGTGAAGAAAAAGGAATATTAAGCTGTTCAAAAAAAAGTGTCTGCATTTTTCTTTACAAACTCAAATATTTACTGTATAAACTGAAAAATGCTTTAAGATTTAGCTTTCCTGTGAATCACTGAACTAATACTTAGTCGTATAACCATAGTTTCTGAAAACTGCTTAACATCTGTGTTACATGGAGTCGACAAGCTTCTTGCACCTGTGAACAGGTATTCTATTGGATTTCTGGGGATTGGGCTGGCCACTCCATAACGTTAATCTTGTTGGTCTGGCCAAGATGCTGCTCACTTATTGGTATGTTTGGGGTCGTTGTCTTGTTGAAACACCCACTTCAAGGGCATTTCCTCTTCGGCATAAGGCAACATGACCTCTTAAAGTATTTTCATGTAGTCCAACTGATCCATGATCCCTTGTATGCGATAAATAGGCCCGACACCATAGTATGAGAAACATCCCTTTATCATGATGCTTGTGCCACCATGCTTCACTGTCTTCACAGTGTACTGTGTCTTGAATTCTGTGTCGGGGGGTCATCTGACAAACTGTCTGCGCCCCCTAGCCCCAAAAAGAGCAATCTTGCTTTCATCAGTCCACAAAATATTGTGCCATTTCCCTTTACGCCAGTCAATGTGTTCTTTGGCAAATTTTAACCTCTTCAGCACGTCATTTTTGCAACAATGGGACTTTCCGGGGGCTTCTTGCCCATAGCTTGGCTTCACATAGGCGTCTTTTAATTGTTACACTACTCACAGGTAACTTTAGACCTTCTTTGTTCTCCCTGAAGGTGATCACTGGCTGAGTCTTTGCCATTTTGGCTATTCTTCAATCTATTTGAATGGTAGTTTTCCGTTTTCTTCCACGTCTGTTTTCTAACAGAATGAATGACCTCACTAATTTAACTCACACTGCTATTATTTTGAACACGCCCATTTCAATTAATGATTCAATTACACAGACTCAGCAGCATACACATCATGACTGTTGGGTCTGTTGGTTTTCGATTACTCTACTACACCTACTAGTAAATTATTTGCCATGTAGGAATATCATTTCTACCAAAAACAGTGATTGATCTGGTTAGTGATGTTGGACTGCTATTATTTTTAACACAACTGCAAATGCTGCCACCCCCATTATACTGCTCTACAATGATCCAGAGGCCTGGGACTTTAGTGTTACCAGACGCACTGTGGCCTACTTGCTTCGAGTAATTAATTCACCAAGGGACCATGGATGGGGCCAGGAGATCAAGGTCCTTGTTTTTCTTTACAGCTTGGCCCATGGACTCTCACTATCTGTGGTGAGTTGTGCTTTTGGCATTCCACGAAGTACCATCCACACAATAATCCACAGAATTAGTGAAGAGATAACGTCCAAGTTGTCTACCGCAATTTCATTGCCATGACCCCAAGAGCTTCAGGCAAGGGCTTCAGCCACCCTGCCCGGTCTCCTGCTTTTACCAATGTTGCTGGAGCCATGGATAGATGTCATATATGCATTTAAGTACCAGGGAACCAGCACTGTGCCAACCAGGGCTGGCTCTAGCCATGTTGGTGCCCTAGGCGAAATTACTCCCTGGATCGTTTGCTTCAGTTTACAACAGTATTGGTCAGCAGGTCAATTGGTTATTTTCAAGACAGAACACAAAGGGAGGGCGCCAATGGGCATCGGAAATCATCATCATTATTATTATTATTATTATTATTATTATTATTATTATTATTACCATTATTCCCCAAGGGTGACTGGCACTGGTGGCGCCCCTCCAGCAGATGGCGCCCTAGGCAACCGCCTATGCCAAGAGCCGGCCCTGGTGCCAACTACATCAATTACAAGCTTTTCCCATCTATCCAGATGCAGGCAATCTGTGATGTAAAAGGCAGGTTCCTTGATGTGTTTGTTGGCTATCCAGTCTCGGTACATGATACAAGAGTTCTGTGCAACAGTCCCATTTTCCACCAGGCCCTGTACCCTCCAGCTGGATGTTATCTCATTGCAGATGGTGCCTACCCCCGCCTAGAAAAACCAATAAGCATAATTAACCCTACAAGCACCCTCTGCAAGGCCGGGTCCTAGAAAGGTACAACTTCCATCATTCCAAGAATGAGTGTTTGGGATGATGAAGACACACTGCCAAGCCACGCTTTCAAAGGCACTGGAGTTTAACACACAATTTGCTTCAGACATTATTGCTTGCTGTGCATTCTTGCACAATCTGTGCCTCAAAATGAATGATGTTCTGGAACAGGTGGAAGAGCTACCTCCTGATGAGGACCCCCAGAATGATCCACCCATCAGTGCAGGTGGACAGGAAGTCCAGGACATCATGTAAGGGACAGGATTGCTGCTTGCCTCTCTGCGCCTGTCCAGTTGCCACAGCACCTGCATGAGCATGATTATTTGTGAATTTTTGTGCATGTTTTGTATGTGGCCTATTTGAGTTGTGCACGTTTATTTCTGCAGCCACTTGCTATTGTTGGGGTACAGATTAGATTAATTTACTCCTTGCACAAAGATACTTTTGGATAAGTGAAAATGAGCCATTTTTCAGACATGCCACTGTCAATATCCACTTGTTATACCGTAACTTAGACCAACCAGAGGTTGTTAACATCGTTGTCTCTACTTGTGTCTTGTATGCATTTCATGTTGTTTTTATGCTTTTATGTAAAGCAGCTATTTGTAGCACAGTGCCCAAGACAAAGTTGACCCAGCTTTCCTGAGTGCTTGGACTTAAGACAATCCAACTAAAATTTAGACAATCCTCTGTGATATCTCCCCTAGACAATAAATCTGGGGTAATATTAAGATACTTCATCCTCCTGTGCGGGACTTTTATTCCGAAGTAATTGGATTCTCACTCTTTGGAACAATCTAAATACTGCGGCCTAATCCTGCATTTGAGTCCATAGGATCTCCTAACCTCATAGCAAGGAAGAGCAACATCATGCCACCAAAGGCTGGAAAAGGTGATGAGGACTTAATCACCGCTGCACAGGTTCGTGACCTCCTAGAACAACCGAAGTTCTTCTACAAGGAATTACTCCAACAACAGGAAGGTACCTTCAAAGGTTCTCTTCAAATGCTTATGGACTCTTTCAACAAAAGGTTAGATGGTGTCGTAAAGGAGCTTTGTGACATCAAATCAAGTCTACAATTTACTCAAAAGGATGTGGAGGACCTAAAATCTTTGACTGACAACCTGTCAATCCAGTGTAAAGAGCTGAATAACATCAAATCAGCCAATTCAAGCCTCAACAACATGGATGGTGACATGACTACTTGGAGAATCAATCTCGTCGCAACAACTTGATTTTTGAAGGAATTCAAGAGACTGACCATGAGAAGTGGTCCGACTCTGAGGAAAAGGTCAGAAAAATATTATCAGAAAAGTTGAAACTTGACCACAAGCACATTGAATTAGAGCGAGTACACCGCTCTGATAAACCACCTGGCCAAGGAGAAAGTTTAAGTTGGTTAAGTTTCTCAGACATAAGGACAGGCTTGCCGTACTGGAGAAAGTGAAATGCCTCAAGGGTACAAACATTTTTGTCAATGAAGACGTCTCAGAAGCTGTTAGACAGAGGCGCAAGGATCTGCTACCAGCAATGAAGGAAGCAAGAAAAAGGGGAGACATTGCTTATCTGAAATATGATAAGCTGATCACTCATCGTCCCTCTAAATCACCCACGGAGCGAGAAAATGTTTCTCCTTCAACCTAGAGTGAGTACAGTTAATGAGACTATTTTACATGATTCCTATTTAAGTCAGTTTTCATACAACTTGACATGGATAAGGAAAACAAATGTCCAAAATGTCAAAAGTTTGTGGGTTCAGGTTTTCACTGTTCTCTTTGTAACAAGGAATTCCATTTAAAATGTACACCTGCTCCTAAAATGTTATCCTGTATGTGGACATCATGGATCTGTGAAAATTGTGCCTCAATATTCAATTCCTTTTAATCAACTTAATGATGAAGAATTTCTTGTATCCCTGTCTAACAGTCTCATTACAAATCATAGGTTTACAGTTGATAACAGTCTGGTATTCCATCCTTTTGATCTAAACAAAAATGAAAGTGTTAATCACGATTCAGATTTTGACCCTGATATTAATTTTTTTCAGCTAGTAACATTTCTCATTCCTGTGAATATTATAATGAAATCTGTTTCAGCAAACTTATAGAATCATTTCCAGTTGGATGTTGTCTATTTTCAGTGTTGCATTTAAATATTCGCAGTCTTTCAAAAAACTATAATCAGTTGGTACACTATTTATCTTCCTTAGACCATGAGTTTTCTGTAATCGCTCTTACTGAAACATGGCTTACAAAAGAATCCAAAGAACTAGGCCTTTATGAACTTCCTTCTTATAAGTCTACTCACTTCATCAGACAGTCTAGGACTGGTGGAGGTGTTTCAATTTTTGTCCATCAGAATTTTGAGTTTGTTAATCAGTCTGATCTTATGTTAAATTCTGACGAGGTGGAGGCTGAATCAGTTTTCACTGAAATTTTGTCCCTCAAAAACAATAAAAATGTGGTAGTAGGTAGCATCTATCGTCCACCAGATACAGACATTTCTTGTTTTAATAATAGTCTAATGAATATCTTAGAGCTGATAAATGAAGAAAAGAAAATGTGTCATATCCTTGGGGACTTTAATGTTAACCTTTTCAAAAGTGAAGCTCATTCTCCCACAGAAGATTTCTTAAATCATTTACATGAAAACTATTTTTATCCGACTATCAACAAACCAACCAGAATAACCAATAAATCTGCCACACTAATTGATACTATTTAACAGTTTTAACTATGAAACAAAGTCAGGAATTCTATTCACAGATATATCAGATCATTTCCCAATTTTTCAGATTGTTTCATTAGAGAGAGAAAAGGAAATAAAAAATAGCCCTGCAATCAGTTACAGAAAATTTAACTCAACCAATAAAGCAAAATTCAAATGCTGGAAAAAGTCTCCTTTGAACAGGTATACAAGGAGAGTAATGTAAACTCAGCATATGAAAAATTTATAAAACTATTTAATTCAATTTTCACAAAATGTTTTCCACTGGTTGCTCTGTCTGTTCATAGTGGGAAAAAATACTACAACCCTTGGTTTTCTGCTGGGCTGGAAAAGTCCTCCAAAATTAAAAATAAACTCTACAGAAAATATCTTTTCTCACCAACCCCCTTAAATTTGGCTACTTATAAATGTTATAAAAATAAATACATCCATCTCCTTAGAGCTGCCAAGAAAAAGTTCTACAGTGATCAGTTTACAAAGTCTGAAAAGAATATCTAGGCTACATGGAAAGTTATTAATCAGTTACTTCAAAGAAAAAAAGCCTCAACTCAATTTCCTTCAACCTTTAAGGATGGAAATTCTACTCTTAATGATTCAAATGATATAGCCTGTAAGTTTAATGATTTCTTTTCTAGTGTTGGTGCATCTTTTTCTACAAAAATACCTGATACAAAACGCAACCCTTAAGACTATATAAAAGCTTATTTTTCATCCATTGCTAAGTTTGAGTTGCCTGACTTTAAAGAGGTGAAAGACATTGTAATGGACTTAAAAATAGGGCTGAACGATTAATTGCATTTGCAATAATATCGCGATGTGATAAAACACGATTTCCTAACCGCAACTTGCGCGATTATAAGTTGGTCACGAGACGCGAACTACAGCGAGTGGAGCTCTCAGACGCACCAACTTTTCATCCTGCCCACCTGTTACGCAATGGCCTCTGGCTCAATGGAGCAGTCAGAAACTGATGCTGCGCTCCAGGCCACCCGTAACTGGTGATTTACTGGTTAAAAGTGGGCGGGGCTATAGCCAAATCTGTGAATTCACGCCTGTGAACTTGATTGTGCTCAACGGACTCCAACTTCCTCGTTCGACGTCACGCAGTTTATGTTTTGTACACAAGAAAGGCGGCCCAACTGGAGACGGTTGTTCTTATCGGTTATGCCTGGAACAGTTTGAAGTCGTGACTCGTGTCTTTGAAGTCGTGATTCACAGGTACAATTCCCCGCTGGAACGCAGCATGACACAAGTGAGACAATAGTCTCGAAGAGGAACAGCACGTCGGTGGTGTGGAATTATTTTGGTTTCAAACAAGATAAAAAATCGCATATTAAATTGCAATTGCAATATTGGGGGGAGAAAAATCGCAATTAGATTATTTTCCCAAATCGTTCAGCCCTACTTAAAAATATCTGCACCTGGTCATGATGGAATTTGTGCCTCCTTAATCAAAGAAAACATTTTTTCTACTATTGAGCCTTTAACATTTATCTTTGCATTATCCATGGAAACTGGCACCATACCTCATGATTTAAAAATAGCCAAAGTCATTCCATTGTTTAAAACAGGTAATCCAGGATCCTTTACAAACTATCAACCAATTTCTATATTGCCTTGTTTTTCAAAGATTTTAGAAAAACTAGTGTACAAAAGAATCCTGGAACACTTGAAAACACACAATATTCTTTATAATCATCAATATGGGTTTCGTAAAAATCATTCAACTTATATGGCACTCTTAGAACTTACTGATAGAATACATGAAGCATTAGATGATAACGAATTTGCAGTGTGTATTTTTAGACCTTTCTAAAGCGTTTGACACCGTAGACCACTCTATTTTGCTTTTGAAATTGTTTAGATATGGTTTTCATGGTAATGTTCACAAGTGGCTCAGTAATTATGTTCACAGTAGAAACCAATATGTTCTTATTAATGGTCATGAGTCAAAAAGAAATATAATACAATATGGTGTAGCTCAAGGGTCTATTTTAGGATCTTTATTATATCTTCTGTATATTAATGTCCTTGCAGCAGTATCTAACACCACAATGCCTTTCCTCTTTGCAGATGATACCAGCATTTTTGTCTCAAATAGAAATTTAACATCTCTCATTAGAGACCTAAATCATGATCTTATGAATTACTCAACATGGTTTCAAACAAATAAACTATCACTAAATGTCAAGAAGTCCAATTTCATGCTATTTGCTGGGAATAGGAAATATGACAGTGAACAAATTAAACTTCATATTCACAATGAAGAAATAGTTACAAGTTTCAACATGTTTTTTGGGCATTCTAATTAATGATAAACTCTCTTGGAGAGAACAGGTTGGCTTTGTCTGCAGAAAGGTCACAAAATCCCTTGGGATTTTAAGAAAAATAAAAGATTTTGTACACACTTTGTTACATTATATTATTCTTTAATTTATCCGTATCTAACATACTGTAATATTGTGTGGGCAAGTACTTTTCCATCTTATTTGCACAAAATATTATTGTTACAAAAGCGTTTTTTTAGAATAGCAACTTTTTCCAAGGCTATTGCTCCAAGTTCACCTCTCTTTTTTAAATTGCAACTGTTAACTATCTTTGATATCAACGTTCTTCAAGTCTGTACATTTGTTTTTCAAGTGAAACATAAGACTGATGATTTACCTCTTGGTTTTCGATGTTATTTTGTCAGTAATTCCCAATTCCATAATTACTCAACTCAACAACCCAAAAATCTTCATCTTCCACTGTATAAAACATCCCGTGGTCAATTCTCTATTAAATATCACGGTGTTATTATGTGGAATAACTATGTATGTTTAACTGATTCTTCTTTGTCATTGTCCATATACAAAAAGAAACTTAAAAATGCTCTTCTGTTGAAGTTCATTGATTTAGAAAAATAGAACCACTCTAAATTATTATTTTTTTCTTTTTTTTTTAAATGTATAAATCATTGTCTATTTTTATTGATGAATTATGATTTTACTTTTTTTTTTCTTTTTACATGATATTTTCAACTTGAACATTTAATATGTATTTGTGATTTTTGTATTGTGTGTATCTTAACATTAGTATTTTTTTGGGTGTGGTTTTCATATAAGCCTCTATAGGTTTCTGACCACACCTCACACATATTTTTCTTGGTTTTTTTTTTTTGTTGTTGTTGTTGTTTTTATGTGATTCCCCACCTTTCTCTTTGTATTTGTACATGTGTGAAACAAATAAATGAACAAATAAATTAAATTAAAGTTCCCTTTGGAGACAATAAAGTTTATTCCTAATGAAGGATACACAAATTCAATTCAATTCAATTCAATTTTATTTATTTGTATAGCCCAAAATCACAAATTACAAATTTGTCCCAAAGGGCTTTACAGAAAAATACAACATCCTCTGTCCTTAGACCCTCACATCGGATGAGGAACAACTCTCTAAAAAAACAAAACCTTTAACAGGGAGAAAAATAGGAAGAAACCTCAGGGGAGCAACAGACGAGGGATCCCTCCCCAGGACAGACAGACGTGCAATAGATGTTGTAAACACAGAAAAGAAACAACAAAAGATATGTGGATAGATAGGTGGTGGATGAGAGATGATGACGCCAAGGGAAGCCAGATGCACCGGAGCAGCCAGGGACCCGGGCCACACAGCCACCAACACCATGAAGACCTGGATCTAAAATAGACAGAGCACGCACTCGGACAAACACACATCAACCATTCACATACACTCACACAGAGACAAAGGTGGAACATTAATTATCTGCAGAAGACTAATTGATAATTGGCTCCGTGAGAGCAATAATCTTGCTTGGGTTACTTCATTGAGACAGAGAACCAGCCCACCGTATCACTAACTGTCAGCCATAAGTTAGGCTGAAGAGATGAGTTTTTAATCTAGATTTCAAAGAATCAACAGATTCAGATTGCCTGACGTCAGCAGGGAGGTTATTCCATAGCAGCGGGGCACGATAGGAAAAGGCCCGGCCACCTGCTGACTTCTTCTTAACCCTAGGTAAGCAAAGCAGCCCCGCATTTTGAGAGTGGAGAAGCACCTTAAAGTCAGATCTAATATGCACAGGAAGCCAATGAAGGGAGGCAAGAATTGGAGTAATATGATCAAATTTTCTTGTTCTAGTTAATACCCTAGCTGCAGCATTTTGAACCATCTGGAGACCTTTTTGTGCTGGCCTGTGGGAGACCTGAAAACAGAACATTGCAGTAATCAAGTCTGGCTGAAACAAATGCATGAATTAAGGTCTCTGCGTCAGCCATGGACAGGGAAGACCGAATTTGTGCTATATTACGTAAGTGATAATAGGCAGTCTTGGTGATATCCTTAATGTGCCTGTCAAAGGATAAGCAGGGATCAAAAGTAACACCGAGATTTTTGGCTGCCACACTTTGTGAAATCACACAGTTGTCAAGTAGAACTGTTAACTGTTCAAAACAGTGTCTATGTCTGGGAGGGCCGACTACTAACATCTCAGTTTTATCTGAGTTTAATAGTAGGAAATTTAGTGAAATCCAATTTTTTACCGCAGACAGACAGACCTCTAATCTATTGATCTCTGTGGGATCATCAGCCTTTATGGGCAAATATAGCTGAGTATCATCAGCATAACAATGGAAATTAATACCATGGCTACGTATAATTTGTCCAAGTGGCAAAATGTACAGGGAAAAGAGAAGAGGACCCAGGACTGAGCCCTGAGGTACCCCGCATTTAACATTGGAGAATTTGGATCTAGTATTATTGTACATGACACGCTGTGTTCTTTCAGATAAGTATGAGTTAAGCCATGCACAAGCCAGGCCAGTGACACCAAAATTCTCAGTTAGTCTACACTACTCACAAAAAGTTAGGGATATTCGGCTTTCGGGTGAAATTTCAGGATGAACCTAAAATGCATTATAACCTTTACAGGTGAACTCAATGTGACCTCCTGTAAACTTTTGAATGCACATGTCCAACTGTTCAGTGTTTCAGTACTTTTTGCACAAGTTGCTGTTCTCTAACAAGGAGTTTAACGGCAAAATTCACAACAGGTGTTCAATCCATGAATTGACCAATAAATTTCCTGGTTCAATTAGAATTGGTATTTAAACAGTCCTCCTCATTATGCTGTTCACATCTGACATCATGAGACCAAGATGACACCTAACAATTGATCAGCAGCAGCTATTGCGAGGCTTCAAACAGGATGTTCTCAGGCGGAAGTGGCCACTGAGCTTAGAGTGTCACAGAGTGTCATCAGCAGGTTGCAACAGAGATACAGAGAGACTGGAAGAGTCACAGAAAGGCATAGAAGTGGACATCCTTTGGCCACATCCCACACTGATGACCGCTTCATTGTGAACAGTGCCCTGCGGAACCGGATGATGAATGCCACTCAACTCCAGGCACGTTTAAGGGAGGTGAGAGGCACCCAAGTGTCACATCAGACCATTCGAAACCGTTTACATCAGCATGGTCTGCGTGCTAGACGACCTGCAAGGTTACCTGACCACACCACCAGGCACAGGTGTCATCATCTTGCATGGGCCAGGCATTATTTACGCTGGACGAGGGACCAGTGGGCCTCAGTGCTGTTCTCTGATGAAAGCCGATTCATGTTGAGCAGAAATGATGGCCGCCAATGATGTTGGAGACGTCAAGGAGAGCCCTATGCATCAGCCACTGTTGTCACCAGACGAGCCTTTGGTGGTGGTGTTACTGTGTGGGCACGTGTGTCTAGTCAGTACAGAACTGCCCTACACTTTGTGAATGGTACAGTGACAAGCCCATACTACCTGAATAACATCATTAATCCAGTCATTGTGCCCCTGCATGAACAACACAGGCATAATTTCATCTTCATGGATGACAATGCTCCAGCTCATTGAGGTCGTATGATTAGGGAACGGCTGCTGGAGACTGGGGTACCTCAAATGGAGTGGCCTGCACTTTCTCCAGACCTGCATCCCATAGAAAACCTATGGGATCAGCTGAGTCGCCGTGGAGAGACTCAGAGTTCTGTACCTCGGAACCTCAATGTCCTGAGGGCCGCCCTTCAAGAAGAGTGGGATGCCATGCCTCAGCAGACAATAACTCGACTTGTGAACAGTATGAGACGTCATTGTCAAGCTGTAATTGATGCTCAAGGGCACATGACAAGTTATTGAGACATTGACATTTTTTGTTGTGGTATATCCACCACTGTTGTTGGCTTTTGTTTCAAGAAATTGTTTGAGATGAGGAAATCACCAGTGCATGCTTCTACTTAAATGCCCTACTTTCATGATGTAATATCACTGTAGTGTGAACTTTTTACATTTTCCGTAAATTTCACCCGAAAGCCAAATATCCCTAAGTTTTTGTGAGTAGTGTATGTTATAGAATGGAGTGATCAACAGTATCAAAGGCTGCACTTAGGTCCAGTAATAGAAGCACAGAGGTAGAGTCCGCATCAATAGCCAACAGAAGATCATTGGCAACTCTAGTAAGTGCTGTCTCAGTGGAGTGACAGGCCCTGAAAGCTGATTGGAAAAGCCCATACAGCTGATTCACTGCCAAATGGGTGGAGAGTTGTTGAAACACAACTCTCTCAAGCACTTTAGACATGAACGGGAGATTGGAAACTGGACGATAGCTATTTAAGGAACTAGAATCAAGATGTGGTTTCTTTAAAAGCGGTCTGACCACAGCTGTCTTAAAGCTGCTGGGCACAATGCCAGTACTGTGAGATAAATTAATAATATCTAGCATTGTAGAGCCCAGTAAAGGCCAGGATTCTTTATAAAGCTTGGCAGGTAGCAGATCAAGAAAGCAGGTTGTCGGTTTAGAGGCTATCACAAGCTTAGATAAGGTATCAAGTGAGACAGCCTCAAAAACCGAGATAGATGAACAAATGGATTGCCAAACTTATTTTATTTATCACGTTCCCATAATAACTAAATTAATAGTACTTCAAAAGTTCTTGTCCAATCTACTGGATTAAACATAAGTATTACAAACTTTAAATAATAAGTGAAAAAAAAAAAAAATTCTCTACCAAGCTCATGAGTTTTCCTGACTGTTTTAGCATTTCTTGGTGTCGCACCTCTTCTTTTTTGGCTTCTTTTTCTAAAAAGTCCATGACAGTTTCAGTGGTCAAACATTTTTTCTTTGCTGGTGGGGGTTGGAAGGGTTCAGCTAAAGATGTTGAGGGAGCTATATTGGATGTGCTTGGAAAAATGGGATCTGATGGAGTTTGGGGGTCACCAGGGCTGGATTCAGATATTGTTAATGTCTCAATGATCAGTTATGGGACAAATGTATTAGCCTGAGTATTTTTACAAGCAACTTACATTTGTAAGTTGTGTTCTCCATCACTGACACAACACGGCATTGCATGTGGTCTGTCAGTTGGCATCAGTGCAGACTCACTGATTGAGGGTTTTATAGCCCACTCCCACTCCCTGCTAATTGGTTTTGGATGGCACTTAATGTGGGTAGGGAGAGGGAGTAGGGGCTAGTTTGGGAAAGTATGCATTCTTACCAGGTGAGCTACCAGGGCATTTGCATAACATCCATGCCAACATAAAAGGCACATGAGAGTATGTGGGCAGTGATAGTTACATAATTTGAAACTGACAAATTTATTTTCGCGTGTAAAGGGAATATTAAATGAACCTTTAGGCTACCAGATTTTTGACTAAGCTGAGAATCAGAGCAGCGTATGAGACATGAGTGAATGAGTGAGTAATCGTTCAAAATTACATGATTGGTTGGTAGATCAAAGATGCTGGCTGTGTGTTCGCTACCATTGGTCAGCTGCATGTTTGACTTTCCCTATTGGCAGTTGCTCAGAATAAATCAGCACATAGCAGTGTGCCCACCACTTTTGTTTCTTTATGTTACAGAAAAAAATGTCTGAAAAAACAAATATAAAAACCTAAATGTGTGTGTATGTGTGTGTGTCTGGGAATGTTCAGGGGTGCGTGTGCGTGCATGTTTATGTTCATTAGAGTTAATTGTACACATTCAAGAAGCGCTCACTGGCCAGAGGACAAGACAAGATAAAGATGTTAGACAAAAATGAAACCATCAGAACAAGGAAGTACAAACCACCCTAGCAGCAGAACTATCTTATCAAAACAATGTTGGATTCTGAATACATATGTACGGTACAAATAATCACGGTTTGAAATCTGCTGTCCAGTGCAATTGTCACAGGACTGAGGTCAAAACACACGATTTTATATAGATATTGAAATACTGACTCCATTAGGCTTATTTGCAAAAGTGCATCATTATTAAGGCACTTCTGCAAGAGTAGGATTATCCCCGAGTGTGACAGCTTTCTTTGTCTGCTGTCATGTCTAAAGAGACTGTGTGCTCGCAAATTGCCAAATTGGGGCCCTAAGCGGCATTTTATTTGGAGGCAATATGACTTTGAAATGTGGTAAAATTAATTGACATTTATTCCACCCCTCCTCAGCAGGGGGTGCTGCAGCACCCTCAGCACCACCTTTCCCGCACCCTTGATGCCCATTTGTTTTCCAGTCTATTTCTAATTGGCCAAAACTAGTGGATGTATTACACTCACATAGACTAACAATTACCACTACATGGGTAAGAATTCAAACTTTCACTTTAAAATCTATTTATTTTAAAGTTCATGTCCTCCTACAGATTAATTTCAACCCTCATTCGACCTTACACCTACAATAATAAAAATATTTATCTGTGTATGTGTGAGTGGGTGTGGGTATGTGTGAGCACAAGTGTAGACATGTAGGCCTTTGTGGCAGAGCAGGCCAACTACAGTCACAAAGCTGACAACCTCACTTGACTTTCCGGTCCAGCATTAAGGATATGTTGTTATCAAAAGGGAGATTTCTACAGTTAGATATACTAGGTCCCAGTAAGCATTCAGTTAAATTATTAGTTTGGGGATTTTCTACAATAACAACTCTTGAAGAAAGGGGGCAGATTGAGTGCTTTCATCCTGAAAGGTAATGTTTTCTGCAGCAACAGTAGGAAATTAATTGTGGCTAGTTTTATTTAGGTTTTATTGAATCATTGTCTTATCTGTTGACATTGAAGTACAAAGAAAAAGCCTGTCATAACAGATTTTTAAACCTTAATTTAACCCGATGAATCTCATTTAAGCCTTCATCCCTGGGAGGGTAAATGCCACGCCTATCCAAGGCATTCATACTCAAGCAAATGCAACACACACACTCCTACAATTTGAATGTACAACTTTTAAAGTACAGCAAAGACAGTGGCAGATGTTGTAACTTTCAAGGTCCTCGGACTTAAATTTACAGAGTTATCAGACAGTTTGTGTTCCTGAAAAGAGTTCCAGGCTGATGGGGCAGCATGCTTGAAAGCTTTTTTCCCAACTCAGTCATGAGGAACAATCAAATGAATACAGTCACTTGAGCGTAGGCTGGACTGAGTGTGACTTCTGCATAGATAATCACAGAGATAGGAGGGGGAAAGAGGTCAGCCTGTCAGCATGTCTATGCTTATACACTGATAGCCCCTGAAAACTTTCCAAGTCCCATCATCTACAAGAGAGCTCATCATTTGGGCAGACTCCCTAGTGCCAGTGATGACTCACGGAGGCCAAGACCCATCATTGCAAAGCTCCTTAACTTCAAAAACAGGGAGAAAGTCATGCACTTGGCCAGGCAAAAAGGAGAGAGCCATTATGGGAACAAGATTTACATATTTGCTGACTGCAGCCTGAGCCCACAACGCCTCAAAGACACCTTCAGCGATGTTAAGAAGAGCCTTAGGGAGAGGGGCATCACCTATTCCCTGTATCACCCAGCTAAATTTCAGATTGTGCACAAAGGAGACAAAGAGGTTCACCACTCCCACAGCAGCAGTGGACTCACCCTTGAAAACTGTTGACGGTGACAAGTGGAAGCCTTCTCACCTGCTGCTTCATGGATAGATCATTGTGATGGTGCTTATACATTTAAAACTGTGTTGTGTCATCAAATGACATGTCATGTTGATTCTCCAGATAGATTTGGAGTTATTTCCCACCCCATTGGGCCTGCTGATGGCCTTCATTCTCTAGCCAACATGAGTGTTGTCACAAATTTTTCAACCATCACTGCAACAGCTACCTCTGTTACATTTTGGCATGCTGGTGGTGCTAGAAGGAGGAAGGTCATGGGGTCACCAAAACTGCCAGGCAACATGAAGGTTTTCACAAAATTTCATGGCAATGCTAAAGTAGTTTTTGAGACATCAGTGGTCAGGATAAAAAAAAAAGTCTGTCCGATGCGCTAAAGGGAACATCATGGAGTCACCCAAATAGCCATGTTTCATCCTCTGGCCAACATGAATGTTGTCACCAGCTTTCATGGAAATCAAATGTAGTGTGATGACTATCACAAATTCGCTCTTGTTTAACAGGGTTCTTGCACCATTTTAAAAGTTAAATTTAATGCTTTTTAAGACATTTTTAAGACCTCAACAAAAATGTTAACATGATCAAAGCTCACAGTTGGCATTTTCTTTCTTTCTTTCTTTCTTTCTTTTTTTTTTTTTTTTAAATTTTGTTCCATTGTGGTGCAGAACAGAGCCAACATACACAAGTTGCATTATGTTAAACACACTGAATTGCATGTAGGAACCTGGGTTTCTGTTATCAGGTAATTACCGGACCTTGTCTGGTAAAATCTGCCAAAGTCCGGTAATTTTTAACCCCTCCGGTCAAAATGTCCGGTGAAAGCATTCCCTCTAAGCACAATTTAAATTTTATTAAAAGAGTCAATTTCCACGTCATTTTATTTAAAAAAATAATAAAAAATAGCATGCGTGCTCCTTGTCTCCAGTGTACCAGCAGAGAGGTTTTTCTCTGCAAACGGATCAAAACAGCGCAGCGAAGTCGCCTGGGGGAGAACAAGGTCACAAGACTGATGCGCATTGCAAGTTGCGGAGAGACACTTGAGACTGTCCCAAGCCAGAAACATGTTCATGGATTTTTTAGTGTTTTTTTTTTTTTTTTTTTTTTTTTGAATTTTTATTGCATCTGTTTGATTTCAAGTTGGTAGCGCGCCGCGTTATTAAAATGATATGAGCCAGTCCAGGGGTCTGTTTCACGAAGCAGGTTCAACAAACTCAGAGTCTTACCCTGAACTCTGAGTTGATCTACTCTGGGATAGGAAACTCTGAGTTTTCGGTTCCAGAACAGCTGATTTGAGTTAGTTTGATCAACTCGGAGTAGTTTCACCTGGAGTTAAGCGCGTGCACCACAGCTATAAAAAGACAGAGACAATGGAGCCCCGATTTGACGAGTCGCCATGGCAACGGGGAAGCGTCGGGCTGCGTTTTTCACCCCAATTGAATTGGAAATTCATACAGCGAGTTTGAACATGTTTTTTTTTTTTTTTTATTTAAAAAAAAAAAGTGCAACACCGCTGCAGCGGCAAAGGAGAGGGAGACGGCGTGGGAGAACATCGCTGCTTGTTGGGTCAATGCGTAAGTTTAAATGGAGTCCGTTGCAATCACAATAATAGGGAATTTAAGCATGGGCCGCTACGTCAGTCCGCTACGGTAACCGGAAATGGATCGGCGCTCGACATATAAACCTGCCTGCCGTAGCAGTCCATTCTACTACGGCACAAAGCACACTTCGACGTAGCCACACAACGCCGCGAACAGGTGAGTGATTTTTTGCACTTTGGGCGCGTTGTTTGCATGAACAAGCAGACAATACTCTGAAATAAATACGAAGAAAATAAATAGACCATCCAGGCAAAAGCAACACAGTTGAAGCTGCAAGGAATGCACTATAGTAACATTTGCGTGTTCAATAAATTAATGTGTCTCCCACTCAGCTGCAACGTAGCCCGATAAAAAGTAAGCCACCTTTATGGTACAGAAAAGCCAGGGTTAAGCCTGAAGTTAGCTCGCTAAACCGAAATCCAGCTTTATGGTACAGGACTCTGGTAAACTGTTTGTATGCGGCTTAGATGGATTTTTCCTTGTCTGTGATTGGTTGCATGCCGCAAACACCGCCCTTTTTATGTGAGCGCGCACAGATCTAGATTGGAAAAGCCTGGGTTGAATTAGTGAGTTCATAGCCGGCTTTATGGTAGCCTACCGAAAATCCGGAGTGCGGATGTCTGGTTAAGTGAAGCCAGATAACTAAGAGAAAGCCCGGCTATGTTTGTTTACTTCAATGTTTAATTTATTAATAAACAGTCATTGATGCAATATGACCTGTTGAGTCATGATTCCTACAAGCTACACAAATGGTTTACAAATATTAATGGAATAAGTTAACATTGTGTAGTTTATAACCTTTCAAATATGTTTTTGTTTAATCAACAATTCATTTTTATTTTTCCATGTCCCAATAGCCTATATGGCATTTAATTGAATTTCACATAGGCCTGTTTCTATCATAAGAGGCTACACAAATACTTCACAAATATTAAGGCTGCACAAATTAATGGTATAATATAAAGTAGATTTGCAACAAAGTTTTGAAGCATTTTGTTGTTGAATCAACTTTTTTTTTTTTTTTTTTTCAACTTAGGCGGCAGGCCTATCCAAAGTAGGCTATGCCAAGTTCAAATGAAACACACTCACAGGCCAACAATGGCTCAATTTTAAACCAATTCTGTCTGTGTTTATGTTTGACACGTGCTGCATAGACGCGTCACCATGGGAACCAAGAGTTCAGTGAAAGGGGTGGGTACCCGTTGCCGACGGCTGTTTGCTTAACGATTTTGACTGCTACGGCGATTGCGTCATAGCAGCCGCACTTCCGCCTAGCGGAGCCGTCCTGAAAACCGTCCTGCTTAAATTCCCTATTATTACAGGGGAAAACTGCTTGAATGGTAGCCTAATAATTTATTTCATTTAAGTGCAATGCCACGGGGGAGCAGCGCACTTGGCAGCAGCTTAAGATGAATTATAAAAACATTGTTCAAATAGGTAGCCTAAAATCTCGGCACAATCTCATGTGCGGTCTTATAACCATCTCCCGACGAATATTTAATTCTCTGTGCAGTAACACTGCACCTTCCCAGCAAGCAATAGACGTCATGTAAACGCCTCGGCTAGATGTAGCCTTAATTTAGCCCGGCTAAGTGTAACCTACATTTAGCCGACATAATTTTGAAATTGGTCAAACATAGTTTTTGCCAACGCAACTTGCAAAATGTACAGTATTCAATCAGGTAAGCAAAGTCAACAGTGATTGCAACAGTGTTTAGTTTAATTTTTTGACATGTTCTATACATAGCCCCAATTTAGCTCACAATTAGACTGGATATTTGTAGCCGACTTCTAGACAGTACTGTTTCGTTGTAGTTTAAACTGCTGTATAGTGAAAATTTTCACTATGCAGTTTTTGAGATTGATAATATCCCATCATGTCTGCAGTGTCAACAATACATAAAAGTGGTCAGTACCATTTATTTCATATGGTTTATGTGTAGCCACGATTTAGCCTTGAATTTGACTGGCTACGTGTAGCCTGTTCTTAGCCCATCTGGCGAAATCGAGGCAAGCAGTTGTTGTGATTTCAACGGCCCTGATAGACCGGCTATGTGTATCCCACTTCCAGCCAAAGCACTGTTAAAATTGGTTACATGTAACGTTAGCTTTGGCCACAGGACCCTTCTCGATGTGCATGCCATAATTTCATGTCAGCAACTATGAAAACAAATTTCCATGAAGTGGTCTACTTTTAGCCACGATTTAGCTCTGAATTTAACATAGCAAATCCCATTTTGCGAATTAATATTAACTTATTAATTGATATTTTTGCTGTCACACATATTAATACACACCATTCTCAGTATTTTACTTTTTCAGTTTAAAAGTAACATAATGAAATTACGATTCTCAACCGCTAGAGGGTAGTTGAACTGCGTCAGAGACAGGACGACTGACATCGCGAGACACCGCGATAATAGGCTGGAAGTGTCGGATGACAAAGAAGGAGAGCCATTTTGTGAGCAGCCCACGTCACACCACGCCGCTGCGACGTTATTGCGAGTAAGTGTGTCTTTGTCTCGTCATGTGTTCATTATTTATGTACATTATTTGATATATATGCAGGAACCGTGCTTATATATCGGGAATGTTCGCAGTTTAGACTAAGCCAGTGTACCTTACCTTAACAACACGTGGCTTTTTTTTCCTTTCCTTTTTTTTTTTTTTTTTAAACCTAACTTATCTAACAGTTAGAAGCGCATGTGCTGGCAATATTCACGCCCATTTCGCATAAGCAGATGATGGTCATTCGAGTTGCATATGTTTCCGTATTTCCCAAAGTAACTGCAGTGCCCGTTCTTGGCTGAACGGTTACCTCCGCCATAGGTTCTCGACAACCTACTCATCCCGAAAACGGCACGGGCGACTCTGCACAAAATCTTACACAATTAAGGGAATTGGTTGGTCTTTTAAATTTATACACTCTCAAAAATGCCGCCTTTATCTGGGAAGCCGTGTTTGGCCAGTAATATCCGCGAAACTGTTGTTTCTAGCTTCAGTAAACATTGAACGATGGAAGAGGAAGATGTTCTCAGTAAGGTATGATTGAACTGTTAAGTTTTTATTGCGTGCCTACTTTTTCTACAGCCCTAGATTTGGGGAGGGAAAAAAAACGAAATTCCTCAAAGAGAGTGAGTGTGTTTACATGTGCATTAGTATCCTGGTTTTGAGCCTTATCCATTTTTTTTTAATTAAGTATACAATGTTTACATGGATAATAATAATAATAATAATTAATTAATTAATTAATTAATAATAATTTTAAAATGTACCTTGGTCCACAATTAATAACTTCCTTAATATGTATCTTGTTTTAGGGTTTTAACCAATGGCCTGATGGCAAAATTTAACATGAAGGGTGGTCGGCCAATCGAGAAGCTGCCTTTTGAGAAGACCAGGCTATTCACAGTCATGAAATAAGAAATAAGTAGGGTGGCTTCCCATTGTTTTGTTTTTTGTTGTTGTTATTTTTAAGGTATCTTTAAGTTTTTAATTTTTTAAATTTTTAATTATTGTAAATCTTGTTCTTGTTTTCCTGTTAAATATTGTATTATTTCATTATATATATATATTTTTTGTATTGTTTTAAAATGATCCTAATTTGAAGTGTTATATAATTTATATCTTCTATCATTGTTTTTGTTTAGTGTTTTACAAGTTCTAATAATAAATTCTTTACATTTAATCTGTCTGGATGGTTTTCCTTGTATTTGAATAAATAGAATCCTCAATCCATTATTTTTCAGTCTGTTAGATGTATATAGTAGTTGTTCAGTAGCTGTGTATAACTGATGGCTAAGCTGCATTTGGGCGACGGTTAGACGTCTACTAAATTTTCACTGACAGCCCAAATTTTGCTGTGTTTTAGCCTAGATGTTATTTTGGCCTCTATTAGACGTATATATGTAGTCGTTCATTGGACATCTAATTGATGACTAAGCTATACTTGGGCAATGGCTAGACGTCTACTAAATTTTCACTGACAGCCCAAATTTTGCCGTGTTTTAGCCTAGATGTTATTTTGGCCTCTATTAGACGTAAATATGTAGTCGTTCATTGGACGTCTAATTGATGACTAGGCTATACTTGGGCAATGGCTAGACGTCTACTAAATTTTCACTGACAGCCCAAATTTTGCCGTGTTTTAGCCCAGACGTCAGGTCTACGTATAGACGTCTATTAGACGTCTTTTAAACTAAAAAATGCTTGCTGGGTTCATCCACAGGATCGTTGTCGAAAGGACATGCCATGTTCGTGAAAAAAAGTCGCCACCTAACTATTAATGGACTTTTAATAAAGGCCTACTGACTGTTTTTTTTTTTTTTTTTTTTTTTTTAATTATTTTTTAAATAACAGACGGCAGAACTAATATGCCACGCCAAAACTCGCCTGCTGACTGAATGAATGAGGAAGTTAAAAAACCTAACCCTACCGTGTGTGGCTGAAAGAGGGCGGACACAGAGAGAAACTCGAGGTTTCATGAGAAAAACCTGGTCCCGACCAGGTTAGTTTCATGGAGTCTGTTACTGCGGTAACTGACCGAGAGCTTAAGTTACCTCCCTCTGTGAAACAGGCTAGAGTTACCCCTCTTTCTCTGCTTTGAGTTACCTGCCTTTGTGAAACAGAAAACTCAGTTTCCCGACGTAAGCGTCTGTCGCTGACGGTAGCCTACGTTGCTTAACATCTATTAATCGCGAAGTCTCCTATTTGCTGCACGGTAAGTTAATGAAACAAATACACACTGTTTTACGGTGGGCCACAGTGCTTTCCCATCAGCATTAAATGCACCATCTGGAAATTTAATACCGACAGCAAATTTATGTTAAATTTAATACAATTTAAGACCTTAATTACCCAGCTTTTAATTTAAGACATTTTAAGACTTTTAAACCTTTTAATTCACTTTTATATAGTAACCTTTTAATTCAAGGTTACTATATACACTATATTACCAAAAGTATTCGCTCACCTGCCTTTACTCATACTATGAACTGAAGTGCCATCCCATTCCTAACCCATAGAGTTCAATATGATGTCGGTCCACCTTTTGCAGCTATTACAGCTTCAACTCTTCTGGGAAGACTGTCCACAAGGTTGAGGAGAGTGTTTATAGGAATTTTTGACCATTCTTCCAAAAGCGCATTGGTGAGGTCACACACTGATGTTGGTCGAGAAGGCCTGGCTCTCAGTCTCCGCTCTAATTCATCCCAAAGGTGTTCTATCGGGTTCAGGTCAGGACTCTGTGCAGGCCAGTCAAGTTCATCCACACCAGACTCTGTCATCCATGTCTTTATGGACCTTGCTTTGTGCACTGGTGCACAGTCATGTTGGAAGAGGAAGGGGCCCGCTCCAAACTGTTCCCACAAGGTTGGGAGCATGGAATTGTCCAAAATGTTTTGGTATCCTGAAGCATTCAAAGTTCCTTTCACTGGAACTAAGGGGCCAAGCCCAGCTCCTGAAAAACAACCCCACACCATAATTCCTCCTCCACCAAATTTCACAGTCGGCACAATGCAGTCTGAAATGTACCGTTCTCCTGGCAACCTCCAAACCCAGACTCGTCCATCAGATTGCCAGATGGAAAAGAGTGATTCATCACTCCAGAGAACGCGTCTCCACTGCTCTAGAGGCCAGTGGCGGCGTGCTTTACACCACTGCATCCGACACTTTGCATTGCACTTGGTGATGTGTGGCTTGGCTGCAGCTGCTCGGCCATGGAAACCCATTCCATGAAGCTCTCTGCGTACTGTACTTGGGCTAATCTGAAGGTCACATGAAGTTTGTAGCTCTGTAGCAATTGACTGTGCAGAAAGTCGGCGACCTCTTTGCACTATGCGCTTCAGCATCCGCTGACCCCTCTCCGTCACTTTACGTGGCCTACCACTTCGTGGCTGAGTTGCTGTTGTTCCCAAACGCTTCCATTTTGTTTTAATAGAGCTGACAGTTGACTGTGGAATATTTAGGAGCGAGGAAATTTCACGACTGGATTTGTTGCACAGGTGGCATCCTATGGCAGTTCCATGCTGGAATTCACTGAGCTCCTGAGAGCGGCCCATTCTTTCACAAATGTCTTGTTTCACAGTCTGCATGCCTGAGTGCTTGATTTTATACACCTGTGGCCAGGCCAAGTGATTAGGACACCTGATTCTGATCATTTGAATGGGTGAGCGAATACTTTTGGTAATATAGTGTATATAGCAACCTTTTAATTCACTGTTTAAATGTCTCTTCTGGCATTTATTCCTTATATTCCTTATTAGCCCATATCAAATCAGATCATGTGTGATATGCATGTGTAAACAGAATAATTCAAAGAACTTGTAATTGACTTTTTTTCTTGTCTTTGTGTGTGTAATCACCTTGTGAATTTTTATAGTGATATCTGAAAATAAATTTTGAACCCTTTCCCCTGTGTGTTAAAAAGGGTGTTTTTATATGTGGTCATAAATAGGTGATTTTCAAAACTTTCCACCAATGGGATTTCTTGGGACTTTTTTCCCTCACTCAGGACATACTGAGGATACAAAATCAGTTGAGTTTGCTTCTCTTGCAATTTGGCCTAGGTTGACCCCAATTTTGGCCTAAAATTACTGGACTAACTAGGTCCCACACAGTTTAAAAAAAAAAAAAAAAAGTGGCAATGAATGGGGTAGAGGAGCCCATAGACATAATAAAGGGTAGACGCCGCTTGGGCTGCTGCGGAGCGAGAATTACGGCCGCCATCTTGGTCCGGTCATCCTAAGCGTAAACTTACACCTAAACAGCACCGCTTTCAAGATGCCAGAGCACTGTGCGGCGTATTCCTGTGCAAATCGCCGTACAGTTGCCAGCAGGGCTCAGGGGATTACTTTTCACAGGTAAGATTAAACATTTTTATTATTTGTATTTTGTGAATAAAACATTATTGTACTGTATTTGTGTCCGCCAGCGAAGTCGTAGCCAGGCTTCGTATCCAAGTTAAGCTAGGTTTTTCAGCCTGATCACCCGGCTATTTGGTCAACTGAGACTTTATAAATTATATATTCCATAACACTGACTTAGATCACAACTCACACAAGAATGCTATTGTAGAAATAATGCAAATATTGCTTGTATAACACTGGCCAGCTAATTTTAGACAAGTGACACAGGCTGTATTATTCCCATGTAATTATTTCACTCTAACAAAAGTAATATAGCTGTCATGTCTCATACTCATTCCACTTACTTAACAATACAGTCAACATTACATCTGACTGTAGAATAGTTTGTAAAGAAGCTTACTCACAATTTCTGCAGCTTTGGTTTAATATCAACAGATTTGCATAAGTTGAAGAAAGTGTTGTTTAAGAAAGGTTCTAAGAAATTTGAAGGCACAAAATAAGAAAATAAGCAACTTTTTAAAATGTTTTTGTGGTGACACTTAAATCTTCCGTTTTCATTTTGAAGGTTTCCCAAAGACAAATATGTGAGGAAGAAGTGGGAAGTGGCATTGAAGAGAGATGGATTCACTGCGAGTGATTCATCCGTGGTCTGCAGTGAGCATTTTAAGCAGGAAGATTTCGACAGGACAGGACAGGTTGTCCGACTCAGAGATGGTGTTATTCCCTCCATCTTCAGCTTCCCAGTTCACCTCCAAAGAGTAGGTGTATCATAATAAGGCTATTATCATTCATGGATGGAAATATTCTACTATCAATCACAGGGCAGGGTAAAATACTTATCCCTGCGATTCTATCTATCTATCTATCTATCTATCTAATCTTCATTTTAGCCGGAAAAGGGCAGGACAACATCTACCTCCAGAAAGGCTGACGAGAGCCTGTCTGTGGCCCCTCAGGATGACCCAGAGGCTTCAACCTCACACTCACAATCTCAGCATGATGATGTGAGTATTTCTATTTGAAACATATCACAATGGTCTTAGAGACTGTAAAATCTCTATGGTTTGCAGCCACTTATATTAGACACACTCACAGATAAACCCCATACACACACTGGCAGTGGCTTTGACAGGTGATGACTGTAAGAAATAATGTGGGCCTAGCTGTGACGTGTGTGAAGTGAAACATAACTCAAACCATGTTCATCCCTCCTTGTACTAGGATCATATCTATGCCTTGCCTGCTTCTCCTAACGCTCTAAAGGCCAGACTGAATGAAGCCTTAGAGAGAGTTGAAAGTCTGGAGCGAGAAAAGAGGAACGCCATGGCCAGAGAGAAGAGGGCAAAGACCTCAGTAAATAGTCTTTTAGGAGAATTGAGGGAAAAGAACCTCATTAATGAAGAGCTCAAAGAGAGACTTGAGTTCTACTCAGATAAGATGAAATTACCACTTTGAAATGTGTTTATTAATTAAACTTTTTAGTCGTTATTTGAAGGGGACTTATGAAATTTGTTTCATACTATTTCAGATCTTAAACTAGACTTCATGGCAAAGCAGGGTCATGAATACGCAAAGGAGCACCGAGAGTTTGCCCTCACTCTCCATCTTCATAGTCCAAAGGCATACAAATACCTTCGAGAGACTATGAACTTCCCCCTCCCTCATCCACATACATTACAAAGGTAGTCTTAATGTTGTCAAATTGAATTTTGGGAAGATACTGTAGCAAATATGTTAAACAGCTATTTCTCAATATTTTACAGGTGGCTGTGTTCTGTGGATGACAAGCCTGGCCTGAACAAAATTATGTTGGATATGTTGGGGAGAAGATGCCAGAATGACCAGGATAAATATGGGCGTGTTGCACTTATGTTGGATGCCATGGCCATCAGAAAACATGTGCAATATAATCCACATAAACAGTCAATGTCTGGCTTTGTAGACCTGGGTGACGGAAACAGTGAGACGGATGTTGCTACTGAGGCTCTTGTTTTCCTGGTGGTTGGCCTTCAAGGACATTGGAAGGCTCCCATTGCATATTACCTGACGAAGTCTCTGTCACCAGAAACACAAAGGGTACTTCTCAGTCATGCTCTGGAGGAGCTGCATGCACGGGGCATTCAGGTGGTATGTGTCACAATGGATGGGCATGCCTCCAACGTGACCATGTGCAACCAACTTGGGTGTGAGCTGAAGGGAAACCCACAGGAGCCACTTAAAACCAGTTTCCCGCATCCGTCGACTGGTGACAAAATATTTGTAATGATGGATGCATGCCACATGCTGAAGTTGGCACGTAATATGTTGCAGGTAAATAATGATTGTTGTATACCTATTTGTACAAGTTATGTCTCTGCTGCTAAAAGTTATATCTAAATATTGTTGTCTGTTCAGTTGCACATTTATTACTGGATGTGATGATCAACATTTTGCTGTTTGTACCTGTTTGAGCAGTGACCAATTCTTTCTCTGCAGTCATACAGTCCAATTGCAACAACCACCGGACAGATTAATTGGAGGTACATCGATCAGCTCAATGATGTGCAAAAAAAAGATGGACTGCATGCTGCCAATAAAATTACAGACAAGCATGTCTACTTTGAGAACCACAAGATGAGGGTGTCCCTGGCTGCACAAACACTGAGTCGGTCAGTGTCAGTGGCTCTCCGCACAATGAGGGATCTTGGGTACTCTCAGTTCAGAGACTGTGAGGCAACAGCAGAATTCACTGAGGTAATACAATTAGTGATTATAGAACCAAGTGTGTGTGTGTGTGTGTTTTTTTTTTTTTTTTTTTTTCCAAATAATTTATCTGAATTTGATTTGAGCATCAGGGACAATTTGTTGATAATTCTGGCTGTCTCTAATTTCTACATGCAAATATTTTCATAAACCATTATACTGCATATAATGGTTACAAAACCTTGTATATAACTTTAAACATACGTTCACAAATTTTAGAATGTTAAAGCTCTGTGAAATTGGCTGTAGTAGTCAAGTAAAGCAAATACTAATGCATGTTGGATGTTGAACATACAGTTTAGAAATAAGTATCCTGTTCTCTGTATATTTTGAATAGATGTGTATTGATTTCAACAATCTGATACCTAGAAAGGGCGGCATGGTCCCTGCCTCCCGTGAGTCGAGCTCATTCTTGGTAGCTGCAGCCAATCAGTGCCCGTATCGCTACCAAGAATCTACCAAGAATGGGAGGCGGCGGCCAATCGCCGCCCGTATCGCTACCAAGAATCCTACCAAGAATTGACCAATGGGTGGCTGCCGTCCGGTCACGAGAGCTCCGGCCAATCACGGCGCCGTGCGGTTGCCGGCTCCGCACGGCTCGGCTCGGCTCGGTGAAAGATCGCCGTTCATTCATTCTCGGCTTCACAACGTTTGGAAACGTAAGTAAATCCCTTTTCAGCCGTTGTTGGTGTAAATAAACGGGCAAATATGTGTTTACTTTCCCGAATGACGCCGACGGCACCGTGTGAATGTAGCTCAGTGAGGTTAACGGCTAGCGTCACAGCTACCTGTCCCGTCACTGTACCGCTCTACTGTACTTTACAGTCAGTCACCTGGCTGAGCCGCTGAGCCGCCGTCAGGCAGCTTGCCTTTTTGGCCGATTCCTGCTAATATTGCGTGAAGGCGATTTTATGTGAACCAATCTGACACAATAACCTGCCTTTTGCTAACTTTGGAGAGCTGAGTTATTAAATTCACCTCAAGTTACATACAGGTGTTCAGTATATTACAGTGGGGCAAAAGTCCCGGCTCACTTTTACTATTTCGTTTCATTTGTTCTATGTTTAATGTAAATGAGTGAATAAATAGCTAAGTTAGCAGACAAAAAGAAGCTTTTAAAGGAAAGTGGCTGCTCCAGTCCAGGTCCCCTTCCCCTCATCCACAATTAAAGTTACCCCTCACTTAGCCTACTTGAAAAAAATGCCCTTTGACCTTGCTGGGACAAAAGCTGTGTATAATGATACAGCTAACACCTACTGTAAAATATATCTGTGCATTATGGTATAATGGTATGATATACTGGACATAGCGTACACACCTGACCCTAGTATTTGGCGTACCGGTGTGCCTTGCTGTATTTTAGGCCTGATACTAGTGACTGTCTGTTATCACTCCCTTATACTGCTTTACTTGTGACTCAGAGTGACTTTGGGATATTCTGACCTTTGACCTTTTAAGCCTGTAGCAAAACTACACATAGACAGAGCATGTCATAAGATCACCAGGACGAGATGAAAATGACTGACTGTAACTGCTAGTAATATGGTATACCCAGCTGCCTTAAAGTCTAACTATGCACCTTCACAGGGGAGGAAACCCACCTTGTCGTGACACGCACTTTACCAAACCCCCTGAAACAGGGCCGGTTCGGGGCCACAAAGAAGACCACGTGGCACCAGGTGTGGAGAGCACCAGGAGGTTTGTTCAGTCAAGCAAACACAGACGCTATGGTCTCCAGCTTTACTATTAGTTCAGTGACATTAATGTAAACATCTTCATTAGCTGACAACTTGGCGACTGGCTTATCATCCGGTTGTTCAAAACATATATTCCAAGACAACATCACTATGCAGATATAAAAATAAATGTCTACACAACACAAACATAAAATACACAAGAAAACAGAAAAAATAAAAAAGGAAACATAAAACAATAAAAATAACAAAATAAAATAATCTTGTTTTAATAATATGCATTATTTTGTCATTTGCAGGTGTTTCTTTGGGGCGCACAGCCCAGCTCAGTGGCCTGACTGCAAAACAGTGGTGGATCCATCCTCACAAGTCTCTGTGCTCTCTACCCAAACGCTGTGCGCTGTGAAGGAGTGAGGCCGGCATGCTTCACCATGGTGACACGTGCTTACAATGAACACAGTGAATGCTGCAACCGTAGCACAAAGGTGAGTAAATGAGCATGTTCATAAACATGCTTTATGCAGTGGTTGGAGGAGAAGGTTGCGCTTAAACAGAGTGATTTTTAGTGGAGTGCTAAACTGAAAGTGTGAAAACATAGCCTCATCAAAGTTCAACAAGCCATGGAGGACAAAATATTCATATCTCACCACTTTATTGGCTCACATCACAGTAGAAAACACCAAGCACAGAGCCTGCATCAGAGTGTTTAAGGTTAACATGTTACATGAGGCAATATATACACAAGGACAGAGAGCACGCACAGCCGGGGGTCCAGCCCAGTTACCGAAAAGCACTAATACATGAGAGGGTGTCAGCAGTTGCCAGTTGATCACAGCTGTGCCATGCTGCCGTGTTACAGCCGTGACCAAATAGCAGTTCATCACACCCGCTGTGTATCATTGCTTTAAGTGAACGTTTATTAATATTGTTTGTTTTATATTTTTCCAGATTCAGCAGGCGTTGCAAGTCGCAGGAACAAGAGATTCTGAAGCAGGGTATCCCACCTCCAGATGCACCCATGGCAGGGCCTGAGAAGCGTCCTGCAGCCATGCACAGAGGACCAACTTTGCATTCTGGCAGCTTGGCTCAGCCTCACTGCTTCATCCTGCCACCTTCATCCTGCTTTTATTTCTCTTTTGTTCATTTTACTGTTTACGTTGCACTGTATTACATTGCATTATGTTGCATGTTTTAGCTTTTTTTATACACATTATTATATATGTTTCTTTGCCATTGTTGGAACTACTATATAAAATATAACACATATTCAGACATTTGTGTTTTGATTTCTTTTTTTTTTGTCTTCTTCCTCTTCTCATTGTTTAGTCAAATCACTACAACAACATCAAAAAATCTACAGCTCTTAATATCAAGGCCTACACAAGACAGGTTTATCTGAACTCTCTAAAATAAAATTTATTATATAATATTTTCATAATACTATCATAATTATCATATTTCTCATTTTCTCTGTCTTCTTAATCATCTTACGAGGTACTTGGTTTGTCTCGGGATTTTACATAGGCCTGCTTCACATTTTTGTTATTTTTGTTGATGCCTTTCATATTTATACAACTTATGGTACTTAAAGATTAATAAATAGTTTCAACACTACGTCTGCTGCAGCTGTTGTTACCACTATTTCTACCAGTAAGTAGCTACAACTGAGAGTCTCTATCAAACATCCATGGTCTATTACATAATGTATGTATTTTATCGCGGGTGAGCATCATATTTACAACCTCATATTTTTGCCTGGATACAGCTGAGGAACGTGATTGGCGGATAAAAAACAAATAGGATTTCAGGTAATAACGTCACTTTTAATTGCTTATTACCATTCAAAACAACATTATTATTCATTCTCGTCTCGACTGTGGATTTGTGTAAAAATATGGATGCACTGTAGTCATAATAAGAGACCGCAACAAGCTCGGGTCGGACAGGATTCGATCCGCGGATCTCCGGTAGATGTTGCGCAATTTTTGGTAGCGTTACCTCGACTAATGCGCGCTGGCCTGCATGGTCCCTGCCTCCCGTGAGTCGAGCTCATTCTTGGTAGCTGCAGCCAATCAGTGCCCGTATCGCTACCAAGAATCTACCAAGAATGGGAGGCGGCGGCCAATCGCCGCCCGTATCGCTACCAAGAATCCTACCAAGAATTGACCAATGGGTGGCTGCCGTCCGGTCACGAGAGCTCCGGCCAATCACGGCGCCGTGCGGTTGCCGGCTCCGCACGGCTCGGCTCGGCTCGGTGAAAGATCGCCGTTCATTCATTCTCGGCTTCACAACGTTTGGAAACGTAAGTAAATCCCTTTTCAGCCGTTGTTGGTGTAAATAAACGGGCAAATATGTGTTTACTTTCCCGAATGACGCCGACGGCACCGTGTGAATGTAGCTCAGTGAGGTTAACGGCTAGCGTCACAGCTACCTGTCCCGTCACTGTACCGCTCTACTGTACTTTACAGTCAGTCACCTGGCTGAGCCGCTGAGCCGCCGTCAGGCAGCTTGCCTTTTTGGCCGATTCCTGCTAATATTGCGTGAAGGCGATTTTATGTGAACCAATCTGACACAATAACCTGCCTTTTGCTAACTTTGGAGAGCTGAGTTATTAAATTCACCTCAAGTTACATACAGGTGTTCAGTATATTACAGTGGGGCAAAAGTCCCGGCTCACTTTTACTATTTCGTTTCATTTGTTCTATGTTTAATGTAAATGAGTGAATAAATAGCTAAGTTAGCAGACAAAAAGAAGCTTTTAAAGGAAAGTGGCTGCTCCAGTCCAGGTCCCCTTCCCCTCATCCACAATTTAAGTTACCCCTCACTTAGCCTACTTGAAAAAAATGCCCTTTGACCTTGCTGGGACAAAAGCTGTGTATAATGATACAGCTAACACCTACTGTAAAATATATCTGTGCATTATGGTATAATGGTATGATATACTGGACATAGCGTACACACCTGACCCTAGTATTTGGCGTACCGGTGTGCCTTGCTGTATTTTAGGCCTGATACTAGTGACTGTCTGTTATCACTCCCTTATACTGCTTTACTTGTGACTCAGAGTGACTTTGGGATATTCTGACCTTTGACCTTTTAAGCCTGTAGCAAAACTACACATAGACAGAGCATGTCATAAGATCACCAGGACGAGATGAAAATGACTGACTGTAACTGCTAGTAATATGGTATACCCAGCTGCCTTAAAGTCTAACTATGCACCTTCACAGGGGAGGAAACCCACCTTGTCGTGACACGCACTTTACCAAACCCCCCTGAAACAGGGCCGGTTCGGGGCCACTAAGAAGATCATGTGGCACCAGGTGTGGAGAGCACCAGGAGGTTTGTTCAGTCAAGCAAACACAGACGCTATGGTCTCCAGCTTTACTATTAGTTCAGTGACATTAATGTAAACATCTTCATTAGCTGACAACTTGGCGACTGGCTTATCATCCGGTTGTTCAAAACATATATTCCAAGACAACATCACTATGCAGATATAAAAATAAATGTCTACACAACACAAACATAAAATACACAAGAAAACAGAAAAAATAAAAAAGGAAACATAAAACAATAAAAATAACAAAATAAAATAATCTTGTTTTAATAATATGCATTATTTTGTCATTTGCAGGTGTTTCTTTGGGGCGCACAGCCCAGCTCAGTGGCCTGACTGCAAAACAGTGGTGGATCCATCCTCACAAGTCTCTGTGCTCTCTACCCAAACGCTGTGCGCTGTGAAGGAGTGAGGCCGGCATGCTTCACCATGGTGACACGTGCTTACAATGAACACAGTGAATGCTGCAACCGTAGCACAAAGGTGAGTAAATGAGCATGTTCATAAACATGCTTTATGCAGTGGTTGGAGGAGAAGGTTGCGCTTAAACAGAGTGATTTTTAGTGGAGTGCTAAACTGAAAGTGTGAAAACATAGCCTCATCAAAGTTCAACAAGCCATGGAGGACAAAATATTCATATCTCACCACTTTATTGGCTCACATCACAGTAGAAAACACCAAGCACAGAGCCTGCATCAGAGTGTTTAAGGTTAACATGTTACATGAGGCAATATATACACAAGGACAGAGAGCACGCACAGCCGGGGGTCCAGCCCAGTTACCGAAAAGCACTAATACATGAGAGGGTGTCAGCAGTTGCCAGTTGATCACAGCTGTGCCATGCTGCCGTGTTACAGCCGTGACCAAATAGCAGTTCATCACACCCGCTGTGTATCATTGCTTTAAGTGAACGTTTATTAATATTGTTTGTTTTATATTTTTCCAGATTCAGCAGGCGTTGCAAGTCGCAGGAACAAGAGATTCTGAAGCAGGGTATCCCACCTCCAGATGCACCCATGGCAGGGCCTGAGAAGCGTCCTGCAGCCATGCACAGAGGACCAACTTTGCATTCTGGCAGCTTGGCTCAGCCTCACTGCTTCATCCTGCCACCTTCATCCTGCTTTTATTTCTCTTTTGTTCATTTTACTGTTTACGTTGCACTGTATTACATTGCATTATGTTGCATGTTTTAGCTTTTTTTATACACATTATTATATATGTTTCTTTGCCATTGTTGGAACTACTATATAAAATATAACACATATTCAGACATTTGTGTTTTGATTTCTTTTTTTTTTGTCTTCTTCCTCTTCTCATTGTTTAGTCAAATCACTACAACAACATCAAAAAATCTACAGCTCTTAATATCAAGGCCTACACAAGACAGGTTTATCTGAACTCTCTAAAATAAAATTTATTATATAATATTTTCATAATACTATCATAATTATCATATTTCTCATTTTCTCTGTCTTCTTAATCATCTTACGAGGTACTTGGTTTGTCTCGGGATTTTACATAGGCCTGCTTCACATTTTTGTTATTTTTGTTGATGCCTTTCATATTTATACAACTTATGGTACTTAAAGATTAATAAATAGTTTCAACACTACGTCTGCTGCAGCTGTTGTTACCACTATTTCTACCAGTAAGTAGCTACAACTGAGAGTCTCTATCAAACATCCATGGTCTATTACATAATGTATGTATTTTATCGCGGGTGAGCATCATATTTACAACCTCATATTTTTGCCTGGATACAGCTGAGGAACGTGATTGGCGGATAAAAAACAAATAGGATTTCAGGTAATAACGTCACTTTTAATTGCTTATTACCATTCAAAACAACATTATTATTCATTCTCGTCTCGACTGTGGATTTGTGTAAAAATATGGATGCACTGTAGTCATAATAAGAGACCGCAACAAGCTCGGGTCGGACAGGATTCGATCCGCGGATCTCCGGTAGATGTTGCGCAATTTTTGGTAGCGTTACCTCGACTAATGCGCGCTGGCCTGCATGGTCCCTGCCTCCCGTGAGTCGAGCTCATTCTTGGTAGCTGCAGCCAATCAGTGCCCGTATCGCTACCAAGAATCTACCAAGAATGGGAGGCGGCGGCCAATCGCCGCCCGTATCGCTACCAAGAATCCTACCAAGAATTGACCAATGGGTGGCTGCCGTCCGGTCACGAGAGCTCCGGCCAATCACGGCGCCGTGCGGTTGCCGGCTCCGCACGGCTCGGCTCGGCTCGGTGAAAGATCGCCGTTCATTCATTCTCGGCTTCACAACGTTTGGAAACGTAAGTAAATCCCTTTTCAGCCGTTGTTGGTGTAAATAAACGGGCAAATATGTGTTTACTTTCCCGAATGACGCCGACGGCACCGTGTGAATGTAGCTCAGTGAGGTTAACGGCTAGCGTCACAGCTACCTGTCCCGTCACTGTACCGCTCTACTGTACTTTACAGTCAGTCACCTGGCTGAGCCGCTGAGCCGCCGTCAGGCAGCTTGCCTTTTTGGCCGATTCCTGCTAATATTGCGTGAAGGCGATTTTATGTGAACCAATCTGACACAATAACCTGCCTTTTGCTAACTTTGGAGAGCTGAGTTATTAAATTCACCTCAAGTTACATACAGGTGTTCAGTATATTACAGTGGGGCAAAAGTCCCGGCTCACTTTTACTATTTCGTTTCATTTGTTCTATGTTTAATGTAAATGAGTGAATAAATAGCTAAGTTAGCAGACAAAAAGAAGCTTTTAAAGGAAAGTGGCTGCTCCAGTCCAGGTCCCCTTCCCCTCATCCACAATTTAAGTTACCCCTCACTTAGCCTACTTGAAAAAAATGCCCTTTGACCTTGCTGGGACAAAAGCTGTGTATAATGATACAGCTAACACCTACTGTAAAATATATCTGTGCATTATGGTATAATGGTATGATATACTGGACATAGCGTACACACCTGACCCTAGTATTTGGCGTACCGGTGTGCCTTGCTGTATTTTAGGCCTGATACTAGTGACTGTCTGTTATCACTCCCTTATACTGCTTTACTTGTGACTCAGAGTGACTTTGGGATATTCTGACCTTTGACCTTTTAAGCCTGTAGCAAAACTACACATAGACAGAGCATGTCATAAGATCACCAGGACGAGATGAAAATGACTGACTGTAACTGCTAGTAATATGGTATACCCAGCTGCCTTAAAGTCTAACTATGCACCTTCACAGGGGAGGAAACCCACCTTGTCGTGACACGCACTTTACCAAACCCCCTGAAACAGGGCCGGTTCGGGGCCACAAAGAAGACCACGTGGCACCAGGTGTGGAGAGCACCAGGAGGTTTGTTCAGTCAAGCAAACACAGACGCTATGGTCTCCAGCTTTACTATTAGTTCAGTGACATTAATGTAAACATCTTCATTAGCTGACAACTTGGCGACTGGCTTATCATCCGGTTGTTCAAAACATATATTCCAAGACAACATCACTATGCAGATATAAAAATAAATGTCTACACAACACAAACATAAAATACACAAGAAAACAGAAAAAATAAAAAAGGAAACATAAAACAATAAAAATAACAAAATAAAATAATCTTGTTTTAATAATATGCATTATTTTGTCATTTGCAGGTGTTTCTTTGGGGCGCACAGCCCAGCTCAGTGGCCTGACTGCAAAACAGTGGTGGATCCATCCTCACAAGTCTCTGTGCTCTCTACCCAAACGCTGTGCGCTGTGAAGGAGTGAGGCCGGCATGCTTCACCATGGTGACACGTGCTTACAATGAACACAGTGAATGCTGCAACCGTAGCACAAAGGTGAGTAAATGAGCATGTTCATAAACATGCTTTATGCAGTGGTTGGAGGAGAAGGTTGCGCTTAAACAGAGTGATTTTTAGTGGAGTGCTAAACTGAAAGTGTGAAAACATAGCCTCATCAAAGTTCAACAAGCCATGGAGGACAAAATATTCATATCTCACCACTTTATTGGCTCACATCACAGTAGAAAACACCAAGCACAGAGCCTGCATCAGAGTGTTTAAGGTTAACATGTTACATGAGGCAATATATACACAAGGACAGAGAGCACGCACAGCCGGGGGTCCAGCCCAGTTACCGAAAAGCACTAATACATGAGAGGGTGTCAGCAGTTGCCAGTTGATCACAGCTGTGCCATGCTGCCGTGTTACAGCCGTGACCAAATAGCAGTTCATCACACCCGCTGTGTATCATTGCTTTAAGTGAACGTTTATTAATATTGTTTGTTTTATATTTTTCCAGATTCAGCAGGCGTTGCAAGTCGCAGGAACAAGAGATTCTGAAGCAGGGTATCCCACCTCCAGATGCACCCATGGCAGGGCCTGAGAAGCGTCCTGCAGCCATGCACAGAGGACCAACTTTGCATTCTGGCAGCTTGGCTCAGCCTCACTGCTTCATCCTGCCACCTTCATCCTGCTTTTATTTCTCTTTTGTTCATTTTACTGTTTACGTTGCACTGTATTACATTGCATTATGTTGCATGTTTTAGCTTTTTTTATACACATTATTATATATGTTTCTTTGCCATTGTTGGAACTACTATATAAAATATAACACATATTCAGACATTTGTGTTTTGATTTCTTTTTTTTTTGTCTTCTTCCTCTTCTCATTGTTTAGTCAAATCACTACAACAACATCAAAAAATCTACAGCTCTTAATATCAAGGCCTACACAAGACAGGTTTATCTGAACTCTCTAAAATAAAATTTATTATATAATATTTTCATAATACTATCATAATTATCATATTTCTCATTTTCTCTGTCTTCTTAATCATCTTACGAGGTACTTGGTTTGTCTCGGGATTTTACATAGGCCTGCTTCACATTTTTGTTATTTTTGTTGATGCCTTTCATATTTATACAACTTATGGTACTTAAAGATTAATAAATAGTTTCAACACTACGTCTGCTGCAGCTGTTGTTACCACTATTTCTACCAGTAAGTAGCTACAACTGAGAGTCTCTATCAAACATCCATGGTCTATTACATAATGTATGTATTTTATCGCGGGTGAGCATCATATTTACAACCTCATATTTTTGCCTGGATACAGCTGAGGAACGTGATTGGCGGATAAAAAACAAATAGGATTTCAGGTAATAACGTCACTTTTAATTGCTTATTACCATTCAAAACAACATTATTATTCATTCTCGTCTCGACTGTGGATTTGTGTAAAAATATGGATGCACTGTAGTCATAATAAGAGACCGCAACAAGCTCGGGTCGGACAGGATTCGATCCGCGGATCTCCGGTAGATGTTGCGCAATTTTTGGTAGCGTTACCTCGACTAATGCGCGCTGGCCTTGGCGCAGTGGTTAGCACTGTCGCCTCACAGTGAGAAGGTCCTGGGTTCGATTCCCACCCAAGGTCCTTTCTGTGTGGAGTTTGCATGTTCTCCCCGTGTCTGCGTGGGTTTCCTCCGGGCACTCCGGTTTCCTCCCACCGTCCAAAGACATGCAGGTCAGGTGAATTTGTCTGTCTGCCCTGCGATGGCCTGGCGACCTGTCCAGGGTGTCTCACTGCCTTCGCCCTATGAGCGCTGGGATAGGCTCCAGCACCCCCCCGCGACCCTAGTGAGGATAAGCGGTTTAGACGATGAATGAATGGATGATACCTAGAAAAACCCTGTAATGATAATGATTTAGATGCCAATATTTCTTTATAGATGATTGACAGTCTCTTTGATACAATGAATGGACGCAATCCTCGTGCCAAAGGATTCAAAGCTCCCTTCGGTGCTTTGAATTGGATGGAGAGGAAAGCATTTTTGTCAAGAGCCAGGGAGCACTTGCTCACTTTGGTGACAAAAGATGGAACACCCCTCCACCGATCTAAGAGGTCTATTAAAATAGAGCATGCATGAAAAGTTCATGACATGAGTTCAACGATACTCTGTTCCCTTATGCATCGAGTTCATAAGATGCTCCGTTCTCTGCATCAGGTTCACATGATGCTGCTGTTCCAGTGTTTTTTCTTTTAGTTTTGTCTGCTAACATGATGCTCTCTCATTGCAGCGTTTTTCTGTGTTCAGTTGTCTTTGTCAGAATTATCTTGTATTCAGTGTTTTTCAGGTCCCAGATGCTTCTAAATGGTATGTTTTGCACAACATCAAGTTTTATAGGTGTCAGAAGGAGAGTTTGTATGTTGAAATGATGTTCTCTTTGATTTTTTTTTCAATCTGCATTTTTGTTTCTATTTGAATTATCTTGTATTCAGTGTGTTTCAGGTCCTAGATGTCTCTAAATGGTATGTATTACACAACATCAAGTACATGTAGGTCAAAATGGTATGTATTGCATGTGATTTGCATGTGTTAAGTTCTCCTAGTTCTGCAGTTGTATTTGTTCCTAGTTGGCTCAGTGTTCTACAAGTATAGTGTATAAGTTGAACAAGAAAATTATCCCAATCCTAATTTCAAACTAATTTTCTATCTGCCCTTGTAGCTGCTAACCATTTTCATTCTCTGAGTTTGCAAACAAGAAATGCAACTTTTTTCTTTTGCAGGTACTTGTCTGTCATTGGATTTGTCATTAACATCGACACGTTGATGCTAATGATTCCAGAACTGCTCCAAGTTCAGCGGTATGTCCTGACCTACAGGTTCAGCCAGGATCACTTGGAGCTCCTGTTTAATTCCATCAGAGCATCAGGTAGTGTTGAAGTTCTTTTAATTACAATAAATTCAGAAAATATACTTAATGAATATCTTTATGTTATGGCTTGTGAGTAATGCATGTATTGTGTGCCTATTTTACATACAAGGTGGCTGGAATAATAATCCATCTGCAAGCCAGTTCCAGGCCATTTTCCGCCGCCTGATGGTTCGATGTGGTGTCTCACCCAGTGAGACTGGCAACGTCGCAGCCCAAGATGAGACTGTGTCCCTGGCTGCGGTGGAGATGTCCTCTACTGAAACTCCTGAAGAACACCCATCTCCATTCACAAACATTTCGGCCGTTGTGAGTGATCACAGTTATCTACCCACTCGGTTTGGTGGTCTGGTGGAAAATGCACTAGTCTACATAGCAGGATTTGTGGTCCGGCAGATTCTGCGAAAGCTGTCCTGTGATGTGTGCCGTTCAAGCTTGGTCAGAGATGCTGTACCATCATCATTTGATGAAAACTACCACCTTCTAACACTGAAAAACCGTGGTGGCCTAGTGATTCCATCACAAGGTACGGTGAAGGTGTTGAGAGCTGCAGAAAGGGTGATTCGCCAAGCGTCAACAAGGCAAGCTCCAAAGGTGTCAGCAGTCACGTACATCGTCCGGGAGGAGATTGGAACAGAGGATGTTTTTCTTCTTGGGGAACACATTGAGAAGACACAGTTTGGCATCGACAACCATCATTTCAACTTGTTGTCATTGGTTGTGTCTGTGTTTCTGAAGATCAGGCTACACCACATTGCCAGACTCACCTCTCTGGAGCTACAGAGAGGGAGCACTAGAAAGAAATTCTCAAAAACAGTCCTCTTTCAGGGCTTTTAGCTCATTGAAATAATATAATGAGCAAATTTTTGTAAATATACTGTATGTAAATATAGTTTAGGTGGTGTCATGTTCTTGTGTTTAATTTGAAAATTTACATCTGTCTCTCTATTTTCATTTTTTTCTGATAGATTTTCATTTTACTGATATGTATTTTTTCATTTTTCATATATATAGATTTAGATTTTTTTTCTGATAGAAATATTCATTTTTCTGATGTATGTGGTTTTTCATGTTTCATTTTTCTGATTATATGTAGATGTAAATGTTCAGTTTTTCAGTTTTATATATATATAGAGAGAGAGAGACAGAGAGAGAGATTTTGATTTTTCTTCTAACTAGTATTCATATATTGTTTCATTTTTTTATTTATAAAATAGCTGAGTATTACACAATCTGCTTCTCTGATAGTGTGTGTGTGTGTGTGTGTGTGTGTGTGTGTGTGTGGATCAAAAGATAAAACTAAACAAATAAAATATAAAATATAATCATAAAATAAAGAAATGGATAAATAAGAGTAAATTAAATAAACAATAAAACCACCAATTTAAAATAATTAACTGAGCCATAGCAGGGACCTGGCTCTAAACCTAAATAGATTATTAATTAATAATAATATTATTAATTAATTATAATTAATAATAATATTTAATCATTAATGTTACATTTTGTTAACATATTTACTTTATTTTCTGTTTGGATGATGGTGACTTTTGCACAGTACTGTACTGTGTGTTGTACAAAATACCTATCATTCACCACATATATTGCATATCAGAATATTTTATTGCTGTTAATCCTATTATGGATGTTAGAAAACGCCAAACCATATGCCCTATATCATGCTTATATGTATGACGTTTGCAAAGAAAAAAATCGCGTGAAAATCAATTAAGTATTCATAGAGTTATGACTGATTTAATGCGCTGACACTTCATTGGGCCTGTCAAACAGATTACACTGAGTGGAGCGGAGGACCGGACCAAGATGGCGGCCGCATTTCTCGTCAGCGCCAATAGGTGGCAGCGGCCGATGCGGGGTCTACTCTTTATTATGTCTATGGAGGAGCCCACACCGATATTCTTTCAGGGGGCCCAGAATTCCAAGCAGCTGCCCTGACTACAGGTCGAGCTACAGATGCTCGGTCTGCACACTCCAGTCCAGTTGGTGGCAGTAATACACCTTTAAGCTGATTTGCCAACGGCTAATACAACAAGGAAGACGAAACATCGGCAAACGAGCCGGACAATATTTCTCTCAACTTTTACAGCAGTGGCGAGATTTACCGTTTCAGCTTCTGACTGTCCAGCAGTTTGCTTTTAAGGCTCCTTGTTCACAATATGGCTCCAACCATCCACGGGTACTCTTCGGAAACAGGTAAATACAGCAAACATTTACCTTTGTTATCGTTTGCAGGTTAGCTTGCTAGCTTGGCAGTTAGTTGCTTGTGTCCACAACTTGTTAACTGCTTTTCAGTTGTTGTTGGGGTCAGCCACGTGTTTCCCTCAGACAAGGTACTATACGATTACTCGTACGCTATTATATAACAGACCATTTATTATAGTATGTCATATTCAGTGTCTAATCTTCATGCTATCAGCCACAGTAACTGTGACACACTTGCTTGAGTGCTGACTCCCCCGAAGTCTTCTCTGCTGCTGTATAGAGAATTCTTCCTACTTCGTCCGACAAAAAGCTACGTAGAGCTGGGGAATTCAGTTACAAATTTGGACAAATTTTAAAACCACGAAATGTAGATGGGCAAGATGTTTTCAGCAGTTGTATTGAACGTAGTTTATTGCTTTTGGTAATGACAAATTTTGTCATGACAATTTAATGTAGTATAAATAGCAATGTTAATTGTGTTACGTTTGGGAAAAAAGTCACATAGCTGACACAGGCGCATCACAAAGTGCAGAATACTTATAACAACAACAACAACAACAACAAGTAGTTGTTGTTGTTATAAAATATATCAGTGCACGTAATTATAACAGTAGGCCGGCTGTCCACTGTCGCAAAAAACGAGGGTGTCCTAGGTTTATACATCTACAGTATATATATCATATTCAGTGGCGCCACTACCTACTTTCTGAGGGGTATGCAGACACTTTGCAGGCGCCCCCCACCCTCCCCCCACCCCCCATTATTTAAGAGCTTTGAATAAATTACACATCTTGCAAATGCAATTTTTCAATATAAATAATATTTGGAAATTAATCACTTGGTATCAAGTGGCTGTTCCTGCACTTCCACCTGATATTAGAGCAACCTGTGGCCTTCCTGTCTGCCCTGACTCTTTCTCTCTCTGACTCTCTTCTTTCTCTCCATCCTCACACCTGAATGACATGAACTTTGTGTTAAGGAGGTTTAAAAAAACAAACAAACAAACAAACAAAAAAAAAAAAAAAAAACAGCAGTCAAACCACATATAAAAAACCTGAAATTTTAATTTTAAATGATATTCTTACTGGATATCAGTTACTGATTGGATGCTACATCTGATCACATCATCATATGTGAAGACATGACATGACATGTGAAGACATTTAAACTCAAGTGTATGCCTCCCAAGTCCTATAATTTGTTTTATGATTCACCATCTAGTTAAAAAATGACAACTGTCTGAAAAACAAAATAAGCATAGACAAGTTCCTTTATTTATTTATTTTTGTCATTATCTGTTATCCCTCTTACCCCTGCAATTAAACTAAATCCGCTTTGATTTATTTTGCTTTTTATGGTTGGAGAATTGTCTGAAATGACATACAACAAACAATTTGAACTTTGAACTATTTTACATATGTACAAAGCATTGTGTCAGTCCTGGGCTCAGAAGTCCCTTTTTCAGCCTGCTATCACAAGTACAGTCCAGGCGAATTTTATGCAGTTTATGATAGTCCTTGAAACAGTTCCTCTCCAACTGCAAACAGAGGCCAACACTGCAGACCAGACACTGCCACAGTGTGCTCCTGCTGCACAGAGCTCACTGTCTGGCCCTCCTGCTGGCTCCTTGTGCCTTCTCCTGCTCCCTGATCTCTCTCTGTTTTCAGATGTTTTTTTTTTTTTTAAAGGTTCTGAATATCATAAGAGATATCGTGGAGATATCGTTATGTAAAGTAGGCATGCCGAATCCTGTTGGCACCGACATCGTCGGTCTAAGTGGGATTGTAAATACTGATCAGTATACAGCTGCAAGACAACAGTAACCTGTGGTTTTACTAGTAGTAGCCTAGCTTTAGCTAACCTGAATATTTGCAAGCCTCCTCTTGATAAACTGACATAATGTACCTGCTGTCTTTCAACCACTGTGAAGAGCTTTTTTTCATCTCTACGAAAACTTTCTCCTTCTCCCTCTTCCGTTTTCTGTTTTGCGCCCCCGAGAACTTTCTTTTCTGCCTCTCCATCATAAACTCCCTGTCATCAGATGACAACACCATTCAAATGAAAACACTGGTGCTCCTGCGCATGCTCGAGGGGGCGCGCACTGGAGCGCCTATGGGGGGGGTGTGTGTGTGTGTGTGTGTGTGTGTGTTGGGGGGTGAAGGAGCGGAGGGGCGCCTAATCAGTGACGTGCTGCTGTTATTGATCATATCATTTGCACATGCATAAACAGCTGTTAAATAAAGAAAATGCTGATTCGAAATCATTTCCCCTCACTTTAGCGGCCCCTCCAGCGCGGCGCCCATATGCGCCGCATATAGTGCATACTTTGTCGAAATAAGCTACCACCGCATAAACCGACAGGTTAATCTATTGATATCGGCATTAAGTGGGCAAAGTTATCTTCTCTCGTGTGTCTAGGTACAAACACACACACACACACACACACACACACACACACACAGGCTCCCTTTCTGAAACGTTAACGTTAGCTCCAGCTGTTGTTTAATAAGCAAAATCAACTTGGACCCCAGGCGTTTAAAAGAACCAGGCGGCTAGAAAACGGAAGTGCTGCACAGTTATTGTGCGGCTAACTGTTTACTTCTGCAAAAATAAGGTGAATAGCCTTATTTTGGGTTACCTCAATATAATGCAAATAATTGCCCCAGCGGTTATTCAGGTGGGCGTTTAATATGCAAAATGGGTGCAGACCAGTGGCGGCTCCTGACAAATTTCTCAGGGGGGGCAACTATTGCGATGATGGCTAAGATGACCCATTCAATGGGTAAAATAATAATAAATAAAAGTCAGATAGCTAACTTTACAGTGTTACATTGCATTTTTAATGTGGTCTTCATGTTCAACCACTAGATGGCAACACCAGACATGAATTGTACACATGGTAGTATTTTTGTACAGCTATATCAAGTTACCGTATTCATCCGAACATAAGATGACATTTTTTCCATTGAAAATGCCCTGAAAAAATGCCCTCGTCAAATATTGGGGGTCTAGGCAAATACACATGTATTGTACTGTAGGTAGGCTCGCCTGATGCCGCGGTTACCGGCGAATGGCCGCATTGCGCAGTCAATAATCAACCATGTTGTCTGTGTCATTGTCTGTTGTGCTGCTGCAGCCGCGTATGAAAAAAAGTTTATTTATAATGAAAGGTATATATGGCAGTAAGTGTGCGCCACTCAGCTGTCAGATCCGGCAGACCTGACCGGGTGGGCGCGGCACTGGCCGGCATCAGGTGAGCCGGCCGAGCCGGCCGCTCAGCTGTAAGATCCGGCAGACCTGACAGGGTGGCCGTGGTACCGGCCAGTGCCGCAGCTGGCCCGCCTGATGCCGACCGGTGGCTTTTTTATTCAAACAAGATTTTGTCCATATAAAAAGTATTTTTCCAAAAAAGGGTCTTGAAAAAGAGGGGTCGTCTTAAAATCAGGGTCGTCTTTCATGCGGGTCAATACGTTAAATGCCTCAAATACAGTAGGTTGCTGCCTGCAGTTCCTAGCCATGTTCATCTTGCTGTCTCCCGCCCGACGCTGCACGTATCGTCCGCGCACGCAACGGTGCGTATGACGAAATCACGTTGGGGCAAGCCCTCCCTGGGCCCGTAGAAATGAATTGTAGGGTCCAAAATGTGAAAAAAAAAATCTCACCATGTAAGTCTATGAGAGCGCCTGGGACGATTTTCAAACTGCCCGAGATCGCCCCAAGGGGGCGGGGCTGCTGGTTGGAAAGTGACATTCAGGCTGCTGTTGTCACAGTGATATTCGGGCTGCTGATTGGACAATAATATTAAGACCTAGACCGGCAAAATAAGCTCTTTTTTCTCTTTTTTTTTCGTTTGGCTTTAGGAGGGCGATGCACTATCGCCCACTATGGGCCAGCCGCTCCTGGTGCAGACCCCAGGCGTTTAAAAGAAGGCGGCTATATGCGGCCGGGCGATTAATGTGTGTGTGTGTGTGTGTGTGTGTGTGTGTGTATACACATATGTATATATACAGTAGAGGCCAAAAGTTTGGACACACCTTCTCATTCAATGTGTTTTCTTTATTTTCATGACTATTTACATTGTAGATTCTCACTGAAGGAATCAAAACTATGAATGAACACATATGGAGTTATGTACTTAACAAAAAAAGGTGAAATAACTGAAAACATGTTTTATATTCTAGTTTCTTCAAAATAGCCACCCCTTGCTCTGATTACTGCTTTGCACACTCTTGGCATTCTCTCGATGAGCTTCAAGAGGTAGTCACCTGAAATGGTTTTCCAACAGTCTTGAAGGAGTTCCCAGAGGTGTTTAGCACTTGTTGGCCCCTTTGCCTTCACTCTGCGGTCCAGCTCACCCCAAACCATCTGGATTGGGTTCAGGTCCGGTGACTGTGGAGGCCAGGTCATCTGCCGCAGCACTCCATCACTCTCCTTCTTGGTCAAATAGCCCTTACACAGCCTGAAGGTGTGTTTGGGCTCATTGTCCTGTTGAAAAATAAATGATGGTCCAACTAAACGCAAACCGGATGGGATTGCATGTCGCTGCAGGATGCTGTGTTAGCCATGCTGGTTCAGTGTGCCTTCAATTTTGAATAAATCCCCAACAGTGTCACCAGCAAAACACCCCCACACCATCACACCTCCTCCTCCATGCTTCACAGTGGGAACCAGGCATGTGGAATCCATCCGTTCACCTTTTCTGCGTCTCACAAAGACACGGCGGTTGGAACCAAAGATGGGTCTGCTGCTAGAACTCTGTGTGGCATTTATCTGGTCTGTGATCTGAGCTGCTGTTAACGTGCGATTTCTGAGGCTGGTGACTCGGATGAACTTGTCCTCAGAAGCAGAGGTGACTCTTGGTCTTCCTTTCCTGGGTCGGTCCTCTTGTGTGACAGTTTCGTTGTAGTGCTTGATGGTTTTTGCGACTCCACGTGGGGACACATTTAAAGTTTTTGCAATTTTCCGGACTGACTGACCTTCATTTCTGAAACTAATGATGGCCACTCGTTTTTCTTTAGTTAGCTGATTGGCTGATCGAGAGAATGCCAAGAGTGTGCAAAGCAGTAATCAGAGCAAAGGGTGGCTATTTTGAAGAAACTAGAATATAAAACATGTTTTCAGTTATTTCACCTTTTTTTGTTAAGTACATAACTCCACATGTGTTCATTCCTTCAGTGAGAATCTACAATGTAAATAGTCATGAAAATAGAGAAAACGCATTGAATGAGAAGGTATATATATATACACTATATTACCAAAAGTATTCGCTCACCTGCCTTTACTCATACTATGAACTGAAGTGCCATCCCATTCCTAACCCATAGAGTTCAATATGATGTCGGTCCACCTTTTGCAGCTATTACAGCTTCAACTCTTCTGGGAAGACTGTCCACAAGGTTGAGGAGAGTGTTTATAGGAATTTTTGACCATTCTTCCAAAAGCGCATTGGTGAGGTCACACACTGATGTTGGTCGAGAAGGCCTGGCTCTCAGTCTCCGCTCTAATTCATCCCAAAGGTGTTCTATCGGGTTCAGGTCAGGACTCTGTGCAGGCCAGTCAAGTTCATCCACACCAGACTCTGTCATCCATGTCTTTATGGACCTTGCTTTGTGCACTGGTGCACAGTCATGTTGGAAGAGGAAGGGGCCCGCTCCAAACTGTTCCCACAAGGTTGGGAGCATGGAATTGTCCAAAATGTTTTGGTATCCTGAAGCATTCAAAGTTCCTTTCACTGGAACTAAGGGGCCAAGCCCAGCTCCTGAAAAACAACCCCACACCATAATTCCTCCTCCACCAAATTTCACAGTCGGCACAATGCAGTCTGAAATGTACCGTTCTCCTGGCAACCTCCAAACCCAGACTCGTCCATCAGATTGCCAGATGGAAAAGCGTGATTCATCACTCCAGAGAACGCGTCTCCACTGCTCTAGAGGCCAGTGGCGGCGTGCTATACACCACTGCATCCGACGCTTTGCATTGCACTTGGTGATGTGTGGCTTGGCTGCAGCTGCTCGGCCATGGAAACCCATTCCATGAAGCTCTCTGCGTACTGTACTTGGGCTAATCTGAAGGTCACATTAAGTTTGTAGCTCTGTAGCAATTGACTGTGCAGAAAGTCGGCACTATGCGCTTCAGCATCTGCTAACCCCTCTCCGTCACTTTACGTCGCCTACCACTTGGTGGCTGAGTTGCTGTTGTTCCCAAACGCTTCCATTTTGTTATAATAGAGCTGACAGTTGACTGTGGAATATTTAGGAGCGAGGAAATTTCACGACTGGATTTGTTGCACAGGTGGCATCCTATGACAGTTCCACGCTGGAATTCACTGAGCTCCTGAGAGCAGCCCATTCCTTCACAAATGTCTTGTTTCACAGTCTGCATCCCTGAGTGCTTGATTTTATACACCTGTGGCCAGGCCAAGTGATTAAGACACCTGATTCTGATCATTTGAATGGGTGAGCGAATACTTTTGGTAATATAGTGTATATGTATATATATATTTATATACACTATATTACCAAAAGTATTCGCTCACCTGCCTTTACTCATACTATGAACTGAAGTGCCATCCCATTCCTAACCCATAGAGTTCAATATGATGTCGGTCCACCTTTTGCAGCTATTACAGCTTCAACTCTTCTGGAAAGACTGTCCACAAGGTTGAGGAGAGTGTTTATAGGAATTTTTGACCATCTTCCAAAGGCGCATTGGTGAGGTCACACACTGATGTTGGTCGAGAAGGCCTGGCTCTCAGTCTCCGCTCTAATTCATCCCAAAGGTGTTCTATCGGGTTCAGGTCAGGACTCTGTACAGGCCAGTCAAGTTCATCCACACCAGACTCTGTCATCCATGTCTTTATGGACCTTGCTTTGTGCACTGGTGCACAGTCATGTTGGAAGAGGAAGGGGCCCGCTCCAAACTGTTCCCACAAGGTTGGGAGCATGGAATTGTCCAAAATGTTTTGGTATCCTGAAGCATTCAAAGTTCCTTTCACTGGAACTAAGGGGCCAAGCCCAGCTCCTGAAAAACAACCCCACACCATAATTCCTCCTCCACCAAATTTCACAGTCGGCACAATGCAGTCTGAAATGTACCGTTCTCCTGGCAACCTCCAAACCCAGACTCATCCATCAGATTGCCAGATGGAAAAGCGTGATTCATCACTCCAGAGAACGTGTCTCCACTGCTCTAGAGGCCAGTGGCGGCGTGCTTTACACCATTGCATCCGACGCTTTGCATTGCACTTGGTGATGTGTGGCTTGGCTGCAGCTGCTCGGCCATGGAAACCCATTCCATGAAGCTGACACTAATTTTAAAAATTACATTTTGACTTCTCAAGCCTCTGGTTTATGCTTTTCAGCCCTTCACGATACTGAATAAATGAATAGAAATGCACAAGATGAATTAATGAGCACTCCTCAGTCAGCATGCTAAAGCAAACTATAACCTACATTCTTGTATAATAACTGTATTTGTATGAAAACTGGCTAGCAGAAGGCAGAAGAAACAACATCACAGTTAAGCTTGCTAGCACAATGTTAGATTGCCTCTTAAATGGCTAATGTATAAACACATTTTGTTAAACTTTAATACCATAGGGGCAAATATATTTACCCCAGTCATATCACCAAAACTTGAGGATGTCATCCATGGGCTCAAATGGAGGCTGAGTCATGTGACTTCAGTAGTCCTGCTGCTGTGTGCAGGATTCTAGAAATGATCTGTTCATTGGATGGAGAAATTCACAGTGCAGGGTAGAAATTCAACTGAATTTGTATTAAATCTTGTTGTTTTAATCAAGCTCATGCTGCAAGACGTTTTTTTTCCCCAACTACATTAAGTTCCCGCTTATTGGCTAACCTGCAATTCTGCAAATTTCTAATGTTAATTCCAGCATGGTCTGCTTGTCTTGCTAATTAATGTTAGCCATTTAGCTCTAAGCATATGCTTGCTACATAAGTCCATAGGTGCAGTTTGACTTTTTGACTTGGGGGGGCAACACGGGGGACGGGGTGTTAGAGATTTTTTTCAACTGTATAATGAAATGGTGCAATCTGGTGCAATGTGGGGGTGACAGACCATGTAACAACTGACACATGTTTATCCTGCTGATACAGTAGGTTCACCACATATCAGCATATTTTCCTCGGAAATCTATAAAAGATACGTTCGCTCGCCACCAGCCCTACAAGCAACCCAGCACAATGAGCACACAGTCAGCAGCAACAACCAATTACATTAATATCAAATGCCATCTTACCTTGATTTCAACACAAAAGTCCATCAATGTTGGTGTAGCATAGTACCGTATTGACCCGAATAAAAGACGACCCTGATTTTAAGACGACCCCTCTTTTTCAAGACCCTTTTTTGGAAAAATACTTTTTATATGGACATTCTGCCAGGAGCGGACTTACCATTAGGCAAAACTAGGCGGTTGCCTAGGGCCCCAAGTTCCTGAGGGCCCCATAAAACTCCTCATACACTTATGGTTAATACAGTTATTACTTATTTGCGCACATTAATTATGTTTTTGATTAAAATACTTTCGCTAAAATGTCAGCAGAATGCTTATCGTATTATGTGTGTCTCGGGGCCCCTGTTTTGTGTGTTGTCCTCTCATCTCAGAGGGCCCCATGCCTGCCTTTGCCTTGGGCCCCAAATTTCTTAAATCCGCCACTGCATTCTGCAACACCAGCCCATGCTAGCTTTAAACTCAGTGCGGGGTATGTTGAGCTCTGTGGCAGCTTCAAGTGCTTTCTGCTGCATCACAGCCCTCGTAACGGGCAGTCCTTCACTACGTTTCTCATTCACAAAATCGCACACCCTCCTGTCAGTCTCGTTGAATCGACCAGTTTGTGGACCACGAAAAGCCCTTCTCTGGCTGTGGGCATTTTTTAGCTCTTCTTTCTGAGACCGCCACCGCCTCACATTGCACTCAGGGCCAGGGTTAAGGGATGTTTATTTACCTTGACAGTTTCGGAGGTAACTTCAGAAAGCGTCCAACTGACAGCCGGAGCGGCATGTCAGCTGGCTGCTACATTCAAGTGGGTGGCGGCGCACACCGGCCGGCCCACCTGATACCGGCTGGTGCCTCAGTTGACACCGCGCCCACCCGGTCAGGTCTGCCGGATCTGACAGGTGCGCGGCGCACACAGACTGCCATATATACCTTTCACCATAAATCAACTTTTGTTTATACGCGGTTGCAGCAGCACCATGGACAGCGACACAGACAACACGGTTGATTATTGATTGCGCGACGCGGCCATTCGCCGGTAATCGCGCCGCGCATTAAACGATTTTGCGGAGGCAGGAGGAAAGTTGCATGATTTATGTTGTATCCACATTCGCGCGCCGCGTGCGTGACCATGCATGTGCTCGTGCATGAACACCCGTACCGTGCTGGAGCACACCCCTTCCAACCGTGCCAGAGCGGGGGAAGTGTACTGTATTCAAGCACGGAACATATGCAAGCACAATACATGTGTATTTGCTTAGACCCCCAATATAAGACGAGGGCGTTTTTTCCGGGCATTTTCAATGGAAAAAATATCGTCTTATATTCAGATCAATACGGTACATAGTAACGTTAGCCTAAACCGAGTTTACAGTGTTAGTGCCCTGAACCTATGCGAGACAGAAGTAGCTAGACTAGCTAACGTTAGCTAAGTAAGTGCTAACGTTAGCAAAAGCATGCATGGCCTAGTCTTCCAGCTAGCTAGCTAACTAGCAACTCCCGTTATGGGGGGGCCGACCCCCTCCCCGGACCCCCGTGACACTGACTTCTGACTTCTGTAAATACAGCAGTTATAGCAAGTAGGAGGCATACTGTCAATAAAACTGGCTGTGGAGCAAGAAATGATGCTACCATTGCCCCATCTAGTGGCGAACGGAAAAAAACTTTCCTTCCATTGGAATAAATAGGTCCAGGGTGAGACATACTGTCAATATAACTGTCTTTGGAGCAATTAGCCTATACTGTGTGTCTTGTGTCTCCTTCAAGCATGGTTCTCTACCAGAGGCCTGGGAGCCTGGGGGTTCTTTGCAGTATCTTAGCTGTTCCAAGGGCTGTGCTTTTGAGATCTCAGATGTTGCTTCTGGAATCTACTGGAGCCACTCTCCCAGTTTGGTGGTCACAGGCTGGAGAGCACTGATTACCACCTGCACCACTGTTGCCTTCACTCCCCACATCTTCTCTCGCTCCTCTCAGCCCTCAGTATTTTTCAAGCCTCTCCTGTTCTTCCTTCCTGATGTGGCTCTTGCTGGGGATTGCTACATCTACCACAGTTGCCTTCTTCTGCTGTTTGTTGACTACCACGATGTCTAGTTGATTAGCCATGTTGAAGAAAATCACAGTAGTCCAATCTAGGAGTTTGCTGTAATGGTGTGAGTTTATTAAAGTGTACCGGCACACTGGTGAACTGACCGACACAGAGGGTATCTGGTACGGTGAGCTGACCAAGAGCAATGTCAGGGGGAGACCTTTATACAGTGAGTACAGACAGTATGTAAATAGGTAGAGAACAAAAGGTGAGGGAAGGTATTGTACGACAGTGATCAAGGTACTGTAAGGCAGTGATCAGGCGGGGTGCGGTTCCAAATGGGAACAAAGACATGGTAAGTGTTCATGTGCATGCCTAAAGGATTGAATGCTGGGCCCATCCTGTCGTCTGGGCCCGTCAATTAGCTGAATCAATCAGACGTCCTGAATCAATCAGGAAGTCTGAGCCACCCGAAATGTGTATTTTGCTTCCACAATTCACACTTTTTTTTTTTTTTTTTTTGTGTTGGAAAACATGAGGGTTACATCCATTTCTGATACAAAGACAAGACAATACCATAAGCGTAACAGAGATTTAAAAAAAAAAAAGATTTGCTTCGTCAAAATCAATCTCAATTTTGGACAAAAATCTGAAGTTTCTTCTTCCATTTGAGGGGCAGATTGACTTGTTAGAGGAGGACTCAATCTTAGTAGTTGATTTAGTTGCAAAAGAGTTCCAAATGCTCTTGAGACAGTTGATTAGAAGATTACTTGACAAACTGCTGACCAAATATCACAATCTCAAAGATTAAATAACCCAAGGCCCCAAATTTTCTTTGACCCAGTCAAACAAACTAGTGGTGGAAGGGTTATGTAACGTCTTCGGAGTATTTGACATATGGTTACTTATAGCACAATTGTGTAGAGTTGTCATCTTTATGGCGGTCATTTCCGGCGTGAGCACGGATATGCCCTTTGGAGTAGAATTTGGAAAATCTTCAGCTGCATGAGAAAGGTCTCATTTAGTCCAAGGATGCCATGACTCCGTAGCTTGGAATGGGAGCCCAAAAATCTTGTCCATGGTGTTTGTGCGTGTGTATATAAGTCTCTTTTGACAAGGCGAACCTCGGGTGGCCCTGTAAAGACTGTCATGGCTGGTCTCGCATGACCCAGGCCACATATTCCAGACCATCCTTCTGGCAAGTATTCATAAGCCTTCATTCCACCCATACAGTACACACCTTTTGGTAGTGGTATTGAACAATGATTGATCATTGTGACAAAGTGATTTTTATCATCAGTTGGATTGGATGATGAATACGGTCTTAGTGGAACAGATGGTATTTCTGATGAAGAGTATGTCGAGTCATATTTGGATGTTCCCAAGTGAATGTTTCCTTTTCCTTCAATGCACCATTCTAAGGTTCTTGGGACTCCTGTGAGGGTGAGAGGGGTAAAGGGTGCTGCAGGAATAACAGTCGGCATAAAGTTGATCACAGTGTAGTTGTCTGGTTTGTGGTGGGTTAGGACAGGAACAGTTTTTATAAGGGGCGTTAGAGTGTAATATGTGGCAATAGTCACAGGGCAAAATAGGCAAAGCCATCAAAGGGAGTCCTTCTGTTGTGTGGAATGAATCCACATAACAGTTTCTGGGGTTTGGGCTATTATCAGCTACCAATTTTGTCAGTTGAACACATGTGTTAGTTGAGGGTGGTGTTTCACATGCATCAGTAACCTTCCTTTCATGGTACTCTGTAAGATCCCGTTTGTAATATCTGTGCTGCTCCCCTGATGTCTGTGAGTGGGTATGATGGACCTCTTCTTCTGGGACTCGGTGCCTGCGCTGCTCTCTTGTTTCTCTGACGACTGTTTGTGAGCTGGGAAATGTTGGGCCTCTACTTCTGGGACTCCGGTGCCTGCGCTGCTCCTCTGTCCCTCCTCCGACTGTTGGTGAGCTGGAGAATGTTGGACCTCTACTTCAGGGATTCCAGGGGCTGAACTGCTCTCCAGGGGAGGAAGTCCAGCCAAAGGATGTAGCCAACACTCTGTGGTTCGGTAGATGATGATGAAGAGGCTCCAACTTGCTGTGTTGGTGGTAAGCAGGATGTGCTGAGGCTTGGACCACCGGGGTTTTCAGGGCGCTCTTCCACCGGAACTCTCGGACACAGACCCAGTCTCCTGGTTGGATGTTGTGGCACTGTTTGTCACTAGAAGGAGACTGGTCAGCTTTTCCTTGTCTGTGTATTGACTTAACAGCAGAGGTTAGAGCATAACAAAATGATCTCATCGACTCATCCATAGCACAGAGATCCATCTTCTTCACGCATATTTGTGCTTGGCACAACCATTGGGCTACTTGTAATAATCTCATGAGGTGTGAATTTGTGTTTCTTGATGGGTGTGGGCCTCACTGACATTAGACTAGGGGCAACAACACTGTCTTTCAACTAGTCCTGCAGACTGTGCGTGGTATGGACGATATAGTCGCTGTTTAATCCCAAATGGTTTACAGATTTTAGTCGTAATTTGTCCAGTGGAATGACTACCTCTGTCTGAATTGATGCTCTGTGGAAATCCAAGTCTTGAGACAATGTCTTTCAGCAGGCATTTCACTACAATACAGAGTCAGTCTTTGTTCAAGCCCAGGCTTCGGGCCAGTTTGAAAACATATCAACACATACCAGAATATTGTCATATCCATCACATTTTCTTCAAAAGTATCACATTTTCTTCAAAAGCTTCAAAAAGGTCCCCGAGGGGGAGGATGTGTCCACATTGTGGTCTGTACTGGTTTCCCAGGGTTGTGCTGTTGTCAGATTAGCCATTGTTCACAATAATTTTATATGGGATGTAAATCCCGCAGCATACCAACACTGTTTGACACATCCCCCCTTTGCTCACATGCAACAAGCCATGTGACATGCGTGCTAGCCACGGGTACAAGGACTTGGGTGCCACAACGCGGCCGTCGTTGTGGACCCAAACAGTATTTACATATTTACAACCATGAGAAAACCATGACTGCTGCTCCTTCACATCAGCAGTCTCTCTGTAAGAGAGCCACGTCATTAGGAGAAGCAAAGTCGTTAGCAGGTATGGAAAGACAGAGTTTTACATGGACAGGAATACCAAATTTGGCAGCTGCCTTGGCTGCATGGTCAGCCATTGCATTGCCTTGTGAAACAGGGTCATTGGATTTGGTGTGGGCATCACATTTTACAACAGCAATAGATGAGGGTAACTGGCATGCATCTAATAATTCCCCGATCCAATTCGCATGTTTAACATTTGTCCCAGAGGAGGTAATGAATCCTCGGTTTGCCCACAGTATACCAAGTCATGTAAACATCGAAAAGCATACCTGAGGTCTGTGAAAATGGTAACAGTTTTACCTTTTGCTTGGTGGCAGGCTCTCATCGATATGTGTGACTCAGCTACATAGGCGGAGCTTGAGGGTGGCAGGGCAGCACTTTCAGTAATTGAGAAATTATGACAGATTGTATACCCTGCGTACGGCACTCCATTTTCTCCATAAGCAGAGTCATTAGTATAGAAAATGAGGTCAGGGTTAGAGAAGGGAGTTTCGGAAAGTTCAGGATAAAGTTTGGATGAACATGAGATGACATCCATATAGTTATGGGGTCATCATCATCTTCTGTAGACAGTAGTGTAGCAGGGTTAGTTACAGCTAGATCCATAGGAATCCCTCCAATCCCCACAGCTCTTACAGTTTCTCCAGATTCAATTTCAATTTCAGTTTCAATTTCTGTTGCTGTCCTGACAGTTCTACTGACTGTGCTGTGGGGTTTGTTGGTGTTCCATCTGGCTTCTCAATGGAGGTGCCGTAGGCATGGTAAGGTTCTGGGAGGCTCTATATGGGCAGTTACTCATCCAATGATTTGGCTCACCACAGTGGAAGCAGTTCTCATGTTGGTTGTTTGAAAAGGGTGAGTTGTGACTTTGATCATGATGTTAATGATCTCTTGGCCCATGTTTTTGGCTCCACCTCCCTCTTTTGTAGGTTCCTCTGCCACTGCATCCTCCTCTGGTTGCTCCACCTGTGTAGTGAGACACTTGGGCAAACATTAGCATTTCATGCATTTTACATTATCTTTGCTCTGTGTTATCTCAATGATGTTGGGCTATCTCTACTAGCTACATAGGTTTTCCTGTCCATCCAAGTGTCAGTTGTACTTTTACTTTAATCTATGGCGGAAGACTGTTCACAAGCATATTTTGCACGTAACTAGGAGGAAGTTCATCAATCTGATTTTGTGACAGGTTACAATTTTCTTTCGCTGTAGTCACCACCTTAAAGCTCATCATTAAAGCTAATCATCATCAGTGTTGTCATCATCACTAGGTTCTTTTATCTCTTTTACAAGATAAAGGCTTTGGATTCATTTTTTTTTTTTTTTTTTTTTATCTGCGTTGTGTTTTTTTTTTTTTTTCTCAATTTAGCTATTATGTTAGAGGACTCTACTGACTGGCCGTTCGGTTTATTTTCTATCTGCGTTGTGTCTTTTCTTTCTTCCAGTTTAGCTATTACTTTTTATTTTGATCTGTAAGCGAAGTCTGAGGGAGGAAAAATGTTTGTTGACCTCAATCTCTCTTAAATTTTCTACTCAGGTTTGGTCAAAAGTGCCATTTTGGGAAATTCGGGAAGACCATCATCTGCAGTTACTTTAATATATGTTGTAACAAATTTTATGCTATCAGCACCAAAGTTATTGCACATATATTTGACAGGACCGCTCAGTTCTCTCTCTGGCCTTCTACTAAAATGACTTCCCATTGTCTTTCTATGAAACTTAGGCTACATCTACACAAAACAATAACATCCAACAAAATCACAAAACAATAACGCCCAACAAGGATCCGAAATAACTCCTAGGCATCTGGGAAAGCTAATCTTCCCCACTCTTCCTTGCAGGTTCAACACTGAGGCAAGTGGATTGGTAGTTGAACAGGATCACAGGACTCTAACCTGGTCTTTACTATTCGGACAGAATCACAGGACTCTAACCTGGTCTTTTCTATCCTCAGTTTCTTGAATAGAATCACAGGACTCTAACCTGGTCTTTTCTATTCTGGCAGAATCACAGGACTCTAACCTGGTCTTTTCTAGCCTTAATTTCTTAAATAGAATCACAGGACTCTAACCTGGTCTTTTCTATTTCTGGCAGAATCACAGGACTCTAACCTGGTCTTTTCTAGCCTTAATTTCTTAAATAGAATCACAGGACTCTAACCTGGTCTTTTCTATTTCTGGCAGAATCACAGGACTCTAACCTGGTCTTTTCTAGCCTTATTATTATTATTTTTTAAACTGAATTTTTACTACCTCTGTCACCTAAGTGCTAAACCTATTTGAAAGAGTGGGTCTGATTCTGAGGCTAACAAAAGCAAGCCGCCCAAATCCTAGAAGCTTTTAAACACACACACACACAAGAAGAACCCTTTACAGTAATTCCCCTTTTTTTTTTTTTCTTCACAACCATACAGCAAACTTACATAAATCTAGGATGGCGTCAACTTCTTTGGTACTCCAGTTTCAGACCTCCAGACAACACACAGCAACAGCAATTGGGTTTTCAAAAGGATCCCTTACCTCTTTGAGAATTTGGAGATTCAAGTTGCTGGTGTGTCCTTGGTCTGGAAAAAGGAGTCTCCGTGGAAGTATGTTGCCATCCGGGTCACGGCACCATTTGTTGAAGAAAATCACAGTAGTCCAATCTAGGAGTTTGCTGTAATGGTGTGAGTTTATTAAAGTGTACCGGCACACTGGTGAACTGACCGACACAGAGGGTATCTGGTACGGTGAGCTGACCAAGAGCAATGTCAGGGGGAGACCTTTATACAGTGAGTACAGACAGTATGTAAATAGGTAGAGAACAAAAGGTGAGGGAAGGTATTGTACGACAGTGATCAAGGTACTGTAAGGCAGTGATCAGGCGGGGTGCGGTTCCAAATGGGAACAAAGACATGGTAAGTGTTCATGTGCATGCCTAAAGGATTGAATGCTGGGCCCATCCTGTCGTCTGGGCCCGTCAATTAGCTGAATCAATCAGACGTCCTGAATCAATCAGGAAGTCTGAGCCACCCGAAATGTGTATTTTGCTTCCACAGCCACCAATCATGCTTCTCTATTTGGCAGTTGGATGGATGAGTCTGGGTTAGGTGAATGCCAGGAGAACATTATCTGCCTGACTGCATTGTGCCACCTGTAAAGTTTGGTGGCGGAGGGATAATGCTAAGGGGTTGTTTTTCTGCGGTTTGCAAAAGCCCCTTAGTTCCAGTGAAGGGAAATCTTAATGTGCCATCATATCAAGACATTTTGAACAATTCTCTGCTTCCAACTTTGCGGGGGGTCATCCCATGTCAGGTCATCAAATGGGTGTCACTGTGGGGACTCAGATTTCAATGACATTGATTCCGTAGTTAGAAAACCATGTTTTATGAACACTTCTCAAATTTCACCCACTTTGGACGAAAAAATAGATTTTTGGCGAATTTTCAAAGTGGGGTACTGTTACAAATTTTGACTTTGTTTGACATGCATCGTATGTCGATTTGCATTTTGGCACACCTTCAGTGTGCTGTAACTTTATTTATTTTGATCCTAGAGTAGTGAAACTTAGCATATGTACTAAATGAAAGATGCTAAATCAGATTTTGTTGTTGCTTTCTGTCTGAAATATCAGCTTTTGGAGCTACTGAGGACCAAACTTTGAATTTTTTTCAGGCTGTGCCTTATTGGGACCACTCTCTCAGAACTAAGATATGTCACAAGTTTAGTTCTAGCATGTTTAAATTATTTATTACCAACCCTAAAACTAAAATAATTAGAAAGAATGTCTGTATTAAGAACCCATTCCAGTTACTGCCCTGGTAAAGTTGAAAATAATGTCTTAACATGGTAAACAGGGGGTCTAGGTATCTGACCCCATATCTCCAGAGGCACACCTTGGATTTATTTCAAATTTTCAGTGGATATTCTACTGCTGTGTACAGTAAACAACCAAATATTGTGAATGTGTTATGAAAATTGTAAATTTTAGAGCACTTTGAATATATCGAAAATCCATGTAATTTACAAGCTTTCAACTTTAGCGTGCAACACACAATAATTAAGTTTCATAACAGTGAAAAATGAGGATGAATTAATTTAGATGGTAAAGTGAGCTGACCTCAGTATTATAGTATGTTTGAGCATGTTAAGCAATTGATCAATACAATAGAGTGCACTAAGGCGCTGAGTTGAGGCACTGGGTTTTTGACAAATTTCACTCTTAGACTGACAGTGATACCTGTTTTAAACTACTAAAAATACTAGATCTACCTTGTGACATATCTTGGTTCTGAGAGAGTGGGCCCAATAAGGCACAGCCTGAAAAAAATTCAAAGTTTTGTCCTCAGTAGCTCCAAAAGCTTATATTTTAGACAGAAAGCAACAACAAAATCTGATTTAGCACCTTCCATTTAGTAAATACACAAAGTTTCATTACTCTAGGATGAAAATTAATAAAGTTACAGCACATTGAAGGTGTGCCAAAATGCAAGTCGTCAACCAAAGTTTGCCGAAAACTGACCAAATTCATGACAGGACCTCACTTTAAAAACTACTCCAAAGCCTATGTGGACCAAAGTGGTTCAGAGCCGACATCAGATCACTGACCCTGGAGGGAGAACTTGCTAAGGGACATGTTATGTTATTACTTCAAAGGATGACATCCAGTGTAAAACCTCTTTGGCCCCCTCATGATTCTACAGTAAATAGTCAAATGCTTAACCTAGTCAACTTGTCTTTACTGGAAATTCAAAAGTTCACACATGATCTTACGTGGCACTTGATGGCTTATCAGTTGTCTTTCTGCTACCATATAGCCTATTCTCCTCCTTGGTCATGCTGCAAAATCTGAAGTGGGCCTTTTTTACATTAGATATTTCCAAGATGTCTTGCAATACCTGTGTTCTTTGTTTTTTAACTAAGGCCAATATCTTTATGTGACACGATAATGTCTAATCCTTTTTTTCCCCCACATCAAAAAAGTCAATCAGATGTAACCCTAACCCTTTCCAGAATTTCCCTGGTTGGGATCAAAAAAGTATATCTATCTATCTATCTATCTATCTATCTATCTATCTATCTATCTATCTATGTCTGCTCTGAACCACTTTGGTCCTGATGGGCTTTGAAATGAGCCAATTTCTAAATCTATCAATGGAATTGGTAATCACTTGGAGTTATCTTAGACATTCCTCTCACTGATTCTAGAGTATTGACCCTTTAGTTGACCCTGTCCTGCCCCCATTTGTCTGTCAGCAATAAAAGAACAAAGTACCAGACTGTAAATGGTTAAAGCTGTTAGTGATGAGTCAAGGAAGTCCAAATAGGCTGGACATCTATTAGAAGCACTCCCCTTACCTAGTCTTAAAGGACCATACCAGTGATATTGCACGTTTAATATCTACAAAATGTATTTGTGTCACCTTTCTGATAATCTTTTTCCAAAGCAAGCAGCTGTAGTTTAGAAATCTGATATCATTTTTCTTACCTTTAATTCAGCCACTGGTTTCCATTCATTCCACTACGATATGAAAACTAACTTTCAGAGACTTCAAATCTTCTTCACATCAATAGTCCATCACTGTTTCCTAAAAGCAGCAGCACATTTTTGTTTTGATGACTTGAAATTGGGCAGAGTAATGTGAACGGATTTATGCTATATTATGGGTAAACCTAACCCAGAAGACAAACACTGTGTCAATGCCATGAAATGTATGGTGATATTGTGAATTTGATCATTTGTAATCAAAGTTATCATAAATATTGTGTCCTTAACCCACACAACACAGAAATGCACAGCTCTCCTCTGATCTCGGTAGTACTTGATTGGGAGAGGTAGCAAAAGAACTTATATTAGAGTACATTTATTGACAAGAGCTGCACAAAGTTTTTGATATTATGCTGGATCACAAGCTTAACGACAGAGAGCCACGTAGAGACGATGCATACGATGAATTCATTTTCCGCAGAACAACTGTCCCAATATAGGTATCCGGCCTTGCAGTCTGTAGGGTAGCTTGCAGTCTCTGCTGGAAACATTTGCTTTACGCAGTGAATTATCAGTTCTTTGGTTTGTGAATAGCCATGTCTTTGTTAGCCGCAGAAGCAGAACATTGCTGCTGTATTATGTGCTATGAAAAATGCAGGAAAATGTGTTACATTTTACATTCAAGGATTTATTACAAAATGTGACTGTTATTGCAAAGGGATGATAAAAGTTACTGCATTTTTGAGGCTTATTACGCAATGGAGCTTTATTACGTCATGTGTTGCTACACATCTGTTCCACCTCCCAGCGGGACAAAAGTCAAGCAGGATGGCATAGATTTTTTTCAGTGATGCAGTTCATGCAAGTCATGGTTGGAAATGGAATCAGAAACCAATCCCAGAACTCCTGTTATGGCTACTCTTGCGTCCAAAAAAAAAAAAAAAACTCGCTAAATAATAAGCACTCGCGGAGATGTTTCAGTTTCAACAAAAGGGTCTTGAATTTATTTAAATGAACGGAAATATTCTCCGGGTTGACTTCAAACAATAAGCAAATAAAAAACGTAATTTAGCGGTAGATAAACTGTTTCACTCCTCACTTGCCTCACTCCTTCAGCACCAAGGAAAAACCAAAAGAAACCAGCTGCCCTCACTCCCTAATCACAGGAGGAGGTTGGCCTGGCCAGGTGGAGGGACGTGAGCAGCAAAGAAATATAAATAATAGTTCATCTACAATATATCCTCAACAGTTATCATTATCCTTAGCATTTCCAAATCATTCAAATAATTATACAAAGAATCAATAGGCTCCAACAACTCCATAGGTTCTGAAACAGTCCAAGTTACTCTTGACAGTTGGGGGCGCCCCGGGGGCATCATCCTGCACGTCATCCCCTCTCTCTCCCCTGCCTTTCCTGTCTATATCTACTGTGACTGTCAAATAAACCAGAAATGCCAAAAAAAAAAAAAATCTTTAAACAACAACAACAAAAAAAGTTACTCTTGACAGTTGAAAAGGGCTATCATACATAGCAGAATTTTACCACATGGCATACACAATTTTGTATAATGTAGCAATGTTAAACTGAAAATATGATTTTGACAGCTTTGTTTGTGTTTAAAATGCTCTTAAATTGTCTTAAAGAAAATGTGAGGTTGCACTAAAATCTGTCAGTACCCTGCTGGTTGCCCAACAGTCAATAGGAAATTATGTTTTCTCTACAGCATGCAGATGTCCATTGGAAGCAGAGCTGCGAGAAGTGCTGCAGCAAAGGATCATGGTCCTGGATGGTGGAATGGGGACGATGATCCAGCAGAAGAAATTGGAGGAGGAAGATTTCAGGGGGGAAGAGTTTAAAGAGCATCGCCTCCCATTGAAGGGCAACAATGACATGCTTAGCATCACACAGCCAGATATTATTTACCAAATACACAAGGTACTTAAACTAGATACACGCATAGATGCGTGTTGTTCATGTACAGATATGACTAAGTATGACCTGTTTATCAAATAACCAAAACAAGCAGTACTCATTTTTAGTAGGGGTGGTGAAAAAAATCGATGATCGATTAATCGCGATTATGTTGTGGATGATTATGAATCGATTTTTAAATTTTTAAGAATCGATTATTTGGTGACACTGTTCTTCACGCTTCACCAAGCCGATCAGCGATTCGTGCTCGATCCCCTCGCGAGAGGTTAGACAAACACCGCGAGACAGCAGAGGAAAGACACAGACGAGAAGGAGCGCGGTAATCGAGAATCGCTAATAATCGAAAATCGGTTGTTAATCGAATCGGGACCTCAATAATCGTAATCGAATCGAATCGTGAAATCACACAGATTAACCACCCCTAATTTTTAGGTTGTGGTTGGCGACCAGTGGGGCCTTTTTGGTTGTTTGATAAACTGATCAAGTGCACCTCTTCACTAGAGCACATATGGCCCTTTTCCATTAGTATCTACTCGGCTCGACTCAGCTCGACTCGGCTCGACTCTACTCGCCTCGACACGGTTTAGGTGGTTTTCCATTACAGTTGAGTCGCACCTCGCCGTGGGTGGAGTCGCCGGCACACCGTCCAGCTCCCTCTGGATTCTTTGGGCCGCCACCAAGCTCAGAAAAGTCTCCATGTCTTTATTTGACCGCGGTCGCGGTTTGCTTGCCACTTTCCGACTTTGACAACTTCACTGACGATCAATGCGCACGGCCGCTGTTGCCGTTTTTTTTTTTTTTTTAAATGTCGGGTTTTGTTTTCGTGCAGGAGTCGCTCTCGTCACTCCCTGTCCAATCAGTGGCCTGCACGGCGTTTACGTCACATTTTCAGCTCGACTCAGCTCGACTCAGCTCGCTTGGAACCCCGGCTGAGTAGGTGCTAAATGGGACCTGCTAGCAGGTACTACCACCTAATGGAAAAGCTCTTAAACCGAGTAGAGTCGAGCCGAGTCGAGCTGAGTCGAGCTGAGTAGGTACTAGTGGAAAAGGGGCAATAGTGAACTGATGGCTGTGTACATGCAGAGCCTTCATGTCACTAGCAACAAACTTTGGTCTGATTAAGGGGTTCTTGGATACACAAATTATGCAACATCAAATGGACTTTTCTTATAGATGAGTCATGGAAGATGAGAACCTTTCGAGTTCTCATTTTGTATCAAGCAGCAAAAAAGTTGTAGCAAGAAGTGCTTGAGTTGATTTATCTTATTTGACATTGCGTGTCTTGCATTGTGACTATTGCACATTGCGATGTCGATGCTGAAACGATATCATTTAGCCCTACAAGGTATCTTACTTGATAAGATATTATATTACAAGAAATTGTCGACAGTCACTAAGGGAGGCCAAGGCTCTTCACAACTGTCTACTTTAGTTGAGAGCTTTGTATCCATTTCTGGAGAAACATTGCTACTGTTATGTTTGTTTAAGACTGAAGGCATTTTAATCGCCTAGCAGTTTTTATTCAAATTGTAGTCTATAATGACAAGCAGTGACGAGTTTAATTTGTAATTTACACATGAAATATGACCAGTGAGCAGTTGTGCATTTTATTAGGACCTATTAAATGATCAGTTACTAAAATATTGATAAATACTTAGCTTCTGTGAACAGTCTACACAAATTTGATTTGCTTTGTTTCATGAGTAAGACCCTTTATTTACAGAGAATTTGTGAATACTTAGCTCAGTAAGCTGTATCCTTATGAAACAGTTCTTTTAAGTGGTTCAACCCAGGAAGTCGAATCTTACAAGCCAGACAAGTTCAGGGAGTTGGTCAGACTGCACGTCTGGCCCTGTCCCCATTTAGTCACAGTGTTGGAGGCAGATTGAATGGGGTAATATAACCCATAGATTTTGCAGCAAAAGAAAATAAACAATAGTGACAGTGCACTATAGCAAAATTGGCTATGTTACCGAAGCCATATCTTCTGTTATTTCAGAATTTAATAACCTAACCCTGTGCGCTCCTCTGTGTTTGTCCATAGGAGTATCTGCTAGCTGGAGCTGACATTATAGAGACCAATACATTCAGCAGCACCAGCATCGCCCAGGCTGACTATGGACTGGAGCACATGGTATGATGTACATCAAACACCTTTAGCATTACTCATTAAAGAGGCCGATTGATCATAAGATAAGATAAGATAGCCTTTATTGTCATTGTACAGGCACTTATACAACGATATTGGAGGTGCCACAACTAAGGGTGCATTTGTGTAAAAAAAAAAAAAAAAAACACACACAAAGACAAGAATAAACAAATGTTATGACAAAACAGGCACAACAGATGTTTAGATAAATAAAAACACAACGTAAGGCCACAAAATCTCTATAAAGATGCTCAAAACATGTCACTGACTGCATTTACAGATTAACCCAGCCATTGTTCACTCTCCAGTTAAGGTCAGGTTATTTTTCAGCTTACCTGTAACGCATTACCAGTCCCTCCATTAGTTTTAAGTTCTATTGCTAACTGGCTGACAGACAAATGAACAGTAGTGAAAACATAAGGTGTGGTTGATGTTAAATGTCACCCATAAACCAATGGGTTAATGTCAGCAGAGCCACTGGTTTTGAAATGTCTGTAATAAAGCAAAATAGAGGGAGGTTGAGGCCCAATCATCATGTGAATTTGTTTGGCTCTAGACTTGAATTAATTTTTAACTCTCTGTTAATAAGTTTTAGGAAAGCTAGTATGAGTCTCTCGGAGGTGAAACTGTCACGCTGTAAAATAAAATCACATGGAAAATAATTTCAGACACCTCTTTTCATGGTATATAGAATAGCTTATAGAAGTGTGCTAGCATGGTTTGCATATACTTTTAGACTGCCACATTCATTGTCCCAGTGACAGAAGATATGACAATGATTATTACCAGTTCAAGCTTGCCTTGCAGTCATATGCATAAAAAATACTTTGACTTTACAACAAGTGTTTTTGTCTCTTTATTGTGCAGGCTTATCGCCTCAACAGGGCGTCGGCGGAACTGGCCAGGAGGGTGGCTGAGGATGTCACCAAACAGACTGGTCAGCTAGCTTTGTAGAAGGGTTACCCCACTTGCACATTCAGTGCAACTTTTTGTGATTTTATTAAATATACACTGCATGCGTATTTTGACCTGATTCTGAAAAACACCTTGATAACAGTTTTTGGGTTACGTTAGGGTTTTGGCTATCATCCTGTAACCTTGTGTCTGTGACCAAATCACAGCTGTGCTGATATACAGTACAACAGCACTCCCTTTCCTGTGATATTGTTTGAGTAGACAAGGCAGTCGGAGGGAAAGCAGGTACACTATAAAAATATGCTGTAGTACTTCATGACAGAATAATTGCTACGGTGCATTGGATAAGGTGATAAGTGTCTATTTGGTGAAGAGTATCTGTGGATATTTTTTTTCTAATAATCGTCCAGACAGTAAAGTATAACAGTAGATGAAAAAAATAGTAGTTAAATCTCTGATTTTTTTCCCACATGTATGACATTAACCAGTATTTTTTGCTTCTTTGGTTTGTTTTGTTCTGTTTTGTTTTCATAACCAGGTTGTAAACGCTATGTGGCTGGAGCAGTGGGTCCCACTAATAAAACCCTTTCTGTGTCACCCTCTGTGGAGAGACCTGACTTTAGGAACATCAGTAAGATGAATTTTTATTTGGTTTTGAATATTACCTTTCAGAGACACAGCCAATAATCAATCCTGTGGTTTATGAATGGAGATAACTTTGTTAGCTGCAGCAGCTGAGCATTACAAGGTAGGTGTGTCAACCAAAAATTCAGCTTTGACAATGTTGTAATGTAAAATGTGGGGAAATTGTAGTTAAGGTGTCAAAATCACTCGTATGGTCCTTTTAACCCTCCTATTATATTGGGGTCAGTTTGACCCCAGCCAATGTTTAATGTCTCTAAATAAATGATTAACATCATTTATTTTGCTTCATATTTAATGAGTTTTCCTAATGTAACGGGTACTACCGGGTAAACATGAAATTCACATGATGATATGTTTTCAATGTTCTGTGCACACTTTGTAACGCGTCGGTTATAAATAACAAAAATCTGTACCTAGAAATAATATAAAGCCATTAACACACCAAAAATGAATATTCCTTTGCAATTTTAGGTCAATCAGTGAGATTTTATGGTGATTTGCATATTTTTCCATAGTCGCGTAATAGGAATACTGGATGTGTAAATGGGGGTGGGGAGTGTGTGGGGGGGTTATGTTTTATCAACACGTTCTCACTCCCAATGCGTCAACAGCCTGACGAATGGTCAGGGTCCCTTAGCGTCACATGCCGACTCATTAGGCACCCGTTTCTCGTCAGTTTTCGACGAGTTGGGTAACCCAACAGACTTACATAGAACTCCCACAACATGCCACGGGAAGCATTTGGGGCATCAACTAATGCAACAAAAAATGGTACAGACATGGGGCTCTTAACCTCTACTGTCATACCCGATGGCAAACCAAAAGGTGCGCCACTGACTAGTGTCAAAACATGGAAAAAACATGATTTCACTATCTTAAGAAAAAAAAAAAATCTGACCAAACAGGTGTTCTTCCCACACCCAAAAACTATAATTAAGATTGCAAAATTAGTGATCACAACATCATATAATAGACATAACATATTGGAACTACAACCTATGGCGCAGGACACCTCTGCGCAGATTGTAGTTCTGGGAGCCCTCTTCCCGGTTAGGGAAGAGGGCTAAAAGTTTTGAAATTAGGTTTAGAAAACATACATACGGTAGTTTTTCAACAGCAAAAGTATAACCTTAACATGTAGCCTATGTTTATATCACGAGTAAAGATGTATTATGAAAAATAAAATGAATCCTTAGTGCTATTTTTGACGTGTTTCCATGTTTTTTCCATCTGCTGTGTTTCGCTGACTGAAAGGGTGGTGTTCAATGGTGTAACATATCAGCATATTATAATCTTCTTTTAAGAAGATTTGACAACTTTCATGCACTTTATTGATGAAAGTTGTCAAATCAGACACTTTGCTGATTAGGATTATGGGTAATGTAGTGCTTCTCTGTGATATGACATCGCAAATAAAATGTGTTTTCTTAAAATAAAGTTGATATTATACGGGACTTGTGGACTCGGCAGAAGCACATGCCATCGTTACACAACCTCATAGCTCGTGGTAAGTCTGCCTTGGATGGTTACAACGTTATGGCTAATAATCAGAACTATTTTTCAGAATATCGATTAAATTTGCACTTCCGGGATCTATGAACCACCACCCACAGCATGACGTCTTTGAAGCCGAGAATCCGTGTGTCCAGCACGGATGCCCGCTGACTTTGAGTGGACACTGTTTGCGTGGTGACCACACGTAATTAAAACCATAGAAATCTATGATTAAAACAGGTTATGTGCAAGGTCGTGCTCATTTCACGGATTTCTGTGAGATCAGGTTGGGCAGACTCTATTACCACGTTATAAGACGCAGAAAACATCACGTTACCATGACAACAAAGAGTTAGTTGATGCCCCAAATGCTTCCCGTGGCACGTAACAGGTTATGTTACGTGCACATAACAGGTTATGTACAAGGTCGTGCTCATTTCACGGATTTCTGTGAGATCAGGTTGGGCAGACTCTGTTACCACGTTATAAGACGCAGAAAACATCATGTTACCATGACAACAAAGAGTTAGTTGATGCCCCAAATGCTTCCCGTGGCACGTTGTGGGAGTTCTATGTAAGTCTGCTGGGTTAACCAACTCGTTGAAAACTGACGAGAAACGGGTGCCTAATGAGTCGGCATGTGACGCTAAGGGACCCTGACCATTCGTCAGGCTGTTGACGCATTGAGAGTGAGAACGTGTTGCCGGTGGCGTCTATTTCAGACGTTGTGGGAGTTCTATGTAAGTTTGTCGGGTTACCCAACTCGTCGAAAACTGACGAGAAACAGGTGCCTAATGAGTCGGCATGTGACGCTAAGGGACCCTGACCATTCGTCAGGCTGTTGACGCATTGGGAGTGAGAACTTGTTGGTTTTATTTAAAGGGCTATTTAGATAGTCTACAAAGAAACATAAAGTACTTGACATAAACTTTGGTAACAATTTTAATTATAATAATTTTGTGGAGGTTTAAACTGCTGGGGTCAAATATAAACCCAAACATAAAAGATGCTCGTAAATATGAACATAACAGGAGGGTTAAGACCTAGTGATAATAGAGGAGTACTTCCGTCAGAGAGTCATGGTTGTGCCCTGATGTCATTCTGTGACAGAATTTCTAGTGAAACTCATTGGTGAGTGGTGTGTGTCTTTGTCCTCTTTCCCCAGCTTTTGATGAACTAGTAGAGGCCTACTCAGAGCAGGTCAGGGGTTTATTAGACGGAGGAGTAGACATCCTTTTGGTGGAAACCATATTCGACACTGCCAACGCTAAGGTAGCCCTCATCTTATTGTATCTGATAATTATATAATTTCCTTACTCTCAAATGCTTTATTTTCAAACAAAACAGATGGGTAACACTTAAAATGATGCACAGAAACAGACCTCATTTGCAGTTTATAAATACATGATGATTGCATGATAATTGTAATCAGAACCTGATGTAATAGACACTGTGGAAAACATTTAAGGTGTTGAATACTTAATGGGACAGTACTGTAGTTAATGACATGATGCTGTTGCTTATTGATGCTAAATTGATTTTTTTTTTTTTTTGTCAGATTATACCCTCCTGATCAAAATTTTAAGACCAGTTGAAAAATTGCAAGAATTTCCATTTTGCACTGTTGGATCTTAAGAAGGTTCTAAGTACAACTTCAAAATGCAAAAAGAAGAAATGGGAGTGAGACAACAAAAAAAAAAAAAAAAAAAAAAAAAAAAAAAAATTGAGTAAGCAATTTATTGCAAGCAACCATTAAACTGAAATAGGCTGTTCATCAGCTGATCAAAAGTTTAAGACCAAATGACACTGAAATGACACTGAATCCACATTTTTGCCAAGATTTGGGCTTTTAAAGGCTGTGGTCTTAAACTTTTGATCAGCTGATGAACAGCCTATTTCAGTTTAATGGTTGCTTGCAATAAATTGCTTACTCAATTTTTTTTTTCTCACTCCCATTTCTTCTTTTTTGCATTTTGAAGCTCTACTTAGAACCTTCTTAAGATCCAACAGTGCAAAATGTAAATTCTTGCAATTTCTCAACTGGCCTTAAAATTTTGATCAGGAGTGTATTGTAAGTTTTGTCTCTGCCTCTACTTAGGTTACAATATTCTTTTTTCGTATATAATGTCATACTATAAGAGATTAAATTATATGAGATTAAATTAGATATTAGATCACCAGAAACAGTATAGAAACAGTACAATGTAGTGTTTACAGAACAGATGAGCTTTTATGGTTTTGGAGTAGAAATGTTCATATCTCTATTACAGATTCATTTTCTTTTTTTAAATTTTGCAAACTCACAAACTTGACAAATGCTCAGTACAAAAAAGTAGATTGACTGCTTCATCCAGTCAATCCAAGTATATTGTTAAGCTTTTTCAAAAGGAGAGTGATGACAGTGCAGCAGTAGAACAGTTTAAAATCCATGCACAGTGTCAAAAAAATATCAACATAAAATATAATTATCAACATAAAATTACTAGACACTGCACAAACTCAAACCAAGAACATTGCACAGAACACCTGCATATGTGGGTGTTGCACTGTGGTCAGTGTAAGCCACGCTGAACCACTATGGTGAGGTATGAGAAGGTGGAAGTCCAAGCATATTTTTTAATGCCTACATTGCACCGCATCACCTGACCTTTCCCCTTCAGTGTGTTTTAGTGCACATTTTGGCACAGGCAATGCCATGGCATGCCAGGAAATTATTGAAGGGACACAGGAGGAAAAAAACCTCCTTGGGCCCAATGAAATTTCCTTTACACCGGTGCAGTCACTGCATTTCATCTGCACCGGCAAATTAGCCTTGGAGACTATGCTTACAATTCAGGGGGGAAATTATTATTATGCTGTTATTTATTACATGACCTTAAAACTTTAGTTAAATCAAACTGTTGTTTAGCTTTGTTCTTGTCTTTTGCCCTCAACATAATGTTCATGACTAAATAAACTGATACAGTACGTTCGATCAGTTTTGGCACCAAATGTATTGATTGATGCACAAATTCTGTTTCCATGCCATAGTTAAAAGAAAGTAAAAGGTAAGTTTTATGAACATGCCCCATAAATTCTATACTTTTTTCAAGATTTTCCATTAATTTTTCAAAGATGTTCTGCTTATGAGCAGCATTTTTATGTCAATGCTTCTCAGTGCATTTTGTTTTACTTTTCAGGCAGCCTTGTATGCCATCGACCTGCTGTTTGAAAAGGGCTACGAACCAAAACCTGTATTTGTATGTATCGAATGTTCACAATATTTTATGTTAATGCTTAAGGGCTAAGTGTAGATACAGGGCTGTGGAGATGTGGAGATGGCTGTAGCAGCTTTGCGGTTACATAACATAATCTCCAAGCAACCACACCTTGCTCCATGATGGAGGTCCATTGGTGTATTAACTGATTAAAATAATTGAACAACTAGGCTAGAAAAAGATTGCTGTCATGTGGGCAGTAGCTGTCACTGAACTACCACATAATAATTTAAATGAGTGAGCTGTGATTTAAACGGTGGCAAAGTAAATACAGTATGTGCCTTGTATACAGTGTATGAGTGCTGTTGCATATATTTGAGATTTGTAATTCTCATTTTACCCTCTTTTTGCTTTCATTGTTCAGGTCTCAGGGACCATAGTTGACCGGAGTGGACGTACTCTGTCTGGCCAGACAGGGGAGGCATTTGTGGTCAGTGTAAGCCATGCTAAACCACTATGGTGAGTTACATTACAAGTTAGTTGAATAGTATTATGTCAGTACCATGAAAGTGTAATGGGTATTAGGTTTGCTGGGGGGAGGGGGAAGAGGGATGGGGGGTGGGGCACGTCCCCCGTGATTGAATCTACTTCGACTACCTCAGCTACAGCTGCAGCTGCTTCTACATTTGAACCGTCCTCCATTCTCATCGTCTCTTTCCCTTCTTGTTGCAGACTGGAGGGGGTGGAGTCACGTGACTAAACACGCTGTACACGTAGTACAGCATCTTAAAGGGACATGAACAGGCCTGCCTACACACAGCCAAAAAAGACAAAAACGACTTTTATTTTGTTTTTTATAATACCAAACATACCGACATGAGCAAAGTGACGTCGGTTATTGTCATAAATTTTCGGTATATCACCCAGCCCTAGAGGACAGTGCTGAATATTTTGGGCCAATCCCATTTCTTATTTTCACCCCTACCCCTACCCCTCTTTTTCAAGTGCCACTTGCCCCTTGCAACAAAGTTACAAGGGGTAGGGGTTGAAATACTCCCCTATGAAATGGGACAACCCTTCATCCCCGGAAACATCATCATTAGTCATCAGTGACGTTGTAAACAGACGCGATGATTTTTTTTTTGCCGGGAAATCTCAATCTCAAAATGACGTCTTCAGCTGTGGTAATCTCTCTTGCGTGGGCTATTGGCATCTTTTTGCGGTTGTCAATAGTGAATCGGAAGAATGTAAGGAGATGTCTCCGCTGTGCGTCGTGCCGCCGATAAGAACACCCCTCAGCCGTTGTAAAATCACTGTAACCCACGGCTTTGGGGGGCTTATTGTTTAATTTGAGGCCTGGGAGTGCCGGTGAATCAGCTTGAGGTATGAATGATAGACCGTAAACAAGTTTTGTTGTAGTTAGCCCGACGTTAGCCACACACCATGCTAGCCAGCTGGTGTAGTGGTGTAATGTCAGTCAAACAATCGCTGACTTTATTGATTTTTGTGTTAATTGTGTGAGAAGTGTGGGAGATTTCTCGTAGCACTCGCTTTAGTGTGCCTCTGAAAAAACTCAGTTTGGAGGGCTATATAGCCCTAGCACTCCACCCTCCCCCTCCGCCTCCACAAGAATTGGGACATCCCTACCCCTATGCGTGAACGCGCAAAACAGAGGGGTAGGGGCAAGTGGTAGGGTTAAGGGGTGAATTGGGATTGGCCCTTTGTATTGTGTATTTAGGGGCCGGGCAGCCTAAGCTGCCAGGACCCTCTTGTATTCGTGAATCTTCTTCTTCTTCTTCTTCCGAGGAGGTCCTACTTCCCATGCACGAAAAATCACCAAATTGTGTACAAAGGTCCAGTCCCATGCCAGATACATTCAGATGCAAACTCAAACCAATAGTCCTGATGGTGGCGCTATAGCAAGCCTTTAAAGTTTAAAACTTTGAAAATTCATAACAAATCAACCATATGTGCTACAGCTTTGCAACTTTCACCAAACTGTAGCCCCAATACTGAAGAAACCTTTGTACACTCAAACCTATTGCAAATTATGAATTCCATAACTCTGTTTTTTTCAAAAACTGTAAAACTTGTTAAACCTATCTCCTCCCACAATTTTTGCTCAAATGTCACCAGATTTGATACAGAGCATCTTCAGACTGTCCTACACAACCAATCCACACAGATTTTTGATTTATCAAAAATTGAGCCTACAGTGCATCAAAACGTTTGACTGTAAATGGTACTGTAAACATACACTTTCAAATTCTTGGTAAATAAATCTTCACTGTTCATGAAAAAAATGGACAATATTTTGGAGTCATGGTAGATGATGTGTTGGAAATTTCAGAACTGTATCTCAAAAACTGAATTTTTGACAGTATTTTGAATTTTGCTCTTGTGAACAACTGGAGTCAATGAAAGAATTTTTAAACATCAGTTTTTCCACTTATAGAGCAAATCAATCATTGTTAAAAACAAATGATCAACATCTCCATGCTGTCTAGATGCAATATGTTTATTATCAGATTTTTGTCTGAAAAACTAAATTTTTGACAGCTGTTTAAAATCTGCCTTTCCATGCATGGCTGCCTGCTGCCCTGCAGGTCAGTGATTGGCTCAGTCAGTTTGTGAAGCTACAGGTGAAGTTTTAGCTCAGTGAGATAGAGGCCAGGCTTCGGTGTCAAAGATTGTGAGTTTAAGCCCCAGCTTGTGCAACATTCCCATGTGCGAAAATTCACCAAACTTTGCACAAAGGTCCAGTCCCATGCCAGATAATCATTGTCAGATTTTTGTCTTGATGACTGATTTTTTTTTCTACAGTGGTTTGAAATCTGTCTTTGCATGCATAGGCGGCTGCCTATGCATGAAAAGTGACTTAGTCCAGCAGCTACGCACAATATTTTGATGGAATCATGCACTTCACGATACAAGCATGAAATTTGGCACACTGTTAGAGCATGCCCTAAGGATCATTTTTGGCTATAGGGCCATCGCGGATTTGTCCCGTGGTAACCGTGGCAACCATTTTTCAAAATGGCTGCTGCCTGCTGTGATTTTACCTGTAACTCAGGTTCTAGATCACTTAGGATCTTGATCCTGGTGGCTAATCCTACATTTTCAAGGATGAGGAATACAATGGTACTATTTACAACATGCTAGCAACTATATAACTACATATTTCCGGCATTCAGTTAATTAAATAATAGTAAAAAACATCAAAATATGTATTTCGGTAGAGTATACTGTACATGTTTTCTAAGATGTTGACAGATATGCCATGAAATGCATGTGTGCTATGGCAATGGCCAAAGTGGAACTATACAGCAGTACAGAGACAAAAAAAATAATAATTAAAGCTGCAAGCAGCGTTGGACGGGCCCTCGCACCCGTGCCCCGCGGCCACCTCGTGCCCGTTGGGAACGGTCCATTCACGGTGCCATTCACTCAAACACACTCACACACGCACACACGCACACACACACACACACACACACACATACGCACGGGCAGGCAGCTACACACGCAAACACACACATGCACACACAGGCGCACACACACACACACACACACACACACACACACACACAAGCATGTGCATGCACACACACACACCCACAAACTCATTCACTCACTCACTCACTCACTCACTGACTCACTCACACACACACAGACACACACACACACAGTTCTGGCCCAGTTGCTAGCGGTGCTTCTCCAGCAGATGTCGCCCTAAGCTTGCATTTGAGTTTGAGAGTTGTTTCTGATGCCTGTCAGTCTTGACCAAGGGGCTGAGTGGGGGAGGGGCAGTGCAAGCAGAGAGCAGAGCAGGGGAAAAAAAAAAAAAAGAGTCCAAACCTCTTAAACTAGTCTTCACCGCGGCCACAAACTTTTTCCAATCCAAAGCAAGACCTCCTATTTTTGTAGGAGAATTCGTCCTCTTTCCATCGGCATAGGTTTGGAAGCTGTCAGACGTTTACTTTGGACTCCTGGGGCCTAATTGTCATGGTAAGTGCCTGTTTATTCACAGCAGGCACACCAGGGTGCATGGGAAAAAGTGGAGGCGCTGGTTGTGGACACTCTGACTTTGAGGCCTTCTGAAATCCAAACGGTTCAAAATTATACGGAACCTTGAAGAACTTTTGTTAAGCACTATGTCTTCTGTCATGTATTAAAATTTTCAAGTCGATAAAATTAACGCCCTGGGAGTTTATAGATTTTCTACAAAGCGCAAATTTGGGCGAAAACGTGAATTTCAAATGAAAATTGCGGACTTCCTGTTGGTTTTAGGCGGGGGCCACGGCACGAAAAATGTCGGGCTTGATGAGATCTACGTTTCGGCGCTGGTTTGGTCTTTCTATGACATTCCTGTGGGCTGCAGCGGCTGCCTTTGCGTCCCTAGGTGGCGCTACCGAGCCCATTTTTGCACCGGGGGGTTCCGATTTTTGATTTTATTGAATTTTTCGCCAGACCTGATGTGCGTGCCGAATTTGGTGAGTTTTTGAGCACGTTTAGGGGGTCAAATTAAGCGTCAAAGAGACGTAATAATAAGGAAGAATAAAAAACGTTACAAATACAATAGGGCTTCGCACTGGGACAGGGCTCGGGCCCTAATAATAGCTGAGTTTTATATAGCGCCTTTCTAAAACCCAAGGTTGCTTCACAAGGTCAGGTGGAAAGGGGAGGTGAGAGAAAAAGAAAAGAAAAAAAAGGGGTGAACTGAGTTAGTTACTGGGGAAATGCTAGGGTGAAAAGGTGTGTCTTGAGGGCTGATTTGAAGATGTCCAGTGTCGGAGCATTTTGCACCTCAAGGGGGAGAGAGTTCCAGAGGGCGGGGGCAGCCACGCTAAAGGCCCTGTCACCAAAGGTCCGTAACTTGGTATGGGGGGTGGAGAGGAGGCCTAGGTCAGATGACCGTAGGTTCCTGGATGGAGTGTGTTGGTGAAGGAGGTCAGACAGGTATCGGGGGGCAAGGGAGTGGAGGGATTTGTACGTCAGAAGGAGGAGATTGTAGCAAATGAGGGACTTGACCGGGAGCCAGTGGAGATGGATGAGGGTGGGGGTGATGTGCTGCCAGGGCTTGGTATGAGTCAAAATTCTGGCAGCTGAATTTTGAATGCACTGGAGTCTGTCCAGGGCCAACAGGACAGGATACCATTTAGCCTAAAGGCATTTTTAATAAAGCCAAAGAGGAAAGAAAGTTACGTATGATGACACAGTCCACCACAGTAGCAAAGAGCAGTGCACTGAAATGCTGCCTCGGCACATTTGCATCTTCCACAACATCCCTTTTTGCAACCACAGCGGAGGAGCTCGCAACATGCCAGGCTTCTTTCTGGTCGTGTGGTCCAGTGAACTTCCCATCCACCTGTCAGAATCAGAATCAACTTTGTTGTCATATGACACATTTTACAGGTGTAAACAAGTTCAGGGAGTGTAACCATGGCCTGTCCCCTGCAGTGACCAGCTTGGTAGGCTGCCCTCTTTGTATGCTGTGCTGCTTGTGTTGGGGGGGAGTCCACCAATCATTCTACCTTTTTGGGTGAACAGCTGCTTCCGTGATTCCTGGCTGCTAGTGCGGTCATTCAGCAATACCACAAATCACTCAAGAGGCTCCATCCAGTCATCTACAGTGTCTGGTGTGGTAGCCAAGGCACAGAAGGCACGAGTCACATCATTGAAGTTCTTCCATGTATCCCATGTCGTCTTCTTGCCCCTGCCTCCAAATGATGACACAGTGTCAAAACCAGTAAAGGCAGGCAGCATGATGAGTGTTGGTTACCTGTTTCTCAATGGTAAGGGATGTAACACAAGTTGCCAGGAAGGAGAACAGCTCGTATGATGACTGTGTCATCATACGTCACTTCTTGTTGTCACACTTTCCTTCCTCTTTGGCTTTATTAAAAATGCCTTTAGGCTAAATGGTATCCTTTTATATGTACTGCTGTATAGTTCCACTTTGGCCATTGCCATAGCACACATGCATTTCATAGCATATCTGTCAACATCTTAGAAAACATGTACAGTATACTCTACCGAAATACATATTTTGATGGTTTTTACTATTATTTAATTAACTGAATGCCGGAAATATGTAGTGAGATAGTTGCTAGCATGTTGTAAACAATACCATTGTATTCCTCATCCTTGAAAATGTAGGATTAGCCACCAGGATCAAGATCCTAGGTGATCTAGAACCTGAGTTACAGGTAAAATCACAGCAGGTAGCAGCCATTTTGAAAAATGGTTGCCACGGTTACCACGGGACAAATCCACGATGGCCCTATAGCCAAAAATGATCCTTAGGGCATGCTCTAACAGTGTGCCAAATTTCATGCTTGTATCGTGAAGTGCACGATTTTTCGCATAGCCGCCGGACTAACTGGCTTAGTCAATTTGTGAAGCCTCACATGAATTGACACTTGTCAATTAGCTCAGTGAGATAAAGCGTTGCCCTGCATGCCAGAAACTGTGAGTTCAAGCCTCAACTGATGCAAAATGCACATTAAAATGCCACCTGTCTTTTCATCTTCCAATTCTCCGCTTGTTGCTCAGAATTGCCTAAAATTGTCCGGCCTCGACCATTGCTGCGCAGCAGCTATAATTATTGTTGTTGTTTTGTTCTACTTCCTCATCTTCCTCTTCTTTGTTATGTGCCTTTAAAAACCCATTCTACTCACAGCACTTGTGGCTCTATTTTAATGACAGCACTTTGAAGAGCATAGTACAAGTACATTTAGGGTGTCCAGATACACTTTTGCTATTTTAATGGCTGAAATAGGGGTCGCTGAACCAGGCTTATGATTCAAAAGAGTTGTTCTCAATCTGTTCATTATTCATGGGTGTGTTTTGGGTATAACATGCAATAAACCAATCAGATTGCCATCCACCATTCCTCTTAAATCCCAGGTGCGCTTGCACCTTGGTGGATTGCTACTATAATGGTGCATTTTACAAGTGAGACGGAATGCTTCTGCACAGAGGAGATGGATCTGCTTGTGCACAAAGTGAAAGCGCATGAGCAGATGATCTAAGGCAACAGCAGGATTACATCAAATCTCCCTGCGGAAGCAGGCAAACTTTTGTGCATAACAAGGCATCTCTGTGTGCATAATAAGCAGAGTGTACTTGCGTTGGCACCTGCTTATGTAGGTACACATTAATATCATGATAATGACCTTAGAATAACAATGAAAACAATCACTTTCAGTTGCCCTCAGATTGAAATGTGCCTGACCACACCTCATTTATCTCCTGTGTCTGTGACAGTCTGTGACTGTCAGTAAACATTTTCTTAGTGTGTTCTCTATAATTTTTTTGCAGCCTTGAGGCTTTTGAGCGACAATTCTGCATTGGTCCCAATATCGTTATATGTCATATATTAATATGTTGGGTTTAGGTTATGATTCAGGTTGAGTTTCCAGTGCCAAACATGTTTTAATCATGATAAAATCATGACTTTTTAAAAAATTATTATTATTTTTTATTATTTATTTATTAATTATTTATTACTTTTTTGACACCGGGCTATACTTTTTTAGTTTTAGATAAAGGTAAGAAAAAAATTACAGTGTTCTTTTAATTTCACATTTTCTCTTGCAGTTGTGGTGACCCCCATGCTGTGGTGGGGCACCACTGCTAAATGCATACAGAGGAAACAGTGACTCTAATGTCTTCCGCTCAGTGTATTTCTCATGCGCTTTTTAGATGGTGTCTTATCTTAAGGGGCTTTTACACAGCGCGCGCTCAGCGCCGACCTCGGCGTGGTAGCCATTCATTGTGTATGTGATCGCTGGCCGCCAGGGAGGTGGTGCCGCCGCTGGACAGGGCGCTGCTGCGGGTCAGGGTGCTGCCGTTGGTCAGGGCGCCGCCGCTGGGCGCACTGAGGTAATGTCACAGGGCGCTGCACCCAAATTAAAAATTTTCAACTTGGGCGCAGCGCCCTGTGATGTCACCTCAGTGCGCCCAATAGAAGAGAATATTGGAATCAGAAAAAATAGGCGGATTTTGGCAGAAAGGCACAACAAAAATGGAGGAAAGCATCATCGTGGCTGTCTCTCTGCATGCAGAGCTGTGGGACACTAGACTGTAGTCATACTGTGATATCGTTAAAAAAGCCCAGGCATGGAGAGAGATATCCCACAATTTAGGAATACCAGGTGTGTTTAAAAACTGGCACATATATATGATGTTTTTCCTTTCCACAATAGGCGAATTTTTTTTTCCTGCAATTAAAGACCAATACTGTTGTAAACTGTTGTCATGGAACTGCAGCTCCTGAACGAGATTAAACTCCCCCAACTGCTGCCTTGCCATGAGAATTTCATGTAGCCACACTCTTCTTGCTGCTGTTCGTCTTCTCCTCCTCCTCCTCCTCAGAAGAATAACTACTGCCAGAGCTGTTCTTTGACTTAGTGACAGGTACATAGTGCATCTGAAGCTGCTGTATTGTCCACCAGAGAAAAAGTGCGCTAAATTGGAAAACTACTTCTTAGCATCTGTATTGGTCGCATAGCAACCAACGCCACATACATGCACAACGTGCATGCGTGCGCCCTACTCGGCGGCGTACTCTGCGCCCAGTCTGCCCCAGTCTGCGCGGCACCCAGTGTCGTACCCAATGCTGCGCTCCGCCCAAACTGCACACTATGTGAAAGCCCCTTTTCTCTTCAAGATAGCTGTAGACTGGCTTCTAATATCTGTTTTCTTTGTAGTTCATTTTTTAACTTAATATTTGTAACTGTTTGATATTTTCTGAACTGTATTTTACTTATAATTGGGTCAGTTTCCGAGGTCTTAACATAATTTTCCAAAGGGTTTGTTCATCTTTGTACTGTATTGTATTGATCTTAATTGTGTTCAAATCGTTTTCCCATGGTTTTGTCCATTTTTCAAGTATTGGCCTGAACTGTGCTCTGGGGGCAACAGAGATGAGGCCATTCATCGAGGCGATGGGAAAAAGCACCACAGCGTTCATACTCTGTTATCCTAATGCAGGTAAACCCATACAGAGTCTGCGGGCCTGTATCCATAGCTTCAACGCCGTAATGGGCTGACATACAGTTAGGTCCAGAAGTATTTGGACAGTGACACAATATTCATAATTTGCCCTTGTACACCACCACAGTAGACTTGAAATGGAGTAATCAAGATGTGATTAAAGTGCAGACTTTCATCTTTAATTTAAGGGGTTGAACAAAAATATGGCATTAACTGTTTAGGAATTATAACCAGTTTTATACATTGTCACCCCATTTTCAGAGGCTCAAAAGTAATTGGACACTTGTCTAAAAAGCAGTTTCATGGCTAGGTGTGGCCTTTTCCCTTGTTATTCCATGACAAGGAAATAAAAGATCTGGAGTTCATTCCAAGTGTTTGCATTTGCATTTGGTAGCTGTTTATCACAATTGTCGACATGCGATCCAAAGAGATATCTAAGGAGACCATCATTAGGCTCAAAAGAAAAAAAAATCTATCAGGCAGATAGCAACAATTTTAGGAGTACCCAAATCAACAGTTTGGTATATCCTGAAAAAGAGGGAATGCATTGGTAAGTTCAGCAACACCAAAAGGTCTGGAATAACACAAAAAACATCTAAAGTGGATGACTGAAGAACTCTTTCCTTCCTCTCCTTAGAAGAAAAACCCATTCACAACATCTAAGTCAAAACCACTCTTGAGGACGAAGGCGTGTCACTGTCCAAATCTACAGTCAAGAGACGTTTGTGATCAGATGCAGTCAGATGTAAACCACTGCTGTCACTCCAGAACAGGAGAGCCATATTATGTTTTGCAAAAAACATCTAAAAAAGCCTGCCCAATTCTGGAACAAGGTTCTTTGGACAGATGAAACAAAGATTAGCTTGTACCAGAATGATGGGAAGAGAAATGTGTGGAGAATGAAAGGAACAGCTCATGACCCAAAGCAAAGCACATCATCTGTCCAGCATGGAGGAGGCAGTGTTATGGCATGGGCATGTATGGCTGCCAATGGAACTGGGTCACTAATGTTTATTGATGAGGTGCTGATGGAAGTAGCAGGATGAATTCTGATGTTTATAGGGCTATAATATCTGCTCAGATTCAGCCAAATGCCACAAAACTGATAGGAAAAAGAGAGAATGCATTGGACACTGTGAGGCACAGTGTCCAAGTCAGTCCCCAGACCTCAACCCAGCTGAGCTGCTTTTCACTTGCTTAAGACCAAACTGAAGGCAGAAAGACCCACAAACAAGCAGCACCTGAAGGCAGCTGCAGTAAAGGCTTGGCAGAGCATCTCAAGGGAGGAAACTCAGAATTTCGTGATGTTGCCCATGGGTTCCAGACTTCAGGCAGTCATACACTGCAAAGGATTTTCCTCCAATTATTGAATATAATCCTTATAATTACAGTTATGTGTGTTATGTATAGTTTGTCCAATAACTTTTGAGCCTCTGAAAATGGGGTGACAATATATAAAACTTGCTGTAATTCCTAAACGGCTAGTATCATATTTTTGTTCAACCCCTTAAATTAAAGCTGAACGTCTGCACTTCAATCACATCTTGATTACTCCATTTCATATCCACTGTGGTGGTGTACAAGGGGAAAAATTATAAATATGTCACTATCCAAATACTTATGGACCTAACTGTAGCTTTTTGGCTGAAATCTTGTAATAAAGAATTGTAACCTTAAGTCTGATGTTACACCCCAGATTATTTTCTTTCCATGCTTGAAATTGCCTCTTCACTTTGTCCAAATGCTGCTAAATTTTAGTAGTGGAAAATGAAGTCCATGTACTGTGTACATGCTCCTAAAAACCTTTGATACTTTGGTATCCATGCCTTTTTCTTACTTTCTTTTTCTTACTTTACTACACGGACAGGAGCTGTTTGTATTTAGAAATCTAGATGATTGACATCATGAGGTATGCACTACTCTTGCAAAGACAATGCAGTATAGTCATACATTTATTATAAAATTCCATGTGAAGTCACACACACAACAGGTGACAAGTGAAATCAGATGAAATAAGAAAAAATACAGCTTTCATTCATGTAACATAATTTATTAAGAAGCATTAATTCAGCTAATTCATAAATTAAAAGAATGCATTTGCCTATTTACATGGTTCATCCGAAGCTGCTGTACTGTCCGCCAGGGAAAAAGTGCGCCAGAACGGAAAACTACTTCTTAGCGTCTGTTTTGGTCATGTAGCAACTAGCGCCACATACGTGCACGACGCGCATGCGTGCGCCGTACTCTGCACGCATGTGCGCACTGCTCTGTGCCCATCTGCGCCACACCCAGCGCAAAGCACGGCCCAAACCGCGTGCTATGTGAAAGCCTTGCGCCCCGCGATCACATACACAGTGAATGGCTGTGCTGGCCGAGGTCTGCGCCGTGTGTGTGCTATGTGAAAACTCTGCATGTGCGCTCGCACTGCTCCGCGCCTGTCTGCGCCGTACCCAGTGCAGAGCGTGGTCCAAAGCGCACGCTGTGTGAAAGCCACTTTAATTTAAAACCTGCGGCAAACTGCACAGAACATAGTTGGAGTTTCACCCACCTCTAATGCTACCCAGCTAAATGCTTTTTTTCATGACTCCTGAAACACTCGCTTATGCTTTTGTTCATACTTCAGCTTCCTGTCCATCTTATCGGAGACTTCTTCTTTGGTTTCGGCAGGTAGACGCCTCCACAGCGTATTGCTGCCTTCTATTGTTTTGTGAGAAAGACTGTCACGTCACACACAATATGCTGCTGGCGGTGAATGACAGGGAAATCAGGAGGGAGTGGGGATGAGACAGCGGTAGCTTCACCATACGTGATTTAACTATTTAACTTTTACTATTTTTAGCCACTTGCCTGATCGGGCAAGTGAATCGCTAGGTTTACATGCCCGGGGCCATTGGGCAATCCTTATTGTCGAGCCCTGTTTTGTACTTAAGCTGTCAACCACATTCATAACCACACAGAGATTTTCAAGCTACAGATTTTGATGGTTACTCTCTCAGCTCTGTTCAGATAAAAAAAAAAAAAAAAATCACTGTCTCCCAACACTGTGTGATTTTGCTTCAATGTATTCTAAACCACCTCCCAAGGTGCTTTAAATAGTCCAATTTGATTTCTCTCCAATGTGTCTGGGGTCCAATTTTACACCTGGATTTTTATATGGACACATGTGATTGGATTGCTATCCAAATACTGAAGACACATTTCAATGTCAGGTGTAAATGGACTCAAAGGTTTCTCCGTATTAATTATTGCTAATATGACCAGAGAATAATCAATACTTAGGTTTCTCGTTGAATGTTAACTTAGCTAAGGGCAAATAAAAGTTGGATACAAACCACTTAGAACACTGAATATAAGTGTGCATAAAAAGTTAAATGTACTACAAGAGCTTCCCGAGGCAAAGTGGAATGCAGTAGGAACCTTGGTTAAACAGAGCACAGACAAGAGACAACAGTCTCAACAGCCTTCACAATCTATTTCATGTTTTAGGTTTACAATTTAACAATTAAATCATTAGTGGTTATTTGCAGGCATCAATAGTATGAAAAGGTCTCTCACCTATTATTATTTTTTTATTTTTATATATTTTTGTCTTAGGTCTTCCCAACACATTTGGAGGATATGACGAGACCCCAGAAGTAACAGCCATGAGCTTAAAGGTTTTTATGGACATTAATGTCATATGTGTAACTGTTGTCAGCTGAAAATACTCCAAAACCTTTTTCAGGAGTTGATACTAAGGTTCGTTAACTTCTGATTTTACAGTTGGTCTATCGATATACAATAGATTGGGAAAGAATTTCATGGGCACTAGGGTCATAAAACATAAACTCTACAAATAACCATGGAAACTTTCAGATCAAGTGAATACACCGTAGGCCTACACCGTAATTTCTAACCTGCCATGCCTGTGATTTTTAAGTTCGCAAACATTTCAAAACTCTGTTAGAATACAACACTTCCTGAAGACTTTTTTGCTAAGTGGTTAAGATGTTCCCAGGTGCCTCATAGCAGCTGGAATATTATTCTGTCTGATTTTATTTCCATCTCCATCAGGAGTTTGCTAAGGACAGACTGGTGAACATTGTGGGAGGTTGTTGTGGGACTACTCCAGGACACATCAGGTATATAAACATAGATAGATAGATACTTTATTCATCCCGCAGGAAATTCACATTTTTTTCAGCAGTATCCACAGATTACAGATTAAGTAAAAAGAAAAAGTAAGGAAATTTGTATTTGGTAGATTATTTCTTTGTTGTATCAATGGTTCTTGGCAGTAAATCTTATACTGTTGGAAAGCCTATTTATTTACCTTTTTGAATGGTGCCTCACTTGTAAGGAACATGCATTTGTGGGATGAGCAGCAGAGGTGAGTATGTGGGTTGCACCCATGAAAAATTTGCCAAATCTTCTCTGCCAATGCCTAACAGCTTATTTTGCTGTTGCTATTGACTCTTGTTTTGAGCTTCTGGTACCCCTAGGTGCTGCCAATCAGGTGCCTGATTCAATCAGGTGCCTGCCAATCAGGTGCCTGATTGGCAGCACTGATTGTGGGGCGGCATCTCCCTCACTGGAAAAAGAAGGCTTGTCATCATTGGAGGCAATCTCAATGTAGAGAGATATTGAGATGAGATTCTGCAACCAGTGGCAATCCCATATCTCCACAGTCTGGGACCGAACTCTATCCTCCAAGATGACAACACTCGCCCCCACAGAGCGGGGTTCATCAGAGACAACCTCCAGAATTTGGGAGTGGAGAGGATGGAATGGCCTGCCAGCAGTCCTGGCGTCAATCCCACTGAACACTTGTGGGATCAGCTTGGGCGTGCTGTTCATGCCCAACATAGCGACATTGGCTGACTTGTGACAAATGCCGGTTGAAGAATAGGATGCCATCCCACAGCAGTGTGTGAGCAGGCTGGTGACCAGCATGAGGAGGAGGTGTCAGGCTGTTGTGGCTGTGTATGGTTCTTCCACACGCTACTGAGGCTCCTGTTTGTTAAATGAATAAATTGTTAAATTGCCAATATGTCTTGTTTCTTCAAATTTCAATCATCCAATCCACCAAACACCAAACAAGAGTCAATGGCAGAATAAGCTGTTTGGCATTGGCAGAGAAGATTTGGCAGATTTTTCATGGGCACAACCCACATACTCAGCTCTGCTGCTCATCCCACTGCTGTTAGCCAGTCGCACCTTAAAAAAATTAGGTCGCATATGCGACCTAATGGGTCGCATATGCGACCTAATGGGTCGCATGCTGGAGCCCTGGTAGCAATGTACAATTGCTGGACTTTGGCACAGCTGCTGTAAATTCGTCATAAATTATTCAGCCATAATAACACTTAGGTACAGTTGTGGCATGCCATGTTAAGCATACATACTTACCTCGAAATTCCATTAATTTATATTCTATTTATTGTTCCTATTTTTTCCCATATTTGTAAGTACTAGAAGCGACTGTAAATGAGTCAGATTCCTTATACACATGCAGTAACTTTATAACGAACAAAAAAACTGGCCAATAAACTTGATTTTGATTGCGCTTAGGAGTAGTGGTGGTGGTTATAATATTAGTAACAGTAGTAGTTGTAGTGGTAGCAGTAATATTTTAGGCATGTTTTCCAAACTATCTTGTTTGATATAATTATCTTTACAGAATATGGGTACCTCTTTATTTTGTGGTACATCCATTGGATTTGTTGGATGTAATTAGTTATACTTTGTATAACTAATTACATGGCAAGGATTTGTATAACTAATTACTGCAAAGTGGTCCCAACTCAATATTAATGCCTATGGATTTAGAATAGGATATCACAAAACCCCTGTAGGTGTAATGTGTAGGTGGTTCAATACTTTTGTCCATATAGTGTATAGCCGGAACACCAACAAACAAACTAACTAAACAAAACAAGAAATAAAAAAACAGACTCGGCACATCCTTGATAGCAGTGGCGAGTGGTGCTGTTTTTGTCTAGTCATGCTGTGGTCCCAATTTCATGCGAGCGGCTGTAAGGGTGCAAGCTCCATAAATTTTTGGCCATTTATTTATTAGTAAAAACGCATAATATGGTTTTTAACTCTACTATATCAACTCGACAACCCGATTTTGATAGACACGCATGCGCATTTTGCCCCAATGTTACCAACAACAATGTGTTGCAATTTACAGTGTAAATGAACGCGGAAATTATTAGAACAGACGGATGATGCAGTAATAACCAGTTACAGAGTCAAGCAAATGACACATGGCCATGATCACAATGTTACCAACAAAATGTTGGAATTTACCATGAGATCGGAAGTATTCGGACGTGCCACGGGGTGATGCAAACACACAGCAGTGTCACCAGCTAGCCTGCAAACACACAGCAATGTCACCAGCTAGCCTACATGGTCAATGAAATGACACACAAACATGCCCAATTGCCCATCAAGCAGGCTACGCACCAAAGTGATAAACGTCAGAGAACATCTCTTTTTCATAACACCTGCAATAGCCTAAATCGATGAAACATGCCAGGTTACTCAACTGAAGTTGTATTTTCACCCCTTTTGATTGGCACGATGCAGATGAAAGAACAAACTAATGTTAACGTTCCCATACTAGCTAGCCAGCTAACGACATTAACGGTAGCTAGCTGTCCAGTGAATGACTTGCTGTTGCCGCCGAACATTTCAAGCGAGCTTGCTACGTAGCTACTCGTGTTGCGCATGCGTCTTCTGAAAAGCTGATTCTCAGACAGCTTATTTTCCATTCAAAACACCCACATACAGGAAACACCAGCTACAAAACTACTGTGAATACTCGGTATCACAGAGCGCATGCGCACGTCAAGCTGTCAACTTTCCAGCATTTCGCTAGGAAATTGAGATAGATACGTGTATATAGGCAGCGGTTTGCAACCAAAATGATAGAAATAAGGTATATTATAAAAGGACACACTAGGAGACCAACATTTTAAAGATTTTAATTGAAGGGCTTGGGCATGCACTGCATTTATAGCTTATTATGACCGCTCGCCCCTGCTTGATAGTAACAATAAGCACAGTCACAAGCATTTTTTTTTTTTTTTTTTTTTTTAATAGAGAAGTGTGTATACATAATGAGAAAGGAAAAAAAGAGCATGCGCAGCAGGGTTTTTCACATTGTTGCAAGATTAACTTTTACCATTACCATTCCAAACAGCCATTTTCATTCAGGTGTTAAACTTTTCATCAAATTTTGATGAAAAGTATTTTACTACTGACTATTACAATGTAAACTACTATTAAACTACGTAAACTACTATTTTGAAAAAAAAAAAAAAAAAATTTGGCGAAAGCTCCTAAAGTTATGGGGTTACACCAACATGGTCATAAGTGGCTGAACATTCTAGTTATACACTTAACTGTGAATTTCCTTCGGGATGAATAAAGTATCTATCTATCTATCTATCTATCTAACTGCCAAATTGTAATGTACACCAGTTGTACTAATTATATACTGAATGTAATTTGGTGTTAGAGGCTGTTATTAGACACTAACACCAAATTATACTGTAGGTTGTCACCAAATATACTATTGGGAATGTAATATCTCTGTAAAGTATAAGTAATCAACAAATGTACGGCTATCTTAAACAGAAAGGTTGTTTTAAGGTACAACATGGACAGTGATTATCCTACTTATACTATGGTCATTTACCATCAATATAAAGGAAAGAGGAGAAAAGAAGATAAAAAATTACATCAGTGTGTTTTCCCTCCTTGTCATTAATTTATCAAGTGGATAACTCAGCTGTGCTGCTGCAGTTGATAACGAGTAAGCTTTGACCGTTGTGCTTTTTAATGTTCCTATGGTTACGCAGTGATTAAAATTGAGCCGAGCTAGGTGTGCAATATACGGTTTTAGCACACACCTACTCAGAAAAGAGTATCCACCCAGGCCATGGTATAAAAAAAAATTGGACACCACATTTAATGCTTTATGACTCCAAAGTATATAATTAGAAACTATACTTTCACTTCACTTCACTTAATTGATTGTCCCAAAAGGGCGATTTGGTTTGCATCAGACCTCGTACAAATCACATTTAAAAAAAAACAAAAAAACCCCACATAAAACACACAGTGCACAAGTAGCAAGTAGCAAGCATCGGCCCACCACAGTAGTACATTTCATGAAAGCACCATTCACGTTAAAGTGCATAATAAGTACCGGTAAAATAAATACCTTTGTGCTTCTAGGGGTAAAACATTTATGTTAATATTTATGTTGTAGGCTAGTTAGTCATTTTAAGTAAATGTCAATTACTTAAATTTTTATTCTTGTCCATCATAACAGAGAGTAATTTGCCACCTGTTTGAATGAAACTTTGCGATAACTTAAAGTGCAACCATGCCTCTGCTAGTGGAGACAGCCCTCATAGATTGTTGGCAGGCCCTGAAAAGTTTGTAGCTACATTAATTAAACTGATTACGTCTGATGATTATACCACAACATGAAGTGATATTCATATATGTTCTCAGTATAAAATGTAATGTCACCCACACAGTATAAGCCTCTTTCTGATTTTGTCATCTCTCGCTGTCATTCTTGGACTCACTAACATGTTTAAATCTCCCTCTTGGGTTCCTCCATCCATGCCTATCTAGAGCCATATCTGAGGCTGTAAAAGACTTACCACCAAGAAGACCCCTTGCTGACATTCATCAAGACTATATGCTCCTCTCAGGTAAAGCTTTTCTCACTGCTTTTGCAGTGTAATGGTCACAAAATCCTTCTTCATCCTTAATTTTCTGCCACTTAACTTGTATGGGTAATGGTGGCAGCAGGCTGAAGAGGTCAGCTCACATGGTCCCAGATGGTCCCACCGGGGCTGTTATGTATCGAGTGGATGCGTAACAGCCCCGGTGGGACGATGACATCATGTCATCAGTCCCTTCATGCCAGGCCCACTACGAGCTATGCAGAGTGTGGCACCTGATATAGCTGCTGGACAATGGGGCGATATCAGTGATCTCCAGAGAGAGTGAAGGTTGCTTTGTGACTGGTCATCATCCTGTGCTGCTGTGGCTGTTTCACCCACCTTTGTCAAGGTCTCCTGCTGTTTGGCTCTGTTTTCTTTGGTATGTCTGAAAGTGTGTTTTCTTTTTGTGATTTTACATTATTGTTTTTAATTATTTACCTACATGGTCGACACCTGTTACACACCTGACTGGCCAGAAAAGGGCCCCTCTCACTCTGTGGTCCTTCTCTATATATGGGTTTTTTGGGCAGTTTTTTTTTGTCTGCCAGGAGGGTTAATTTGGGGTGCTTGTCTTATTGATGTGTTGTAAACGTGTGCATCTGTAAAGCCCTTTGAGACTGTAAAAATGATTTTGAGCTGTAAGTAAGTCTGAACTTGAATTTAGAGTTGAATGGGACACAACAGGACAAGCTATATCACCACATAAACGTCCTTGAATCTGGTCTTTTCCAAGCGCCTCCTTCTCTAGAATGTATATACAGGGTGCTCAGGGTTTCAAATGTCGCCCTGGATTCTAGGTTTGGAGCCTTTCAAGATTGGCCCTTACACCAACTTTGTGAACATTGGTGAGCGCTGCAACGTGGCTGGGTCACGCAAGTTCGCTAAGCTGATCATGGCAGGAAACTATGAGGTAAGACAGATTTTCAATTACATGGTGGTGGGAGTCTAAGTTACATAATCCTTTATTTGACATGTTCTTGCCTGTTTTCTCTTCAGGAGGCACTAAGTATTGCTAAGGGCCAGGTAGAGATGGGAGCCCAGGTCCTTGATATAAACATGGATGAAGGAATGCTTGAGGGGCCAACAGCAATGGCCCGATTTTGTAACCTCATTGCATCTGAACCAGACATTGCACGGGTAGGAGATTAAGTTTAGATTTATTTAAATTTTGTTTTGTCATTTTTGAGACATATAGTTAATGACATGATGTGAAACCAATGCAAATGTGTAATAACATGACATCACTTATATACATTGTAGTTAAATGTAATACATTATCAGTCAGATGAAAAACTGTGTCGAGGCTGCATTCTTTTTAGTTAGTGTACTTGGTTTAAAGGAGGTCTGACGGTGAAGTTCAACATATGATGCTGTGGCACCTGTACACACATTCTATTTCTTATTCTCATTCTATTTCTATTTCTTATAATTTCACTTATGCTTATGTATATTTTTCTCTCAAGAATTTGAGCAACTCTTTTTTTTTTTTTGTCATTTCTGCTTTATTAAACAGTGACAGAACAGAGAGATGGGAAAGAACCAGAAGAAAAGAAGCATATTTAACCCCTAAATGATTCCAGATTTCATCTAAGCACATAAAAATATGTGTCTTCTTAACTGCCATCTGGTGATTTTCACCAATGCACAGTAATAAATAAATACATACATACATACATAGTTCCATTGACTGCTGTTTATTTTAGTACATTTAGCCTTGTTTTAGCGCTCTGTTGCCCCCTGGAGGCAGCTTCACATACTATTTTTGGTTTATAATTAATACTGTCAGTGACAGCTGGAAATGACATGCATGGACATGAATGTTTTTTTTTTTTTTTAAGATCATAGTTTGGCATGTCTGCTTCATTTGATAGTCACAATAGACAGACAGGAAAGGCAGGGGACAGAAAGGGGATTACATGCAGCAAAGGGTATGGGTTCAGATTTGAACCTAGGCCAGTGTGGTGAGGACTCGATATGTGGTGATATGTCGTATACGCTCTAACAGTTAAGCTACCGAGGTGCCCTGGACGCACATATTCTGTGAAAGTGAGGAGTACCGGCTCATTTTAGGGGACATTTGTAATAATCCGAATTTCAATCAAATGCAGCAGATGACTTATTCTCTTCCTCCTCCAACTTTCTTTCTTAATGACTTTCTGCCCCCTCTGTTCTCTTCTCACTTTGTCAAGATGGCTGTATTTTTAACTGCTATTCCAGTTTTGTTTCTCTTCTGAAAATGCCTGATTGCAATACTGAATCATTAGACTTGCTCAGCAAACCAGTATTCTCTGCCCACCTCATCTTCCTCTTGCTCCTCCTTTCCCTCCCCAGGTTCCTTTGTGCATTGACTCCTCTAACTTCTCAGTGATTGAGGCAGGGTTGAAGTGCTGTCAGGGGAAGTGTATAGTGAACAGCATCAGTCTCAAAGAAGGGGAGGAGGAGTTCCTAAGCAGAGCTGCCACTGTGAGGCGTTATGGGGCTGCCGTGGTGGTCATGGCCTTTGATGAGGAGGGGCAGGTCAGGAGTTTCACACAAACACACAAACACACACACACACACACACACACACACACACACACACACACACACACACACACACACACTGACAGGTTTGCTGTCCTCTCCTCTCCAGGCCACAGATACAGAGCGTAAAGTGGAGATCTGTACTCGAGCTTACAAGCTGCTGGTCAACAATGTAGGATTTGACCCCAATGACATCATATTTGATCCCAACATCCTCACCATTGGCACAGGCATGGAAGAGCATAATGACTACGCAATCAACTTCATCACAGCCACCAAGGTTATCAAGGTAGTGTGTTCACACAATGTGCATGCACCCTGAGCTGAGATATATTCAGGCTGAATATATCAGTATGAATATATCTCATGCCTTATTTTGATGGGTTAGGGTTAGTGATTATGCTATAATCACTTAAATACATTTTTTATTTCATTAATCTACACTCAGTACCCCATAATGACTCTGAATACTTTCCTTTTTACTAAATTTGCAAAACTTTCTAAAATTCTGTTTTCACTTTGTCATTTTCAGGTATAGTGTAGATTAATGAGAGAAAAAATGAATTTAAATGATTGTAGCTCAGACTGCAGCATAACAAAAGTGAAAAAAGAAAGGGGGTCTGAATACTTTCTGAATGCACTGTACATTGCATACAGGATCTCCAAAGTGTCAAACTTTCAGGGATGACTCAATGAGGAAATATTCACACAGAATTAAAATAAACATTTCTAAAGTCTACACAGTATCTGAGTGGAGCAGAGGAGGGAGAGGTAAAGTGTAAGAGAGTAATTTATCCATGTAACCCATCGAAACCAAAGATGGTCACATGTTCACCCCAAAAGTTTGAATTTCCATCAAACCTGAATCTGGCAACAGTGCTGGTCTGGAGCAGGCCCATGGCATAGGAAGTTTATTTGTCATTATACAACAGATTGTACAACGAAATTAGTAGGGCTGGAGTCAACCAAAGAAAATCTTGGTCGACTAAAGTCCTGAAATTTCAACCAAAAGTCGACTAATCGGGGGACAGCAGGAATACCAAAAAAAAAAAAAAAAAGTTACTATTTTTAGATTAATTAACCGGGCAGTAGCCTACCTGGTAGCCTTGAGCAGCTAAATGAATTATAAATAAACATAAACAACTACTATTTGCAGTATATTAAATCGTTTTTGACCTAATTATTTTGCACTGAATGACACACTGGAGTCGGTCGCCTCTGACAGCGTCCATTTGTTTTTCACAGTGTGATCTGTTTTTGAAACGCCTTCCTTCACTATGAATGCGTCCATGTTGGCATGTGGAAATTTACTGGAACTCACTTCCACTATTATTCCAGCCTCGCACTGTGCATGTCCTCGCACATAGCAAGGCTGAACATCGGAGCTCAGCTTCACGGCTGAGACATGAATAGACTATTAACTTATACTTTTACTCTTAAACACAAAAAAGCAAGTCCACTTTTTAGAAAGAAAGAATATTTATTAAACAAACCAGCTGAAGGCGTGAGCAGTTGCTTACCACAGTAGCATGTACAAATTCCACACAAACGGGCTCAGCCGTTTGGACTTTTAGTAACTCAAAAACATGTCAAGGCTGATTGAACATTTTTTGAAACGCCATAAAATTACAACGGGTTATGAAGTAGCCTACTTTTAGACCGAAACGAAATAAAGTGCATAACTGAATAAAGCATAGGCTCAAACAAACAGTGGGCACAGCGCGATTGCGCATTATAGGCTCCAAAATAAATAAATAAATAAATAAAATGGCGTGCCGAAATCCGATAAACAATCCTAGAACTATTCACTACACTACTCACAAAAAGTTAGGGATATTCGGCTTTCGGGTGAAATTTCAAGATGAAGTTAAAATGCATTATAACCTCTACAGGTGAACTTAATGCGACCTTCTGTAAACTTTTGAATGCACATGTCCAACTGTTCAATGTTTCAGTACTTTTTGCACAAGTTGCTGTTCTCTAACAAGGAGTTTAACGGCAAAATTGAATGAATGAATCAACCAATAAATTTCCTGGTTCAATTAGAATTGGCATTTAAACAGTCCTCCTCATCATGCTGTTCACATCTTGACATCATGAGACCAAGACAACATGTCAGTACAGAACTGCCCTACACTTTGTGAATGGTACAGTGACAAGCCCATGCTACCTGAATAACATCATTAATCCAGTCATTGTGCCCCTGCATGAACAACACAGGCCTAATTTCATCTTCATGGATGACAATGCTCCAGCTCATTGAGGTCGTATCATTAGGGAATGGTTGCTGGAGACTGGGGTACCTCAAATGGAGTGGTCTGCACTTTCTCAGACCTGAATCCCATAGAAAACCTATGGGATCAGCTGAGTCGCCATGTAGAGGCTCGGAGCTCTGTACCCCAGAACCTCAATGTCCTGAGGGCCGCCCTTCAAGATGAGTGGGATGCCATGCCTCAGCAGACAATAACTCGAGTTGTGAACAGCATGAGACATCGTTGTCAAGCTGTAATTGCTGTAATTGATGAATTGTCATGTGATCAATTAATTGATCACATGACAAGTTATTGAGACACTGACATTTTTTGTTGTGGTATATCCACCACTGTTGTTGGCTTTTGTTTCAAGAAATTGTTTGAGATGAGGAAATCACCAGTGTATGCTTCTACTTAAATGCCCTACTTTCATGATATAATATCACTGTAGCGTGAACATTTTACATTTTCCATAAATTTCACCCAAAAGCCAAATGGGCCCTATCTTGCGCCAGACTCCTTAAACCCGCTATTTGCGGATTTAGGATTTAGGAAGAGGCGTTCCCCCGTAAAAGTTGCTACCTTGTGCACCTCCCGCTATCCGCAAAACACCTGCGCTACCCGCTATATTATGCATAGGTGTGTTTTGGGTGTTACGCCAGCTAAACCAATCAGTGTGCCAGGTGCCATTGCCTTTAAGGGCAGGATGCGCTATCCTAAATCCTAAATCCTAAACCCGCGATGAAGAGGGGGAGGTAGATTTTCTCAGGGCTTCTACTGAGGCTAAAGCAAGTTGGCTTTATATACATATTATATATTTTATTATAGGCGAGTTAATTCGGGAGGTGGAGCCACATGTGTCCAAGTGGACGTGTCACAAGGTTGTACTGATTGAGTAAAATCCCCGGGCCACACCACACACACACACAGGAGGCAGAGGTGGAACTATGTGTAAACTAATTTATTGACAAGGTAGATTGGGCAAATAAAATATTAAAAATAAAAATATAGCACAGCTGCTGGCTTATGATAAAACAATAAAACGTGCTGGTGTAAATGTCCAATTAAAACAGTCTTTCCTCTAAACAGTCTATATGAGTAATATACTCAGTCCATTCCGGCGGCGTCCTGGTATCAGTCGGACCGTGTGCGTGGCGAGGCTCCGTCGGGGCGCGCATTGAAGCCGTCTGGGCGCGCTCTCGTAACAGCCCAAACTTTAGGGATAGCGGATAGCAGGTGGTCAGGACCACCCGCTACCCGCTTTCCCTAAAGTGTGTGCGCAAGATAGCAACTTTAGGGATAGCGCATGAAACACGCCCACGGACACACCTCCAGGCGCAAATGACGGAGTCGGCATAACGAATAGCGGGTAGCGGGTGGCGCAAGATACCGTTTAGGGATAGCGGAAGTTCCTAAATCCGCAATTTGCGGGTAGCGGGTAGTGGCAGCGGATAGCGGGTGGCACAAGATAGGGCCCAAATATCCCTAACTTTTTGTGAGTAGTGTAAATGTGCACAATTAGCCTATAAAATGGCATTAGTGTCCACAACGAAATAATGTAAAAACAAGGGAATAATTAGGCTACAAAAATAAATAAGGTGCACAATCGGCAAGCAAGGCATCATAAATTTTTACCCAGTCTCTCGGGAAATGCGTGAAACTGTCACGTCTAGTAGCCTACTTTTAGACCGAAAGAAATAAAGTGCATAACTGAACAATAAGGCTCAAACAAATACAAACAGTGAGCACAGCGAAATTGTGCATTGGCAAAAAAACAAAAGAAAAAAGAAAAAAAAAAATTCTGAAATCGAATAAACAATCCTAGAAATAAATGTGCACAATTAGCCTATAAAATGGCATTAGTGTCCAAAACGAAATAATGTAAAAACAAGGAAATAATTAGGCTACAAAAATAAATAAGGTACACAATTGGCAAGCAAGGCATCATAAGTTTCAACCCAGTCTCTCGGGAAATGCGTGAAACTGTCACGTCTTTTAATCAAACTGTGAGGAATGAAAAATAGTACTGAAACAAATGGCTACTCACAGAGATTACAATCAGTGTCCACTGTCCACTATCCACACTTTTTTGTGTTGTGTGCAAGAAACACCAGCATATCCACGTTCTTTGGAAGGAGACAGCTTCTTGATTTGTTGACAATAAATCCTGTCTTGCGCTCAGAAGGCGTGGATGTTGCAGGGATACAGAGCAGTCGCTTTGCGACTCGGGCCAGGCTTGGGTATCTGTCTTGGTTTTTTTTCCACCACCCCAATGGTCCAGAGTCAACTTTGGTTCTGTCAAGAAGATAGTTTTTCATTTCTTCTGTGCTTCTCCCATCTGATGCTGTGGAAACCAGATCTTCCTCATCTCCGCACAACAGCATAGCAATCTCCTTCTCTTTGTCGGTTTTCTATTTTTTTGACACATGTTGCTCCTCACCTCCAGGTTCACCTGTGCCTGTGGTTGCGCTGAGTGCACTCAGTCGGTCTGCCAGCTGTGCAACTACTGTATAGGCCTCGTCTCGTTTGGCATCATCCAGAAAAGACAGCTGCTTAAAACAAGGGTCTACTACTGCAGCTGTAATGTATACACTGTTAGTCATCATCAGTCGGTTTTTAAGCTCCCACCTACTGTCAATTTCGCCGACCAGCTTGCTTTTCATTTTTTTGGTAATGGGGCTGTCATCATCTTTGATGTCCAGGTGACGATTCTTCAAGTTTGCCAGCATGGGTACTGTAGCAGACAGCAGGACATGTTGTCCTCTTCAGACAGCAGCTCGGTCAGGGTTATCATCGGTTTCAGCACATTTTTAATGTCCTCTATCGCATTCCACTGAAATGGTAAGGTCCAGGTCCAGTGTACTGCTCTCGTTCTTCTTGGTGAAGTTTGGGTCAGAAAGCACGGTGGTAATGGGCCAGCGTTGCTCCAGCAGTTGCTCCAGCAGTTGCTCCAGCAGTTGCTCCAGCAGTTGCTCCAGCAGTTGCTCCAACATTGACTATGTGGAGTTCCAACGTGTAGAGACATCCTGGATCAGTTCATGCTGAGGGACATTTTGCTGCTCCTGCTTCTGTTTTAGCCCAGTTTTTGCTTTGTGTCCCTTTTTGAAATGTCCCACGAGATGATGCGCTGCAGCCACGGCGTGGAAAATTTGGTCTTGTTTGAGTGCAGCGTTAATACAGAGCTGCAAAGTGTGCCTGGCGCACCTGACGCTCTGCACCTCTGGCCATTCATGTGATTCCTTTAGTGTTTCCACACAGAGTGCCATTTTAGCCGCATTGTCACATACAACAGAAACTCTCTTGCTTCTGGGATTGCAAAGGCATCGGCAACTTCAGAGAGTTGCGCAGCGATGTTTTTGCCCGTGTGCGCCTCTTCCATTTGTTTTGTCTCAAGCACAAGACTCAATAAAATGGGCAGTCACTGTCATATATGACTCCATTGGTTCCAAAACTTTTAACAAGTTCTTAAAACCTCGGCCCTCCACAACACCAATGGGCCTCGTATCCTGAGCAATAAAATCGACAATGCCCTGCTAGTCCAGTCATTTTATGAAAAAACCTAGGACAACAAAACTCAACGCGCGAATTAAAGGTTACTATATATACAGTAACTTTTTAATTGATTGTTATATAGTAAACTTTTAATTCAAGGTTACTATATATAAATAGTAACCTTTTAATTCACTGTTTAAATGGCTCTTCTGGCATTTATTCCTTATATTCCTTATTAGCGTATCAAATCAGATAATGTGTGATATGCATGTGTAAACAGAATAATTCAAAGAACTTGTAATTGACTTTTTTTCTTGTCTTTATGTGTGTAATCAACTTGTGAATTATTATAATGATATCTGAAAGTAAAATTTGGAACCCCTTTCCCCTGTGTGTTTAAAAACAGTGTTCTTTGTTAATGTCTGGTCATAAATAGGTGATTTTCAAAACTTTCCACCAATAGAATTTCTTGGGACTTTTTTCTCTCACTCAGGACAAACTGAGGATACAAAATCAGTTGAGTTTGCTTCTTTTGCAATTTGTCCTAGGTTGACCCCAATTTTGGCCTAAAATTACTGGACTATGCGTTTTTTTCGTTTGGATGACATCCAAACATCCAGCGTGGTCTGGGTGTATCTGGGGGAAGCTGCCGTCGTCGCGGGTGTGTGCGCCTGCAGTTATAAAACGATTATTAGACTAAAACTTTCAAATATGCCACTTCTGATATGTTTATACTCAAAACTGACGGAGCAACCTAACGCAGACATGTTAGCTTACCGTTTTTAGGTGATATGCCATGTTGGTGGTGGAGCTGTGATATGCAAACTTTGCAAACAAAAGTTTGCATATTGCCTTTCTCCTGGAGCTCTGGCAGCAGTTTGTTTAGCCAATTAGAAGACAGAGTCAGCATCTCTCCACTGCTTGGCCGACTGTTTTCTGAGTGACATGTGGTCAGGCCAATCACAAGCAAATAACTGAAACCTACGCTGCTCAGCAGAGCTCAACGGTACTCACCGGTAAATGGGAATTATCATCTTATATAGATCTATATTATGTATGATTGTCATGGCTACCGCAGAGCATGGTGTTATACAACCGTACATGTTTGAGCCCAACTCAGATCCCGAACCACAGACAGCAGGAGACACCTAACCACCTCAAATCCATTTATTACAGGATGTTTCAGAATGGTAAGTTATGTTTGTTAAATATGTTGTAATGTTAACAAGCAAATGTCACAGTATGGAGTAACGCTAATCAAAATAAGAATGTCTGATAAAATGTAACGTGTTTTTACAAAAATGAATGTGAAAACTCCATTCATGTAATGACAGGCTTAGTCACTATTTGGCGATCCAGTTAACTGCTATAACGCTATCAACGGTACTAATGAAAAACTTTACAACTTCCAAAAATGTTACTGTATTTATGAGACAGAAAAAAATCATGTACCGGTTGCGGACTTGACATTGGTCCAGACAATGTGGGGTCAGCAGTGTGCTTTACCAATAGTTTCTTCACAAAACTGGCATTGTATTGCTGGCAATACAATGCCCAGGCTGGAGGATGTATGTCACTACCATCTAGATTACCTGTTAGGATATTCTGTTATTCTGTTGTTGTCATTTGTCCCAGTTTGTCCTTATCTCCCTGTCTCTGTCCCCTTTTCTGTCTCTCTCTCACCTCTTCACCCAGCCGGTAGAGGTAGATGACCGCCCACCCTGAGTCTGGTTCTACCTGAGGGTTCTTCCTATTAAAGGGGAGTTTTACCTTGCCACTGTCACCAAGAGCATGCTCAGGAGGGAATTTGTTGGGTTTCTTTCTTTTTTCTTCTGTAATTTATAGAGCATGGTCTTTACCTGCTCTACCTGTAAAGCATCAAGACATAACTTCTGTTGTGATTTGACGCTATATAAATAAAGATCAATTAATTGATTGTCGGGTTGATAAAACAATCAGCGCTGAAATGAGCTGAACAGACAAGCAAATTTGGACTAAAATCCTGTGGACCCGGGAATAAATTGACATCAGCCACTGGTCTCTAACCTGTGTTTCTTTTGGAAGACTGCAGTGAAACACGAGTCTCCTTGCATCCGTCTATGGCGCAGCAACATCCTTTGGCATGTTGCTAACTTGTTATCTTGTTGCCTGAGGAGCGGAGGCGGGCTTGCTAGTTGAAGTGGGCGGAGTCGCCCTCTTTGTGACATCACAAAGAGGCGCTTGTTTTACAGGGAGAGTTTCAAAGAATGAGCTGTGTGCACTTCTCTGTTTATCACAGGTTTAATGCTTGGGACAGTATTTATGTGGCCCCGAGACCTTCCCTATCATGAAAAAACAACGAAAATTGCATTTTTCATGCCATGGGGCCTTTGAAACACTCCACAACATATAGTACAGTGACAAAAAGATAAATTGTGCGAATGAACATGAAACAGCAGCAGCAGATGAGTGTCACAACCCACAGTGAAGAAGTGATGGTCACATTGTATTCAGTGCTTGTATGGCATGTGGAATAAAAGACTTCTTATCAATGTTCCGGCCTGCCTTTGGAACCCTCAATCTGCAGCCAGATGGGAGCAGTTCAAACTCTGAATTCAAAGGGTGTGAAGCATCTTCAGATATCTGTCTGGCCTTCCTGACAACTGCTTTGTCAAACACTTCACAGAGTTGCTGTTGCGGCTTCAAAACCACCTTCCCTGCAGTATTAACAAGTTTCTTAGCCAGGTTGGTTCATAGTCTAAAAGGCCACCTTCGATTTCCTGATTTTGTTTTGTGTGTGTGTGTGTGTGTGTGTGTGTTTGTGTGTGTAGGAGACATTACCAGGAGCCAGGGTGAGTGGAGGTCTGTCCAACCTGTCTTTCTCCTTCAGAGGAATGGAGGCCATCAGAGAAGCCATGCATGGAGCATTTCTATACCATGCCATCAAGGTACATACACTCACGCACTGTGAAACTAATGTTGACCAAGAAATTTGTGGTCAGTTTTACACATCTCCCTGACATCGAAGTCTCACTTACTTTTCACAAACCCAGTTAACACAGCCACTAACACGTGTCAGTTTGGAGTAAACTGAATAATTTTAACTTTCACTTTTAGTTTTAGTTACCAGGAGTGTATTAGTTTTAGGCAGAAGATAATATAGACCTGTGAGCAAACGATACATACATTTTAGCCTATAATTTATAATACGTAGGGCTTAAAGTACTCCGTCGTGGTGCTGGATTTCCGGCTTGACGGACATTCTGGTATTTTTTTTTTTTTTTTGGCAACAATTTGTTAGTTAGCATTTAACGAATAATCTTCTGATTTTCAGCAAAGCACATGGGTAGATCCACCAATAGTATAGTGTTATCAAACTCAGTTGGCCAATAACAGCTAAGTGGGGAGGGTCTAAAAACAGCAAGCTGTGTGCGTTTTGTGCAACAGATGGACGCGTCAGTCTACCTTCCGGTAGAGTAGATCCGGCAGAGCTAAGCAACGTCGAAGTAGAGTGGAGTAGGGCAGAGAGATGGAAGCAAAATACATTCAGTGTTTCCCCTAGCATTCTATTGGCGGGGCACAGCGCCCACCCCCCTGACACTCTAAATTAATTTTCAAAGTAAAAAATAAATAAAATCACAACAGACATAATTTAACATCACGTTTCTGTACCCGCACTCATCCACATGCAGACAGAGAGAGGAGATCAGAGGAGAATCACACCTGTACCCACGTAAGTGAAATAAATAATTCATGTTGCGTTGGCTGCAGCCGCCTGAAAAACAGGCGAAAATATTGGCGTTTTTTAAAACGCACAGCGTGGCAGCCTGAGTCGACCACCAGTGGTGAAGATGAGTGCGTTTGCACTCCTCCGGTCCCGGTCCAAGTCGAATGGACACCCACACGGGCGTTTAAAGCACTACTGCCGCTGTTACTCACAACCAGAGCCTATTCTATTACTATAGATTGATATAATATAGATGGGTCAATGGGTAGCTACAAATCTGAAGAATATTGAGCAATTTATAAATCCCCACTCTCCACCCTCTAAAATGTTTGTGTATTTTGGCGGGTGGAGGGGGGTACACAGTAAACAGTAAAGAATCAGCAAAACTGAGGTAACTGTGGGTCAATAGGTTATAGTCAGCCAGCCCCCCCACACCCCCCCACCCACTTCAGGTTTCAGGCTCAGGAACATTTTTCACTTTAAGCCCTGAATACGAGTGTAGGATTAAAAAAAAAAAGCACACATATCCAACAATACTATTCAGCATGTCACAGACTTGGTTAACTTCATTTTAACAGACGCTTTAGTGAACCTAGTTATTTTATTTCTTCATCCATGGCAGTGATGGGAGGTTTCATTTTCTTACAAATGATGAATGTAGTATCTTTTGTGCAAAAAAAAAAAAAAAAAACACCAAAAAAAGAGTTTTTTTTCTAAATGGTTCCAGTTTTGCATACACAAGCACCCCGTTTGCTTGTTTTTGCTCTTTCATCCCTCATTTACAGTTACAGTACTTTGCTTGGGTGGAAAGTTTACAACAAATTAATCAGTGAGGCGGTCTATTGCTCCCTCTGTAGTGTGTGATGTGCCATTACTTTCAAATTTTGTAGCGTATGCATGTTTAAGATTAGAGAGAGCATCTGTGCAGATTCTCCTATTGCGCATGATGCAGCCCAAATCAGTTAAGATTAAAACTCCTGTAGTCTGATCCAGACCTAAAGGTACAATACGTAATACCATATTTCACCAATTAATCGCCCGGCCGCATATAGCCGCCTGGTTCTTATAAACGCTTGGGCTCTGCACCCATTTTGCATATTAAACGCCCACCCGAATAACCGCCGGGGTGATTATTTGCATTATATTGAGGTAACCCAAAATAAGGCTATTCACCTTATTTTTGCAGAAGTAAACAGTTAGCCGCACAGTTACAATAACTGTGCAGCACTTCTGTTTTCTGTCAAAATAAGAGAGCTAGCTAACGTTAGAAAAAAGGGTGTACCGTAATCTTAAATCGACCGACTGTAAATATGTTGGACAGTAACTGTCATCACAATAGTGGCCTGGTAATAATGGTGTAAAAATAAATAAAGGCCTGCAGTGAATAGCCACCTGGTTCTTTTAAACATCTGGGTCCAAGTTTATTTTGCGTATTAAACGCCCGGGCGATTAATTGGGGAAATACAGTAAGTTGCTTGTTCAAATGTACAAGTGACTATAACACAGTACTGAGGATTCATGAGTGCTGCTAATCAGTACCATTCAATCCACTGTTTTGTTATGGCTGCTGAGATGTTGACCTCTGAAAACAGCCAAACTAGCCTTGTTTTGTTTTTAGGACACAACCCCCCCATCCCCATCTCCACTAGCCACACACACACACACACACACACACACACTCTTTGGATTTTGGTAAATTACGATGTAGCTTTTCATAAACCAAATTGTGGTTTCACAGATTTCCATACTTTTCTCTCACTTTTTTATAGTTACAGCAGATGGCTTCATCTAGATCTATGTGTGTTCATCAAAGTATGCAAGTTTTTTTGTTTGTTTGTTTGTTTTTTTTTGCTACACAATAACAAGCTCCAACTTCTTGGCAGTTGGGCCTTACAGGGCTTGGAATTTTATGTTATAACTCTTCATGCCTCAGACCCTGTTGGCCTGAATACAATTTGTTTTCTTCTCACCATGAAGCTAGCTTACAATTGTGTATGCACAGCACATAAAATTCACCATGAAATGTGTTTGGTGAGAAACAGAATCAGTGCAGTGCCTTGTGGTGCTTAAGCTCTGCAAAAACTGAAATTGTTCTCTCCTAGCTAACTGGGCACTGCTTGCTAATTTACTTGCAACAGCATCCAGGCTGATGCTGGAGATGATTATGGAGGGCATCTGCTGAGTAAATGAGTCATTTTGCAACATTTTGCTGTGTCATCGTAGGCCTTCTTTTTTTCTTTCCCTTTCAGCTTCACCTCTCCTTTTTCTGTTTCTCCATACTGAGCAAAGCCACAACCTGTTCACTTTTAATAAACCACCTGTTCAGTTTACTAATTTAGAGAGGCCATTCTCAACAACAGCCTGGTCTTGAACGAAGAGCAAAAGTGACCAGTCGCATCTTGAATTGTCAGAATCAGCATTGATTGCTTGTTTGACCAATTGCCACTCCTTAAGCAAGTGTGGGTGGCAATAGGCAATTTTTACTTAATACTGAAGAGAAAGCCTGGGCAACATGCAGAACCAATTCAGTTTTGTTTTGTTTTGTTTTGTTTTTTGTTTTGTTTCCTTTCCTTTCCTTTCCTTTCCTTTCCTTTCCTTTCCTTTCATTTTAGTGACTGCAGGCCAAATTGGCCATCCACAAAATGACACTGTGTCACTTCTTTTTCTGTCCCAGGATGGTATGGATATGGGAATAGTGAATGCCGGGAACCTTCCGGTGTACGATGACATCGATAAAGAGCTGTTGTTACTGTGTGAGAACTTGATCTGGAACAGAGACAGTGATGCTACCGAGAAACTACTGACCTATGCACAGGTGCGTGTATACATACAGTATATACATTCAAACACACACCACAGTTATAGTTTTGTATTTTTCATTAGTTTTTATTTTTGTCATTTTTAATTTTTGCTTTCATTTCAGTTCAGTTTCAGTTAGTTTCTAGAGTGGGTTTATTAGGAGTCCAAGCCCAACTGGGCTGGGAGCCATGCTTTGCAAGCGCAGCGAGATCAATCTCCTGATATAGGCCACGCCCATTTCCGCCTATGTTTTCTTTTCGCAAATTCGCAATATTTGCGTGACCCAACTTTTCGAATTCCTCCTAGACCATACTGTTCCTGTCTCTAACTGGAAGTCTGGGAAACTAGCACATAAAAGGAAAACATAGAAGACTATCAATAAAAGATTGATACATATGAGAAAGGATTATAGGACTGACTGAAAAAGAATAAGAGGTGAATTCTCTGTTGCTCACTTTTCACAACAGTCTGTGTTCGCAGCAAATTTAAGTTGGTCATCCAAATACATATTTGTATGATTTTGCAGTGCCCACTTTTTCATTGTGAATGATGCACTCCTTTGCTGCCTCTCTCTTGTGTCTAAAATCAATAATCATTTTTTTGGTTTTGGATACGTTAAAATCTAAAAAGTTGTCATTCCACCAAGAAATAAAATCTGGTAATGCATTTCCATGGTCTTACACTGAACCCTGGAGGAGGGTCAGTGGAGCGATAACATCTGAGCTCGTTAAGCCTCCCTCGTTGCTGCTCTGGACTTGAGACTCACCTGGGACGCGTGGGCCTGGGGAGTCCGACTTGTGTGGGCTCAGCAGGGCGCTGGGTCTGACTTGTGCGGGGGGCTTGGACCCCGCTCATACCTGCTTACAGGTTTAGTTTATTTATTAGGGCCCTCGCCTCTCTGGAAGAGGGCCCTATTGTATTTGTACCGTTTCTTTTTTCTTCTCCCTTATTATTACGTCTCTTTGAGGCTTAATTTGACCCCCTAAACGTGCTCAAAAACTCACCAAATTCGGCTCGCACATCAGGTCTGGCGAAAAATTCGATAAAATAAAAAATCAAACCCCCCAGGTGGAAAAATGGGCTCGGTAGCGCCACCTAGGGACACAAAGGCAGCCGCTGCGGCCCACAGGAAAGTCATAGAAAAACCAAACCAGCGCCGAAACGTAGATCTCATCAAGCCCGACATTTTTCGTGCTCGTGCCCCCCACCTAAAACCAACAGGAAGTCCGCAATTTGCATTTGAATGTCCCGTTTTCGCCCAAATTTCCGCTTTGCAGAAAATCTATAAACTCCCAGGGCGTTAATTTTATCGGCTTGAACAGCAAATATACGACAAAGGACATAGTCTTTAACAAAAGTTCTGAAGGAATTAGTAAAATTTTGAGCCGTTTGGATTTCAGAAGCCCTCAAAGTCAGAGTGTCCACAACCAGCGCCTCCACTTTTCTCTATGGACTCTGGTGGGAATAACGCAGAATGCTAGGGGCTAATTAGGCCCCTGCTGACTAAAGTAAAAGTGACAGCTTTCAAACCTATGCCGATGGAAAGAGGACCAAAATTCCTACAAAACTATGTATCATGGTGTGGATTGGAAAAAGTTTGTGGCCACGGTGAAGAGTTGTTTAACAGCTGGGACTCTGGTCTGCTCTGCTCTGCACTCTGCCTGCTCTCTTGACACACACGAGCTGCTGGCACATCCCCCAATGCACATACCCCTTAAAAGGAGTGACAGGTCATGTCAAGCACACACTAGGACATGCTAAGGGCGCCATCTGCTGGAGGGGCGCCGCTAGTGGCCAGAGGGCCACCAGCAGCGAATGTACTACCAGTGGGTGTTTGTTGGCGTTGTGTGTGTGTGTGTGGGGGGGGTGTGGGTGTGTGTGTGTGTGTGTGTGTGTGTGTTTGAGTGAGTGAGTGATGAAAAAACTGGAAAAAACGGACCGTCCCCGACAGGCACGAGGGGAGCGCGGCGCACGGGTGCAAGGGCCCGTCCAACGCTGCTTGCAGCTTTAATTGTTTTTTTGTTTGTTTGTTTGTTTTTTATTTAAATGGTCCCTATCACAAAAGCAAAATAAAATAAAATAATTAAAAAAAAAAAAAAAAAAAAAAATATATATATATATATATATATATATATACTTGCACAAAAAAATATATATGTATATATATATATATATATATAAATATATATATATACTTGCACAAATGCTACAAAATATAACCAAATTTTGGATCCTCATGCTCCATCAAGATAAAACAAAAACTTTCCTCCTATCTCTTTCAGTCCGCCCCCACATCCCCACTCTGCTTGACATCATATAATTGCTTCGGCAGTCTTTATTACATAGTGCAAAGCCTACCATCAAATAAGTGTTGTATGTTTGTGTGTGTGATCTGTATGTAGAGGATGTTGACTGCTCTGCTTTACTGTTGAAACAGAATAATGCAAAAGGAGGGAAGAAGGTGGTTCACACAGACGAGTGGAGACAGGGGTGTGTGGAGGAGAGATTGGAGTACGCTCTCATCAAGGTAAAATGACCTTTACTCAACTGTTACTGCCAATGAGATGAGATATCATCCAGTAGCATTTAGTAATGACTTACAGAGAAGAATATAATCTTAATAAGAATATTGCATGTATGGATAATATAAACATATGCAGTAGTAATTCTGATGCATTCAGTAGAAATGTAAAGCATGAAAAGTGTACTAAAAGCTGTTTTTTCAGCATTAACAGGATGTCAAATGTGTAGTACGTAGTACTGGATCATGTAATGATACATATGCATGTACTTATAGCTTGCCGTGCTATTTAGACATTGAATTAATATATCCTGTAATGTTATGTAGTAGGAATGGGCATTTTCAGTGATTTCAATATTCGAGTACTCGTATTACATTATGAACGAGTAATTGATTACTCGTGAATTATATATTTTACTGTAAAAAAATAATTACTGGAGGTCCGTACTTAACATCGGTTCCGCTAGTATTTCCAGTCGGACACGGACATCCCCAACATGACCTGTTGTTTACTTAAAAGCAGCCTCTGGCTGTCAGAGAAAATTATTACATCATAATAAACCATTTATATGAATAAACGGCCAACACTGTAAACAGGGTTTTCCCTGGCCAATTTTTTTGTCAATATTTCATGACGTACGGCCCAGTACCTGCCTAACTCCCTCCGGACAATCCAAGCTAGCATCAACAACAGATTCCTAAAGGAGCCGCAGATTGAATATGTCGATGTGCGTTTTTTCCCCCTTTCCTCGTTCATTTGATCTAGGCGGTCGGTGAAAACGTCTAGGCGGTGCGCCTAAGAAATTATAAGGCAGGGAAAACCCTGGTAAACCAAGTGTGTTTCCAAATGCAGTTATTGAACAACCGCAACAGGTCCATCTATCTATCTATCTATCTATCTATCTATCTACCTACACTACTCACAAAAAGTTAGGGATATTTGGCTTTTGGGTGAAATTTATGGAAAATGTAAAAAGTTCACGCTACAGTGATATTATATCATGAAAGTAGGGCATTTAAGTAGAAGCATACACTGGTGATTTCCTCATCTCAAACAATTTCCTGAAACAAAAGCCAACAACAGTGGTGGATATACCACAACAAAAAATGTCAGTGTCAATAACTTGTCATGGGCCCTTGAGCATCAATTACAGCTTGACAGCGACGTCTCATGCTGTTCACAAGTCGACTTATTGTCTGCTGAGGCATGGCATCCCACTCTTCTTGAAGGGCGGCCCTCAGGTCATTGAGGTTCTGGGGTACAGAGCTCCGAGCCTCTACACGGCGACTCAGCTGATCCCATAGGTTTTCTATGGGATTCAGGTCTGGAGAAAGTGCAGGCCACTCCATTTGAGGTACCCCAGTCTCCAGCAGCCGTTCCCTAATGATATGACCTCGATGAGCTGGAGCATCAAACACCTGATGTGAATTTTGCTGTTAAACTCCTTGTTAGAGAACAGCAACTTGTGCAAAAAGTACTGAAACATTGAACAGTTGAACATGTGCATTCAAAAGTTTACAGAAGGTCACATTAAGTTCACCTGTAAAGGTTATAATGCATTTTAGGTTCATCCTGAAATTTCACCCAAAAGCCGAATATCCCTAACTTTTTGTGAGTAGTGTATATATACACACATACATATATGTGTAAACGTGTATTTGTGCTGTTTATACATTGATTCTGGTATTGCTCTTGCGGTCCATCAAACCTAAAATACCAGTAACCTGTGTGTTTGTGTGTGCAGGGTATAGAGAAGTATGTGTTGGAAGATACAGAGGAGTGCCGGTCCCTGACTGACAGGTAGTGGTTGACCAATACAAGTTTTCCAATGGCCAGTGGCAATATTTAAAGAGCAGGATGGCTGGTTGCTGATATGTAATGCCTATAACATGTTGTGTTTGTTTTTTTGCTTTGTATTATTATTATTATTTTTTTTAATATAAAATACAAAAAATAAATTTAAAAATGTATCAACTAAAACTTGAGTGCAGATAATGGCTGGTGCCAATTCTGGAAAAATGTCAGGCATCAGCCTGATTAATGGGTCTGTCTGTATTGACAGGTATCCTCGGCCACTTCATGTCATTGAGGGCCCGCTGATGAGCGGCATGAAGATGGTTGGAGATCTGTTTGGATCTGGGAAGATGTTCCTGCCTCAAGTATGATGCCACTTTTTTTTTATCCTTCATTCCTCGCTTCATCTTCCCTTCCCACCCTCTTCCTCCCCCTCCTCTTTCCCTTCCACTCCCCTCCCTTTTTCCTATCCTTTTTAGTTATAAATACTGTATATTTGTTGTGGATTATGGTTAGAATGAGTAATGGAAGGGCTGTCCCTATGGTGGCTGTACTCCTGTAATCCCTTTCTCCCAACCTGAACTGCCCCGAGACCCATAAGGAGGGTGCAGTCTTTTCTGTACTTTAATTGCTTTTTCTTTCACTTGTTGTTTTTTCTTTCTCTTTCCTTTCCTCTCCCTCTCTGCCTTCTTTTTCCCTTCCTCCTCCCTCCCTTTCTGCCTGTCCCTACCGCCTCCCTCTTCCTCTCCCTTCCTCTCTCTCCCTTTCTGTTTCTTATTTTTATTTTGTTTCCCTTCCCTTTATTTGACTATAATTTCTTACACCTCCCAGTTACCACACACTGCTAACCCCTGATGGACTTTGACTGATCTGCCATTTCAAACATACAGTCATAAATAAATAGATACAAAAAAAAAAAAAATAGGGAAATAAGGTGAGTTGATACTACAATACAATCAATTAGTAATCGAGTACCTCGATTCTTTTTTTGCCTCAGGTAATTTTTCCTGCCTCGAAGAATCGTTTAATAAATAAATAAATAAAAGTATAAATCCGCGGTGTTTCGCACAGACTATTTTTAATGTGGCACAACCGGCGCAACGTGCTTAAGTCACGCACGCAAAGGAAGGAGGAGGAGGCGGGCGTATTTTGAGAAGTAGCGGCAAGATGTCAGAAGGGAAATGAGGATGAGGAAAGCAGCCCCATATTGCTCGTGTGTGTGTGCGCGTGTGCGTGCGTGTGTGCGTGCGTGCGTGCGTGCGTGCGTGCGTGCGTGCGTGCGTGCGTGCGTGCGTGCGTGCGTGCCTGCGTGCCTGCCTGCCTGCCTGCCTGCCTGCCTGCCTGCCTGCCTGCCTGCCTGCCTGCCTGCCTGCCTGCCTGAGGAGCACACACTCACCGGCGCTGTCTGAGGTGTAGCGCGGCGAGAACTCAGTTAAAACAACAGCGCACTGACATAGATTGTGTCACAAAACGAAGAGTTGCCACTCTTAGTGGCAACTCTTCGTGTATTTTCACTGGCTAGCAGCAGCACGCTGGCTTAGCTTAGTCTATTCAGAGAAGAGGTATCACTTCGGCTTATTTTTCAATCTATGTTATCACATGCATACTACTGCTCATTCACTGGTGGCTGAATTGTTAGGTCTATTTGATAAGCAATTTACATTTTTAAAATAATAATAATGATTTAACATATTGTTAATTAAAAAAAAAAAAAGCCAACATGATGCAGGTCAAAGACTAAAAAAAGACTACTGACTAAAACTAGACTAAAATACTTTGTAATTTAGTCCTCTAAAACTAGACTAAAATGCCAAGACTGTTCGTCGACTAAAATGTGACTACACAAAAAAGAATACAAGTTGACTAAATATGACTAAAACTAATAAGGGCATTTGACACAAGACTAAGACTAAAACTAAAACTAAATTGAAAAATAGCCAGCGAAATTAACACTGGAAGAAAGCAAACAGAAATGTGTTAGAATATTAAAACGAACTATTTCATTCCAAAAACCACGTGACATGCAACACGTGGAGATAGAATTGTCGCATTGCCACAGACATCCGATTACGGCCACTGCTGTTATATTAATTTCCAATGCGATGTTGTGCTGTGTGTGTGTGTGTGTGTGTGTGTGTGTGTGTGTGTATATATATATATATATATATATATATACTCATAATTGCTCTTTATCTTGGCAAAAACGCATTTTATCCGATTACTCGATAAAAATTTTGGTCAAATACTCGATTACTAAAACATTCGATAGCTGCAGCTCTACAATCAATCTAGATCAAGAAAGGAAAAAAATATATACACTACCAGTCAAAAGTTTGGACACACCTTCTCATTCAATGTTTTTTCTTTATTTTTACTACTTTCTACATTGTAGATACAAACTGAAGACATCAAATATATGAAGCAAGATATATGGAATTATGTAGCAAAGAAAAAATTTTAAAATAACTCTAAAATATGTTTTATATTTTATATTCCTCAAAGTAGCCACCCTTTGCTTTGTTGACAGCGCTGCAAACCCTTGGCCTTCTCTCAATGAGCTTCATGATGTAGTCACCTGAAATGGTTTTCACTTCACAGGTGTGCCTTGTCTGGGTTCATTTGTGGAATTTCTTGTCTTCTTAACGGGGTTGGGACCATCAGTTGTGTTGTGCAGAAGTCAGGTTGGTACACAGCTGACAGCCCTATTGCACAACTGTTCATATTATAGCAAGAACCAATCAGCTAAGTAAAGAGAAACGACAGTCCATCATTAGTTTAAGAACTGAAGGTCAGTCAGTCCGGAAAATTGCAAAAACTTTGAATGTGTCCCCAAGTGCAGTCGCAAAACCCATCAAGTGCTATGACTAAACTGGCTCACATGAGGACCGACCCAGGAAAGGAAGACCAAGAGTCACCTCTGCTGCTGAGGATAAGTTCATCCAAGTCACCAGCCTCAGAAATCGCAAGTTAACAGCACCTCAGATTAGAGCCCAGATAAATGCCACACAGAGTTCTAGTGGCAGACACATCTCTACCAGGGGCGAGCGGTCATAATAAGCTATAAATGCAGCGCATGCCCAAGCCCTTCAATTAAAATCTTTAAAATGTTGGTCTCCTAGTGTGTCCTTTTATATTATAAAAGGACACACTAGGAGCTGCTAAGAAACCTCTACTAAGGAAAAGCAACAAGCAGAAGACATTTGTTTGGGCCAAGAAACACAAGGAATGGACATTAGACCAGTGGAAATCTGTGCTTTGGTCTGATGAGTTCAAATTTGAGATCTTTGGTTCCACCCGTCGTGTCTTTGTGCGATGCAGAAAAGGTGAACGGATGGTCTCTACATGCCTGGTTCCCACCGTGAAGCATGGAGGAGGAGGTGTGATGGTGTAGGGGTGCTTTGTTGGTGAGGATTGGGGATTTATTCAAAATTGAAGGCACACTGAACCAGCATGGCTACCACAGCATCCTGCAGCGACATGCCATCCCATCCAGTTTGCGTTTAGTTGGACCATCATTTATTTTTCAACAGGACAATGACCCTAAACACACCTCCCGGCTGACCAAGAAGGAGAGTGATGGAGTGCTGCGGCAGATGACCTGGCCTCCACAGTAACCTGACCTAAACCCAATCGAGACGGTTTGAGATGAGCTGGACCGCAGAGTGAAGGCAAAAGGGCCAACAAGTGCTCAGCATCTCTGGGAACTCCTTCAAGACTGTTGGAAAACCATTTCAGGTGACTACCTCATGAAGCTCATTGAGAGAATGCCAAGAGTGTGCAAAGCAGCAATCAGAGCAAAGGCTGGCTATTTTGAAGAATCTAAAATATAAAACATGTTTTGAGTTATTTCACACTTTTTTGTTTACTAAATAATTCCATGTGTTCATTCATAGTTTTGATGCCTTTAGTGACAATCTACAATGTAAATAGTCATGAAAATAAAGAAAAAACATTAAATGAGAAGATGTGTCCAAGCTGTTGACTGGTAGTGTATATACACATATATACACATGTACACACGTGTACAGTGGATATAAAAAGTCTACACTGCTAAAATGCCAGTTTGTTGTAATGTAAAAAAAATGAGACAGAGATAAATCATATCATAACTTCCGCCCGTGCAAGTTGGACCTGGCGGTCTGCCCAGCCCATGCAAGTCGGAGCTGCAGGCCCATGCGTCTGTGGCAAGTCTCAAGTTTTGAGCGGGCACAACAGTGACATTACCAAGAACTGGATGTCCCTCCAAAATTGATTAAAAGACATGAAGAAAACTGGTTGAGAAGGCTTCTAAGAGGCCTACAAGAACATTAAAGGAGTTGCAGGAATTGCTGACAAGAACTGGTTGTGCACTACATGTGACAACAGTCTCATTTATTCTTCATATATCTTGGCCATAGGGTAGAAAGCAAGATGAATGGCTTTTTCTTCAAAGAAAATCATCCAAGCCTTGCTTAATATTACAAAACGTACATCAAACCTTTGTTATGGTCTGATAAGACCAAGGTTGAACTTTCTGGCCATAATTCCAAAAGGTATCCAGTGTTTCCCACAGACCAGGTAGCAATTTGTGGTGCCCCCCTGGCGCCGGTGGGGGAATCAAGTGTTGCGGTGTCGTGGCTGCTATAGGTTAAATATACACCTGTTTGCTTATCTATTGTTCTTCAGAATCATTTGCTGAGACAATTTTAAAGGTACAAGTAGCATTTGAAATTATTCAGCTCAGTCTTAATTCTTTAAAGTAAGTTCTTTAAGAGAAGACAACTAAAAACATTTTTACCAGAACCTTGCCTGGTTTCATTCCTTGCCCCAACTCCATACATTACAGGGCAGGCCAGTAGAATTAGTTTGTTCATCACTGATTCTTGAGAATTTGGATAAATCACGTCCCACTAAGAAAAATGCTATTTCTGCTGGATATTTACAACATTTCAATGAATAAAAAGAATCAAGGGCATAATCAGGGGTCCTTTGCACATTTGTAAGGTTCTTTTATAGGTTTATTTTTTAATTTGTATTAATTTAATGATTGTATGTTGGCCCATGGCCTACAAAACCAGTTGTCCTCAGATAGGAGATAATCATTTCAACTTGATTAAAACAACAAAAAGTCATAATTTCATTGAATAATATCTTTACCACATGAAAGAGTACGTCATAATATGTATTAAAAACTACAAACGATGGGTTTTGAACAATATTTACTATTATTTTGTGGTTGCTCAAAATGTGTCCCAGATATTCGTCACCACCGTCAGATATTTATTTAAAAAATAATAATAAAAAAACTATAAGGTCAATTCCATTCCTGAGGAGCCCTTTTCAAACCTTCAGCTCTACTGCATGCTTCAAGACCGCTCAGGCTCCTGGAAGTTTTCTATTTTCTCTTAAATCTCCTTATATTTTTGGACACTGCTACTGTCACAACCATAAATTGTCAACACCGTAATTTCTGTATAAAAAATATTGAATTAGATTATGGAATAAATGTATACTTTTTAAGAAGAGGTCTGATGTAGGTAGCAACAGGGCAAAAACAAGATGGCTAATGTGAACAATTCATGCTTATCATGTGAAAGAGCAGGTTTTTGTCACCACCGTCAGACGTCACCACCGTCAGGTTTTCTGTCTGACGTTGATGACTGAAGTCTGAAAAATGCTTATAACAGTGCTCAGGATTGTTATTTTTTGTACCAAATAGTTAAATGAAGTTCTTAAGCAAGAAGCCATTGACTTGAGTAGTATAAATTTTGGAAATGTATGTTGTAATGAGGCCAGTGTCACCACCGTCAGATTAGTGTCACCACCGTCAGAGGCAGTTATATTTGTTTTAAATGAATATGCTTAGAATATGTTTCTTTGGTGCTGTTGAGTTGTTAAAGTAATAGTCTCTTTAATACAAAAATATGTTTTTCAAATAAAAAAAAAAAAAAAACATTACGGTGACTGTGTTGACAAAAACAAAGTAGCCTAATAACTGGAAAAACCTATTTTATGAAAAAAATGCAAAATCAGGAGGTTACACTGGTACATTGCTGAACAGCCAAGACCTTGGCCTATAATGATATACCTTCAGATTTTGTAATTTAACGCACTTTTTTTTTTTTTTTTTTTTTTTTTTTTTTTTCAAAATGAAAACCTGTTTTATCCAAATTCCCAAGAATCAGTGAACTGGAAAATACAGAGAGAAGAAGAGGAAAGAAAAAAATGTTTAGTGTGTGTGTGTGTGTGTGTGTGTGTGTGTTTGTGTGTGTGTTTGTGTGTGTGTTTGTATAAGCACGATATCTCAAAATGGTATGAATGGAGCAAAGAAACATGTGTTTGTTACGATGTGTGCTCTACTGCAGGGGTTCTCAAACTTTTTTGGCCCAGGCACCCCCTGGAGGGGTCAAAATTTTCCGGGGACCCCCTGACACTCGCAACACCGATAAGCATAATACTTATAACCACATTTGTACTCTTAGCTAGTTGATTAGCAGCATTAGCACATAGCCTCATCCAAGGGCGTAGGTTTGATTATGACATTGGTGGGGACGTAAAAGCGCTCCAAGGCGGCGCCCCTGAAAGTTGATGTTTTTTGCATTTATGACTGCAATTTCACATTTCACACAGATTAGTGTCCACTGCCTTGCTCTTATTTGAAAAAAAAAAAATCTCTGTTGTTGAGGCTCTACAGTTCTATAAGCTTGACATTTTAAATCATGGTTAGTAAAAATGGACAATTCCTGCTTCCCTAGAGACAACAGGCCAATGTGCCTGATAAAAGCTCTCATTTCAAAGAAGCATGCTGAACTATTGTTCTAACTGGCACCTGACGAAATAAACAGTGAAGAAATCAGTCCGTGTGCGTAGCCTCTGGCCAACCAGCCAAACAAACTCCGCTGTGCGCGTCCTCCGGCGCTTTTTTACAACCACATGGAGTGACAGCGGAGATGGCCAATCACACATTAGCAAGAAACGGTAGAGCCAATCGATGAGCAATATTAGGTTAGAGGCGGGACTTCTAGTGGAGACCGGCTGTTAACCCTTTGTGTACCATAAGAATCGAGTAGACACTGACGGACAGAGGCACTTTGAGTGTTTGTTGTTGCTGTTATTTGTGAAGCCCTGCGAGCGCCTGTGAGGTGTCATACCAGATTGCCTGATGTGTAATCACATAAGAAAGCTCCCCAAATCAATCATGGGAGACACTTAAAAACGAACACAGTGTTTATTTCACAGTTTAACGCCCCTCCCCCCAAAAAAGTTTTTTAAAAATTAATAATAATAAAAAAAATACATTTCCGTGAATTTTTCCGCGGACCCCCTGGCTATGCGAGAACCATGGCTCTACTGAGTGTTATCTAGTTGGCTCTAGAACTACTAACTCTTTTCTCATACAAACCTAACCTTCCTACTCCCTAATCAAAAATAATATCCCCCAGCTTCTTCAGCTGATGATACTGATTTCAAAATAGTGTTGTAAACTTAATCACTGAAATACCAGTGCTACAGTAAGGCTTTGTATATGTTTGTAGGTGATCAAGTCAGCTCGTGTGATGAAAAAGGCAGTGGGACATCTGATTCCCTTTATGGAGAAGGAGAGAGAGGAGATGATGGCGTCTTCTGGGGCAAGTGAGGATATTGTAAGTCTGACCTAAATATGGAGCACTGCACTTACCAAAGGTGGAATCACATACATGACACATGTGAAGGGAAACGTGGACACAAAAGCTACAAACAGACTAACCAAAACACCCAGACAACAAAATATACAATCTATCCCCTCCCCCTCAAGCTCCTTCCCTACTTTTAACTCCTGTTCTTCCTCTTCCTTGCCCTCTGCTAATATTCTTTTTTTGTCTCCAGGATCCCTATCAGGGAACCATTGTTCTGGCTACAGTGAAGGGAGATGTTCACGATATTGGCAAGAACATTGTAGGTGTGGTGCTGGGCTGCAACAACTTTAGGTAAACCATTCAGCTGCTCAAGTTTAATGGTTTCCATTCAGAACTTCATCTTCACACTATGCTTTTGTTGAGCACCATGCTATTTGTATACTGCTGGCCAGTGGGAGCTGCTCAGTACAACCATAGTTTCTTGCCAGTAGCTGCTGGGAACTGCCCAGTACAACAATAACCTTCTGCTTTTGGCAACTGGGACTGCCACTCTAAACTCAAGTCAAATTTAGAGCATCAGTTTTGAAGCTTGTTTTGGTAAGTCAAATTTACTCATTATTTGTACACCACATAATGTACTAGAGAAGTGCTATCATAAAGCTTATTGGTGTTCTGAAATTGCTGGACTGAACCTTTCACAAAGAACGGAAAGTCTCTAATACGTGGGCTTCACGACAGATTGTTTTTTATCGCTGAGAAAGGTAATATTCTTTTTCATGTGTTGGATGATAAATTTACATCTCTAATGGCCACCAGGACGTGCCCAGTGCAACCACAGTGTTCTACTACCTTGAAAGCCAGATGATTCTCACGGGTTGATCACACTGCAAGAAATGTGTTGCATCCTTTTCTCTGAAGATTTCACTCTTTCTGATAATCTGGAATAACAAAAGCTATAGTTTCATTGGCCTAGTCATTGCTGCCATACTCTATCAACACCATTGTTATTTACGTTTTCTGTTGCCCCTACTTTTTGAGATGACTTTGACCCCAGTAACTAAAACTGGCTGAATTAGATGGTGCAAGGCATGCCTGGCAAGTCCAGGCTTGCCCCTGCATCGATAATCCCTCCATGTTAGAGGGGTTATATCTTTTAGCAGGCTTGGGAAAACCTTGGGAGCTGGTGGAAATTGCCAGGAGAAAGAGAGGCCTAGGCTACACCGCTGGCCTTGATGGCACTCAGCATAAGTGTCTTAAAAATGGATTGACCAATTATGTTGTGCTGCAGCTTACTTAATTCATCCCCTCGATCAGTCTCCACAAATGTCACTGTATGGCTGTATGGTTTTTGACCCGTCTTATTCCATGCCTGCTATTGGAGAAGGAAGGCCAGAAGATCCTGGCAGTGTGATCAGCTCACAAGACTGGTTTGCAAACCTAGAAACTGGGATCAGTGGAGCAGTTTTAAACAACATTATACAGCTTCATCTTCATTTTAATGATATGCTGTCATGTAATGCTTATAATGGTGTCTCTGTCATGGCCACTGGCGCCCTGAAAGTCTGTTCTTGCACTATGTAAGTTTGGTGGAGCAGGTTGCAGACAGGGCATAATGCTTTATGGCACTATGTCACCACATCACTAGCACCAACTGTGTCCAGCTAGCCTGCTAGCTGTTCTCCCCACTGAAATCACTGCAGAGCGCAAGAAACCCGAAAAAAAACTTGGGGTGGGGTGTATGTCTCATCACTGATTCTTCGGAATTTGGATAAATCATGTCCCACTGAGAAAAATGCTATTTCTGGTGGAAATTTACAACATTTTAATGAATAAAAAGAATCAAGGGAATAATCAGGGGGTCCTTTGCACATTTGTAAGGTTCTTTTATAGGTTTATTTTTAATTTTTACTAATTTAATGATTATATGTTGGCCCATGGCCTACAAAACCAGTTGTCCTCAGATAGGAGATAATCATTTCAACTTGATTAAAACAAGAAAAAGTAATAATTTCATTGAATAATATATTTACCACATGAAAGAGTACATCATAATGTGTATTAAAAACTACAAACGATGAGTTTTGAACAATATTTACTATTATTTTGTGATTGCTCAAAATGTGTCCCACATATTTGTCACCACCGACAGATATTTATTTAAAAAAAAAAAAATACTACAAATACAAGGTCAGTTACATTCCTGAAGAGCCCTTTTCAAACCTTCAGCTCTACTGCATGCTTCAAGACCACTCAGGCTCCTGTAAGTTTGCTGTTTTCTCTTAAATCTCTTCATATTTTTGGACACTGCTACTGTCACAACCATAACATGTCAACACCGTCACTTTTGTATAAAAAATATTAGATGAGATTATGGAATAAATGTATACTTTTTAAGAAGAGGTCTGATGTAGGTAGCAACAGGAGGGAAACAAGATGGCTAATGTGAACAACTCATGCTTATCATGTGAAAGAGCAGGTTTTTGTCACCACCGTCAGACGTCACCACTGTCAGGTTTTCTGTCTGACATTGATGACCGAAGTCTGAAAAATGCTTATAACAGTGCTCAGGATTGTTATTTTTTTGTACCAAATAGTTAAATAAAGTTGTTAAGCAAGAAGCCATTGACTTGAGTGGTATAAATTTTGGAATTGTATGTTGTAATGAATATGCTTACAATATGTTTCTTTGGTGCTGTTGAGTTATTAAAGTAATAGTATCTTTTAATACAAAAATATGTTTTTCAAAGAAAAAAAAAAAAAAACATGACGGTGTTGACAAAAACAAAGTAGCCTAAGAACTGGAAAAATGCCTATTTTATGAAAAAAATGCAAAATCAGGAGGTTGCACCGGTACATTGCTGAACAGCCAAGACCTTGGCCTATAACGATATACCTTCAGATTTTGTAATTTAACTCACTTTTTTTTTTTTTTTTTTTTTTTTCAAAATTAAAACCTGTTTTATCCAAATTCCCAAGAATCAGTGTCATGGAAAGTTAATGCTGTCTATGAATCATTTTATACAGAATATAATTTGATCAAGAATGACCACTTTGGGCAAAAGCATTCAATAAATATAGATCCAGTTGTACCCTCAAATTGGTTGTGATTTTTAAATACAGTAAATAATTCAAGAACTGTAAAAATGTTTGGTTTCATTAGTAAATAAGAAAACAAAGAGCCATGTGCACATGAAAATAAAACCTAACAATATATACTATCAGACAGCAGAGCCTCTCAGTGTCTGTATTCATTTCACTTTACTACAGCTGACAAGCAAGCTGAAGACGAGAAACGCAACACTGTGAAAAATGTCGAACCACGACATCTTGGCACAGTATAAAAAAGTAAAGCAGCCATCGTTGTTAAATGTTTCATTGTTTGCCTAATTTTTGCAGGTCGTAAGTGTGTATACCTTAGCAGTTCATGTAAAAATAAATCTAATAACATCAAGCTGTGAGTAAGGGTTACCTGTAGCCATTCATTGACAAATAATTCTGTGTGGCCCACAAACCCCAAGTACATTTCTAAATTGGTCCACTTGCTGTTGAAGTTGAATAGCCTTGTTGTTAGGGATTTCACCTGCTCACACTGTTGCTTTAGGATACCCTGCAAATTTGCTTGGCACTTTGGGCCCTATCTTGCGCCAGACTCCCTAAAACCGCTATTTGCGGATTTAAGATTTAGGAAGAGGCGTTCCCCCGTAAAAGTTGCTACCTTGTGCACCTCCCGCTATCCGCAAAACACCTGCGCTACCCGCTATATTATGCATAGGCGTGTTTTGGGCGTTACGCCAGTTAAACCAATCAGTGTGCCAGGTGCCATTGCCTTTAAGGGCAGGCTGCGCTATCCTAAATCCTAAATCCTAAACCCACGATGGAGAGAGGGAGGTAGATTTTCTCAGGGCTTCTACTGAGGCTAAAGCAAGTTGGCTTTATATACATATTATATATTATATTATAGGCGAGTTAATTCGGGAGGTGGAGCCACATGTGTCCAAGTGGACGTGTCACAAGGTTGTATTGATTGAGTAAAATCCCCGGGTCACACCACAGACACACAAGAGGCAGAGGTGGAACTATGTGTAAACTAATTTATTGACAAGGTAGATTGGGCAAATAAAATATTAAAAATAAAAATATAGCACAGCTGCTGGCTTATGATAAAACAATAAAACATGCTGGCGTAAGTGTCCAATTAAAACAGCCTTTCCTCTAAACAGTCTATATGAGTAATATACTCAGTCCATTCTGGCGGCGTCCCGGTATCAGTCGGACCGTGTGCGTGGCGAGGCTGCGTCGGGGCGTGCACTGAAGCCGCCTGGGCGCGCTCTCGTAACAGCCCAAACTTTAGAGATAGCAGATAGCGGGTGGTCCTGACCACCCGCTATCCGCTTTCCCTAAAGTGTGTGCGCAAGATAGCAACTTTAGGGATAGCGCATGAAACACGCCCACGGACACACCTCCAGGCGCAAATGACGGAGTCGGCATAACGGATAGCGGGTAGCGGGTGGCACAAGATACCGTTTAGGGATAGCGGAAGTTCCTAAATCCGCAGTTTGCGGGTAGCGGGTAGTGGCAGCGGATAGCGGGTGGCACAAGATAGGGCCCTTTGTGTATGTTTACCTGCATTCATCAAAGTATTGTCACTTTTCTTTCAGAGTGATAGACCTGGGTGTGATGATTCCTTGTGATCAGATCCTCAGAGAAGCCATCACACACAAAGCAGGTAGCTTCATTATCTTCTGTATAATACTAACAAAATATTGCTGGGCATCTTTTTATCCATCTACTTTTTAATCCATCCATTGGTTTCCATTCATTCCACTACAATATGAAAATGAATTTTCAGAAACTTCAGACTTGATTCCCACCAGAATTCCATCACCGTAATAAAGGCTTCCACATCAGTTTTCCTAATAACAGCAGCACTGTTGTGTTTTGATGATGGTCTCTGCACCAGAAAATAGTCCGAGAGGAAACATTTGCTCTACACTGCAAATTATAAGTTCTGTGGTTTCTGAATGTTGATGACTTTGTTAGTGGCAGAAATAGTACATTGTAAGGTGGGCGTTTGAACCAAAAATTCAAATTTGAAAGTCAAGGGATTTTGATTATATGTTGTGAAACCTTTAGTATGTCTGCATGATTTGCAAAATGGTTTGTTGCGTTGTAAAATGTGGATTAATTGTAGCAAATTGGCCAAACATTGACAAAGCTTTCCTTGGTGTTCATGCACCTTTAAGCATCAACTTCATTCATGTATTAAGGCCAAACTGTTATGAGTCTCAAAAGTCTTTGATACAGAGTAAATTCAGGCAGCTCAGTAATCTTTTCTTTGTTCTTTGTTTTTTCTGAAATGGGAGTCAGGAGCAGGCCATTGAATCCACTGAATTGTTTTTTTTTTTTTTTTTTATTAAAATTGGCAGACATATCAGTCTAAGAAATCAAGGTACACAATTTGAGTTCCACACAGCAATCGTTGTAGGACACCAAGCCGTCCAGAGTACAACCCAGTTGTTTCTAGTGTTAGAGACTGTAGAAGTTCTGGATGGTTATGGCAATGTGATGTATTCCTTGTAGATATTATAGGTCTCTCTGGTCTGATCACCCCTTCTCTTGATGAGATGATCTACGTGGCCAAGGAGATGGAGAGACTGGGAATGAAGACACCACTGCTCATTGGGGGAGCCACCACATCCAAGTAAGACTCAGGCACTCTTTAGTCAAGGCACAGTCACACCTCATCAATAAACAAGCACTTACATATGATTGATTGGATAAAAGTGGTACTTTAAGGCAAACAGTTATTTTATTCTTATTATTTTAAAGTTGATAAATACCTGTGAATTGGACTGATTAATATCTGTGTATTGACTGGTAACAATACTGAAACCCAACTGCCACTGTTACTAAAAAGGGCACACTCACAAATAAAGTTAAACTTGAAATGGGGGTCATGTGATCAGCTGGACAAGATTGCAGCCTTGTTGATTGTTGATTTTTCAAGTTACTGCTTTCCATGTTGGATCATGTCGCTTTGATTTGATAGCTAATAACAATGTCTATGGAAAAACAAAAGCTGATATGGAGGACAGAATCAGAAGGTGTAATATTTGAGTCATCAGCCTGGAAGAGAGGCTTGAAGCCAGGAAAGACTCTTTCCTGGCTACATGCCAGGAAACTTTACTAACCTAACTTTACTATTAAACACCACCAAGCCTTCTAGTTTTTTCTACTTTATCCCCATGTTGAAAATCAACGACAGTGCCCTCCACTATAGACCCGTTTCCACCGCCGGAACTTCGGGGTAATTTTACGGGGCCGGGGCCGTTGTCGCGTGTCTCCACCACTGGAACTACCCCGAAGGAGAGAGTTCCTGAACTTTTACAGGGGCTAAAAAAAGGCCCTGCCTCGGGGTAGGGACTCTGAGCGGCCCCGAAAAACTCCTGGGTGGGGCTTGGGATTTACTTGGTGCTGATGGGATTTACTCAGCACGATGTGGTGTCAACAGAAAGCAACAAAAGAGCCGGATGCTAGCGTTAGCTTTAGCTAACATTAGGCTTCCTTAGCAACACGATCAACACTACCAAGCTAACGGTAACGTGCTAGCTAACATTAGCTAACGCTAACAACAACACACTTATTAGCCGGCATTTTTAGGGACGCTAACGTTAGCTTTAGGGAACGTTAGCTAATGCTAACAACAGGCTTTTTAGCCGGCATTTTAGGGACGTTAACGTTAGCTTTAGCGGACGTTAGCTAACGCTAACAACATGCATTTTGATGCCCCGGTCATGGTCGTGCAACTGCCCGGTAACTTTACAGGAACCTTCCTCCTACTTCGCCCTCTCCGTGGAGACACAGCAGTTGAGAGGGTCGAGCGAGAGGACGTTCATGTAGTAGCTCCTGCCCCGCAAATACTACTAGGAACTTCTTGGTGGAAACGAGCTCTATAATCACATTGTTTCCTTAGAATGACTACAAGTCCACCTCAGATGCCCTTGCTTCCGAAATTAACTATAGTTCTGCATTACGATGGCTGGCTCTCTATTGGAGACACTGCGTATGTGTACTGACATTGTTTGGTTTCTCAGAGTGATGACTGCCCATTGTTTATCAGCCAGTAGATAGATAGATAGATAGATAGATAGATCTTTATTGTCATTGCACAATCATATACGGTATAATAATGCAACGAAATTAGGGCTCAGTACTTTTGGTGCAGGGCAGAATAGAAAGCATCGTGCAACCTGCTAGTTGAATAGCCGAGTCCGGTATAGATGGCTGCAGCCATGTCTCTGATATCAGAAAAATGCAACAGTCACGGAAACACTTGTTGAATGCAATGTGCAGGCGCAGTTCGACGATTTTGTTAGTTATGGACCTGGCATTGGAAAATGCTGGGAGGCGGCGGCTTAAAGGGTTGTCTTTTCAGCCGAGCTAGTGCACCGGCCCTGCAGCCTCACTATTGTTTTGTTTTGGTGTCCTCCGGAATGTCCTGGTAGTGATGAAAGTCCGGTGAAATTTGTATTTCGCAGTGTAATCCCAAGCTCAAAAGGTCCTGACGACTGTACGCGTACATTGCCCAACATATGGTGGTGTTTTCAGCTAAAAAGTAAGATGTTAATCAACCTTCTCCACTGTTTTGAGCATGGATTGTCATCTTACTCACTTAGTATAATTATCATTAAGCTCATAAACAACTACAGCTAGTGTTTGCTCTATGTTCATTCAAACATATTTGCTACATGCAATCTCCCAATCAAAATATTGTCATCTTGGGAGGTGATATGGGCAGAATTTTGATAAGTAGAATAGAATTTAATGCCAAAAGAACTGATCTTTTCTTAGCATATTCCCAAATGTTTTGACCATACTTTCTACAACATAATTATTACAAAAATGTTAGAATTAACTGATGACTCTCTAAATATATGTTCAGATTTTAATGCAGTGTGAGATCCTGTCTTTGAACATCCTCAAGGGAACAGGACCTGGGTGCAAAAGCTCTTAATTCTTGGGCTCATAGACATTTGGCAATTAGTCAAGCTCTCCTCAAAAGATTGTAGAATATTATAGAATACAGTGTTTCCCCTAGGATTCTGGCTTTCATGAGGGGGAAAATTTTTGGTGAGGGGTGAGGAGGAATAATTTTGGGGGTACACAAACATTTTGGAATGTGGGGACAATATTAATAAGTTGCTCAATATTCTTCTAGGTTGAAATGGCCTCAGGAAAAAAGAAAAAAAAAGTCTCGCCTATTGTGGAAAGCAAAAACATCATATTTCTCTGCCAGTTTTTAAACACATCTGGTATTCCCAAATTGTTGGATATCTCTCTCCATGATTGGGCTTTTTTAATGAGATCCCGGTTGGACTGTAGTCTGGTGTCCCACAGTTCTGCACACAGAGAGACAGCCACAATGATGCTTTCCTCCATTGTTGTTTTGCCATTCTACCAAAATCCGCCAGATTTTTTTCAGATTCCACTGTTCTCTCCTATTGGACGCACCGAGGTGTCGAAATTATTACTATTATTGTTATTATTCCCCAAGGGTGATTGGCACTGGTGGCACCCCTCCAGCAGATGGCGCCTTAGGCGACCGCCTATACCGCCTATGCCAAGAGCCGGCCCTGTCCATGAGTACACTGCTCCTTCCTTATTGTGGTCTTGGTCTTGTCTGAATTTGTGAGTGGTTGCTTATATATCAGCAACCACTGGTGAGCTGCATTGTTCCTGAGCAAGTCGCTTACTGAGCAAGTAACCGAACCAAACTGTAACCAGAACCTCAATAAGCCTTTGTTCTCTTGTTCACTGAACGGGATTGATTCAGTGAAGGAGGCTGATTTAAGACAGTGTGACTCAGTTAGCTTACCCTTAAGTTTAGTCCCAGTCGTGTTGAAGAGCCATGAAAAACTGCTGCCTCCCATTCACAGAACCTTGGAGGTTATGCATCGATAATCCATTTTGTGAATTGTGACTTCTTATACACATTTGTTTGCATAGAAAAAAAAACACTTTACTTCACTGTACATTTTTTTGAGTAACATCACAGAAGGTTACAACATTTTTTGCTTTGTGGCTTCTTAAAATAAAAATTTGACTGCAAAAAAAGGAATAGTTAAAACTTAAATGTGGAGCGTTGCAACAAAAATCTATCTGATCAGTAACCACAAGATGAAAGAGGATGACTGATTTCACTGGTCACTGAGCTTTTGCCTCTAGAGACCTTAATTTTTCAGATAAAATCTCATTTCAGTAGGTCAGAATGTTCCTTGTAAATATCTTTTAGCCCCATGTGATAATCTTCACTGGCAAATGGGCACACAAATTTGTGGTGTCTTTTTAGTGACATCACTCACAGGCACAGGCTGGAAGTAGGTTTTACATTTTTCACCTGATGTTGATTCTGATGTTTTTCTTGTCTTCAATAACAAAAATGAGATTTTGGGTGATTGGGCAGTTGAAACAGTTGTCAGCTCATTATGATACATGTTTAATTGGCACATTTCTACTCTTATGTGTTATTGCTATAATGTCATAGTTGTTCTGTGTTTGTGTGTTGTGTAGGACTCACACAGCGGTGAAGATTGTCCCTTGCTACAGTGCTCCTGTTGTCCATGTTCTTGATGCCTCAAGGAGTGTAGTGGTGGTAAGATCATCTATCAAACCTCACTTCACCGTCTCTAGAGTCTACATGCCTGCTTGTGGGTTTTACTCATGACTACATATCAACCATCTGGGTTGTAGAAACATGACTATGGAGCAGGGATGGGTGCTATGGAGAGCCCATAGCATGCAAGTATGCAGTCTTTAGTTTTAGCACGTGGTGCTTGGATCCCTAACAATAACCCTGTAGCCATAGGGTTCCAGCACTTAACAAATTAGCAAATGGGCTCCAGCACTTTGTGCCTGGACCTCTTCTAATTTCTGGGTGTATTATATGCGACAGACAGCATCTTTGGTACAATTTTGCCACTGCCTTGGGCAAAGGTCTTGTTCGTGTAGCATGAAATAAGGTACTGTTCTTAATTTGTTTTCTGTTGATTTGGTTATGAATTTATGAATTTTGAGACATGTTTCAATTGCCTCATTCTTTCATTCATGAGATCTCTTTATTAACTTTTCAAGCAGACCAAAATGTAATAGAAGAAAGAAATGACTAGACTCTCTCATTGAAGCATGTGTTATCTACCCCTGTGTTTTTGTCTGTACCAGTGCTCTCAGTTGCTGGATGAGGTTGTGAGGGAAGAGTACTTTGAAGAGCTGACTGAGGAGTATGAGGATATCAGGCAGGAGCATTATGACTCCCTGAAGGTATGAATGAGTGGAAGGGACACCTAGAGGTAAGCATGCGTCTTACCTACTGTCCCAGGGGAATGCTTTAAAGAATTAAGTAACAAATATCAAAGTGATTAGGCACTGAGTCAGAGCTGAGATGTGGAGTTGGTTGATGTGTAGGCACACATCGAAGAGACAAATGAAGGTCAGGGTGATTTTTATTGGTTTTCCACATACTTGAAAAAGGTGACTTAAGCTTTAAAAGAGAAGCAACACTATAACCTACAAGGCCAGAAAAAAAAAGAGAAAAAACATGTGATAGGAGCTTTTCAGTGGCACAGGTGTACAGTATATACCAAACCGTATTTTTTAAAAGGATAATTTCACCGCTCAGATAGCCCACATTATGTGAAAACAAAATGTTTCCACAGTGTAAATGTGCAAAGACTTGAAAAATTGTGCAATACAAATGGAGCAAAATTACGCACAAAGGTATGTTGAATGTTAACACATATTTTCATAATTAGAGGTGCTGCTGTATCAAGCACATTATGGAGGGTAGAATTTAGATTATCTGTCAAGTCATTCAAAGACTCCCTCTGATCATGAAAAGACGTAAGGGTAGGAGGCATCAGAAGCATGATTAATATGAGTGTTAAAGTCCCTTGGTTAAGGATTTTATCAACCTGAGTAATAATAATTCAGAGAAATTCAGATATTGCATCTAAAAAGCACTTTAAGCACTTCTATGAGGAAAAAAGTAGTGGAGGATTGCTCAAAGTTCAGTCGGGTAAGGGTGTTGGGCGGAAATTCTGAATTATAAATTTGTGCTATACCCCCACCTTTTTTTGTTGTTCTGGCAACAATGGAAGAGGAATAGTTAGGGGATGAAGCTTCAGCGCCACTCTTAGGCCAAAGCAGCTCTGTCAATTATAGTGAGTCCATGTCCCAGTCAGCTACTGCATGTAGTAACAAAAAAAATAACATGACATTTTAGTACCTCGGTCATGCTCCCATAAAGAGGAATCCTAACATATTCCCCTTTTTATTCATCCTGTCAGTTTTTTTTTTGTTTGTTTTTTTGTTTTTGTTTGTTTGTGTGTTTTTTGGAGAAGGAACGATGTACATAATTCAACATTCAAAAAATGTAAATATACCCAATTTTACCCAAGGCTAGTTTTCATCGGCAGTTGCTTTGCCAGATGTTAGGCAGCCTGGAACAACAAAATAATAGAATATGTAAGTATTTAAAAACAAGCTACATTGTTGTAAAGAGATATTACAATACAGGTAGACAGCAGGAGTGGACTAATTCCAATAGAACTTATGGGTCAGTAAAATGGTAATATACATCTAACACATAAATCACGCAACACAGAGTTGTAAGACACAACTGTATAAGAACACAGCAGATACTTTGTTAAATACTAGTCAATATTCCATACATACCCTAACCATGCAGAGCTGGCCGCCTGGCAACAAGCAAAGGACATGGGACAAGTTAGCAGCAGGTTAGCTGGCAGTGGGCAGTGTACTACATAGATAAGAAATACCTGATTTTCTAAAAGCCGGGCCTTGTGACTTTGTCTTATATGGCATGGTAGATGGTACAGTTTCTTATTTTGGTAACCCTTTGGTAACAGTTCCTTTAGCACAACCAGCACAACCAAATGTACATTCCCCCTTCTCCCTCAACTTACCTTTCTCCATTGGACACCATCATACACCAAAAACAGACTGATGTAATCATACTGGAGGCTGAGTAGGCTGCTGTTCATCATGTCAAACCACATGTAGAACATCAAAACATGACTGGACAAATATCTCTCTGAATAGTCTCCCTCTTAACTCTGGTCTGATTCCTCCTTACTTTTTTCATCTGTTTTCTCTCTTTCCTCCTTCATTTCTCCCTCAGGATCGTCAATATTTGTCTCTTCTAGAGGCCAGAAAGAAGGGTTTACATCTAGATTGGCTCTCAGTACCGAAACCAGGTAAGGACAAATAGGTGGAAAGATGGATATATTGATAGAAATCAGCCATTTGTGATATATAACAATGCATGGGTGACTGAATTAATTAATGAAGGAATTGATGATATCTCCACATACATACGTACACGGAGATGGAATGTATAGAATCTGCTTTGTTTACTGGGAAACTACAGTTATTAATGGGTCAACTTGGAGTCATTTTTTGGGAGCCAGTTTAATAATTTTATTGACCATTGTCCTTACTTTCATCACAACAAAATTATTATGAAAGATATGGGGAATGGAAGGTATTTTAGTCGGTCATTTGAGCAAAGATAAAAAGCACTTGATTTTGTCCACAAGATGTCACTGTAGACAGTCAGTGTTGTGAGGTTTGTAATCAGCAGCACTTGTGAGATCCTGTTACTGAACCAAAACTACAAAAGAGCGAGACAGCATTATCTAACAAATTAGCTCAAGGTCATGTTAAGGGGAAAATCAGCACATTTACCTATGTCAGATATACTCATCAGCTTTGGTATTGTTAACAAAACATTTGTCGAGTAAGCCATGTGACAGCAGAAAATCTTTTCCATTAGCTGTGCTTCAGACTTTCACCAACATAAACACTCTTTTGGCAATACAGTGATGACAGTGAATGCTACAGCTGTTGCATTGGCAAGGGAACCACCTGAAAATACTCTGACTTGCCATGAACCAAATACCCTTGCCAATTCTACCCAATTTCTATTTCTAAGAGAAACTTTTATTTAGACTTAATATTCTATAAGGTCATATCATGCAGTATATAAGTAGTAGATATGTTGTACAAATGAAAGAGTGAGAACATGAACATTTAGAATTTAGAAAGAGTTGAAATTGATTGATGTCAAATCCTTACTACTGAAGTCTGTCTAAAACATCTCAACATTAACATTTAACTGTAAATGTATAAGATCAGCTCTTGACTGTTATGGGTTTTGAAAGCTGCTAATGATATTTTCAAATTGAAATACAACACATTTGGTAATAATAACAATAGTCATACTTATGGTAAATCTGATCAAAATCAGTTCAAGTTAAGCTCTTCCTATAGAAATGAATGTCCTATTGATCAAGCGTACAATAAGTATGTAATCAGTCAAACTGCCTCATATCCATTATATCAGAGGTGGATAGCACTAATAATAAATATCACTATTATTAGGTTTTTATTTATTTTTCATCCTGTTTCAATAGAGGCATTTAGTAGAGAGTTACAGTGTCCCATGGTCTCCACCCTGATGCAGCGGCTTTTTCAACCCCAACAAGAATAATAATCATGGGAAACAATGAATACTTTTTAGCATGAAAATGATTTGATTCAGATACTACATATCATCAGAATTCTTGGCTATCAACAACTTCAGTCCTAAATGATCTGCACCAGCCTTTTAAGTCCAAATCAGTCGAAACCAACTGTGAATGTATCTCTGTATTTCAGTGTGTCCTCAGTTCTCAGGCACCCATGTGTTTGAGCAGTATGACCTCCGTGACCTGGTCAACTACATTGACTGGAAACCTTTCTTTGATATCTGGCAGCTGAGGGGCAAATACCCCAACAGAGGTTACCCCAAGATCTTCAATGACAAGACTGTTGGTAGGCTAATTCACATTAACAATTATTAAAGTTTCAATTTGACCTCAGGCCCTTTGCTGGATATCATCCCCTCTCTCTTCCCTGCCCTTCCTGTCGCTCTCTACTGTGACTGTCTTACTATTTAATATAGCCTTTGGACGTACCCAGACTAGCCTATCAATGCTACAATAGTGTCTTGGCTACATATCAAGATATTGTTGCTCTGCTCTGAGGAATTTGTCTGGCAAATAGCATTCCTCGTTTAAAATGACCAGGAGCAAAACACAGTTTGGAAGATATTAATTTCTCCCTCCCAGGATAATAAATTCATTTTTCTCTCCCTTTATCATCTTGGACTCATGCAAAAAAAAATATTAAGAAAATTATTGAGGTGATCATACAGTGAGTTTAACGATGATTGAATGCAAATCTGAGATTTTACTGTTTGTATTTGTCTTTGTTGTTCCTGTTGAAATAGTGTTATTCTAAAATAACACTGTTTCAAAAATTTAAAAAAATATATTTTAAATTCTAAAATAAAATTTATTTTAGAATTAATTATCAATCCGGATAAGAGTACATACCATATACCAAGGCTTAGTCCTGATCGCAGCGTCCTGGGTTCGAATCCGACCTCAGGCCCTTTGCCGCATGTCATCCCTTCTCTCTCCCCTGCCTTTCCTGTCTCTCTCTACTGTGACTGTCCAATACACCAGAAATGCCAAAAATAAATCTTAAAAAAAAAAAAAGATTTATCAATCATTTGAAAATAATTGAGATTCAGATCAGATCAGATTCCTTCCTTCTTACAGTATGTTAATTAATTTCCACATTGCTCAGTGTTGCAAAGTGTAATCATTTCTTACCTTTTCATCTTAAAAAAATTGACCTCTTTATAGAGATTAATATTATCATGAATGATAATCAGATATGAAGAGGTTGTCATTGGTCTGTTCTAATCCGTTTTACACATAAAATGAAGGACTAAAACCATGGTAGCTAATGCTGGTAATGTTTGGGCTACTGCAGGCTCTGAGGCCCGGCGAGTTTTTGATGATGCCAGTCAGCTACTCAACCGCTTGATCGACAGTCAAGGTCTGAAGGGGCGGGGTCTGGTGGGATTTTGGCGTGCTCAGAGCAATGGGGATGACATCAACGTCTATGGTGATGATGTTATACCTCAGAACAACACCCAACCCATTGCCACCTTCTATGGATTAAGGCAGCAGGTGAGAGACAGAAAAGTTGATGAAACTTCAATTAACTCCATGGGGATATTGGGTTGTTTAAGCAGCAGCAGTCATAGGATACAGCAAAAAAATTGGAACACACAGAAGAATTTAGAAAATGGCAATTGCAAGCACACAAGAAACATGTTCAACTGAAATATCAAATTGAAAGCATGAAATGTACAGTTGTCAACTGAGAGGATGAGCAAACAGCAGTATTATCTAACTTGAAGGAAAGAACAATGTATTGAAATGTTAAAAAAAAAAAAAAAAAAAAAAAAAAATATATATATATATATATATATATATATATATGCAATACAGAATCAATGACAATTTTCAAATTTATCTGTAATTTCAAACTAATTTTCTGTATACAGTTAGGTCCATAGTACCACCACAGTGGATTTGAAATGGAGTAATCAAGACGTGACTGAAGTGCATTTTTTTTTAAGGGGTTGAACAAAAATATGGCATTAGCCATTCAGGAATTACAGCCAGTTTTATACATTGGCACCCCATTTTCAGAGGCTCAGAAGTAATTGAACAAACTATACATAACATACATAACTATAATTATAGGGATTATGTTCAATATTCGGAGGAAAATCCTTTGCAGTCTATTAATGCTGACTGCCTGAAGTCTGGAATCCATGGGCAACATCACAGAGTTTCCTCCCTTGAGATGCTCGAAAGCCTTTACTTCAGCTGCCTTCAGCTGCTTCTTGTTTGTGGGTCTTTTGGCCTTCAGTTTGGTCCTCTTTAGTTAGTCCACTTTGTGGACTAACTTGCACATTGAAGAAAATTCCACCTCTTTGATTTCAATAACTCTTGGTTTGCTTTCGCAGTATGTTTTGGGTCATTGTTCATCTGCACTGTGAGGTGCCATCCAATCAGTTTGTGGGATTTGGCTGAATCTGAGCAGATATTATAGTCCCGTAAATATCAGAATTCATCCTGCTACTTCCATCAGCAGTCACATCATCAATAAACACTAGTGACAAAGTTCCATTGGTAGCCATACATGCCCATGCCATAACACTGCCTCCTTTCGTTCTCCACACTTTTCTCTCTTCCGTCATTCTGGTACAAGCTAATATTTGTTGCATCTATCCAAAGAACCTTGTCCCAGAATCAGCCAGGCTTTTTAATTGTTTTTTTGTAAAGTCTAATCTGGCTTTCCTGTTCTTGAGTGACACCAGTAGTTTGTACCTTGCTGTATTCCCTCTGTATTTATTTTCTTGCAAATGTCTCTTGACTGTATTTTTGGACAGTGATATGCCTCCCTACTCAAGAGTGTTTTTGACTTCCCTAGACGTTGTGAATGGGTTTTTCTTCACCAGGGAAAGAATTCTTCAGTCATCCACTTTAGATGTCCTCTGTGGTCTTCCAGGCCTTTTGGTGTTGCTGAGCTTACCGGTGCATTCCTTCTTTTTCAGGATGTATCAAACTGTTAATTTGGCTACTCCTAAAGTTGTTTCTATCTGTCTGACAGATTTTATTTGCTTTTTAAGCCTAATGATGCCCTCCTTCACCTGCATAGACACCTCTCTGGATTGAATGTTGAGGGTTCTGATAAACAACGACCAAATGCAAATGCAAACACTTTAAATAAACTTCAGACCTTTTATTTTCTTAATTTTTCATGGAATAATGAGGCAAAAGGCCACAGCTGGCCATGAAACTGCTTTTTAGTCAAATGTCCAATTACTTTTGAGCCTCTGAAAATGGGGTGACAATGTATAAAACTGTATAACTCCAAAAAGGTTAATGTCATATTTTTCTCAACTCCTTTAATTAAAGCTGAAAGTCTGCACTATCAATCATGTCTTGATTACTCCATTTCAAATCCACTGTGGTGGTGTGCAAGGGCAAAATTATAAATTTTGTATCACTATCCAGTTACCTATGGACTTAAATACGTATTTACTATGTACATACACAAAGGTGCAAACCAAACTCAGCACTACCAAAGAGAGTATTTCTTATTGGATCTCATCTCTTCCTGGTATTTTAATCCCAGATTTATTCATTGACAAGAATGTCAATACATTTCGTCACAGATTTTGTCATCATAAATTTTTAATTTAGTTACTGTCTCATTTTGGTCAGTGAAGAAAATGTTGACAATTCATTTTTGCCATAATTTTAGTAAATGAAATTACCACTGATATGAATATGGTTTATGAAAGACAAGTATAATAGCACGGCAGTTTGATTCAGTCATTTTGATGCTATAGCACATTCTTCCCTGCATAGTCTTAGTGTAGAGGCTAGAGTGTTGCTGTAACCTGCAGTTGAAAAAAAATCTACCTCATCGCTATTCAGTTTTACTGATGACATTACTGTATGGATTTATATCCACACCACAGTCTTTTTCAGGTATTTCTCCTTCTACCCTGTTTGTATTAAACTGTGGAAGTTGTGGGGAAACGGAGGCAACTGTCAATGCCGTGTCGTTTATCGTAGTTGATAGTAAAATGCCACCAAGGTGTTATCTATAATGCAGTGCATTACTGTGTCTACACACTCAGCTCTTAAAGTGAGCAAGTTAACTCAGCAATGTGCTGTGTGTGAGGAGCAAGCAACACACAAAGGCACATACACAGCACAGCACAACAGAATATGTTGAACGTTACAGCAAATGACAAGTTATGTTGAATTATGTCCATAGGTCCATTATGTGTCAACTACATTATTGCCATTCATGCTTCATAAGAGATCTCTGATGTAGCTGTACAGCATCCACACTGTATTTGTGTGCATGTGTGTGTTACCATGTTCCCCCCCCATTTTTGTATTTATACAGTCACTTGTGGGGACCAATAGCTGGCTTTCCACTGTAATGCCACTTTGAACCTGTGGGCCCTGAGCACTGTCTAGCCTGAAGACAACACTAGCTCAAACTTAGAGAACAAAAACCATTCACATTTTCACTGTCGTGCCAATAGCCCCACCATCTTGCCCTGTAACCCACCAGTGTGTAAACATTCTGTCCATGCATGCAATTGGGAAGTAGGAAGCAAGTATTTAACCCTATAAAGCCATTTGTATCACATATGATACACATTTTCAATTCCGTTTTTCGTTTTCAGTTTAATCAATACTTGACCAAAATACTGTCGTATACCTTTGAACACTTCCCCTGTTCACCCTGGACCATACTATTGGCACTTCAAGTACATATCATATATCATAACATATTTTTAGAATTTTCTGAATTTTTTTATATATATATTTTGTTATAGGACTAAATAAAGGGTTCAATTTCAAAACATTGGAATTTTCTGCATTCTTTCATAGTTCAGATTTATAGGGTTAAATGTCTGCATACCTTCTCATTCAATGTTTTTTCTTTATTTTTACTACTTTCTACATTGTAGATACATACTGAAGACATCAAATATATGAAGCAAGATATATAGAATTATGTAGCAAAGAAAAAATTGTTAAATAACTCTAAATATGTTTTATATTTTTAGGCCTGTGTCAAGTCTTGAAGGCTGCTTTTTCAATCTTCCATGGTCCCTTGGTAGAATCATCATTCAGTGTCATGGGCAGTGTTATTGATGAGAGATCCACCAGCATGAACATCTCGACTTTCAGTGCCATACAGACAGTCAAGTATGCTTTGCTGTGCAGGAAGCAGAGTGGTGTGGAAATGTTCAGAAGGGATGATGTTAAGTTTGGGGCAGTGGACAGGAGGTTGTGTGGCAATATTCGATCAGCTGGTACAAGGGACAAAGCTCTGCGACAGCAGAGGTTAGTAAAGGTCAGAGAGAGGAGGGTGGAATTTGATTGTTAGCCATCTACTAGTGCTGCTGAGAATATGGAAAAAGTGGTGGAGAAAGAAAGAATGGCCCAAAAGAGGCATATGGCAAAGCAAAGGAAAATGGCCCTTGAAAGGCTTGTCCAGGCTAAAAGAAAGAAATAGGTTAGTGTTTGTCTTTGCTCCTTTGATCAAACCAAACCTTTTTACAGTATACTTACCTGATACTCAACCTGTTTTACTGACATGATCTCTTTCTCTCTCCCTAAATATCTTTACAGTATACCTACTACCTGTTGTTTTCTTACCAGTTTGATTCTCTCTCTCTCTCTCTCCCCCACACCAAACATGTATTTACAGTATACCTACCTGTTGTTATACCTACCAGTTTTGTTAGTTGATCTCTCTTAAAGTTTGTCAAGTGTTGCTTGTGGTGTAAATATATATATATATATATATATATATATATATATATATATATATATATATATATATATATTAGTGGTGTCAAGAGATTAAAAAAATTGAGAGATTAATTAATTATGATCTGTAATTAATTGATCTAATTAATCTCTTTTTTAATCTCACCTAAAATTGCTGAGAAAAGCCCTCAACTTGAGGTATTTCCCTTTAAATTCATTACATTATTGTAGCAGATCAGTCCTCTTTTTCAAGACCTTTTTTTGGGGAAAAAAAAAAAATTATATGGACAAAATCTTGTTTGAATAAAAAAGCCAACGGCCGGCATCAGGCGGGCCGGCCGCGGCACCGGGTCTGGTCTGCCGGATCTGACAGGTGAGCGGCGCACACATAGCCTACTGCCATATCAATTTTTGTTCATACGCGGCTGCAATGACTGCGCAATGCGGCCATTCGCCGGTAATCGCGGCATCAGGCGAGCCTACCTACTGGTTTACATATGCACAATACATGTGTATTTGCTTAGACCCCCAATATTAGACGAGGGCATTTTTTCAGGGCATTTTCAATGGAAAAAATATCGTCTTATATTCGGATGAATACGGTAATGTATTAACTTCGATCACGCAACCTTTTCTTCCACCTCCTCTCCTCTCCTCTCCTCCACAGTCAGACACACACACACAGACGAGTCGCGACACCCCCTCCTCAACATGCTGCCTGTTTACAACGGACTCGGACTGTTGGGGCGGGTGTTAATCAAAACAAACCAATCATGTCTTGACCTCTTCACAGGTTGCTGGCCTCTGATTGGCCTGGCCTGTCTCTCTGACTTAAAAAAAAAAAAAAAAAAAAAAAAAAATCAGACTGGTGAGGCCAGCCGGACCGGACCGACAGCTGATTGGCCTGGCCGGCGACCTGTTTAAGGAAAAAAAAAAAAAAAAAAAAAAAAAAAAAAAAGACGGGCAGGCCACCGGGCCAGTGACAGGCCGGCGCTTCGGGAAATCTCCCGGTTCTCCCGATGTACAGTCCGGGCCTGACAATAGGAGCCTATCAGCTTATGCTAAACAAGCCCAAACACAATGACAGCCAACCAATGAGCACGTTTACATGCACACCTTATTCCTGTATTAACCGGAATATTCGCAATATTCCGGTTGCGCACGTGTCATGTAAACACGCACCGAACCCGATTAAGGTCATATTCCGGTTGGAGAGAATTCCGAATAAGCCCCCTGGAATATTCCTGTTCCAACCGGAATATTGGGGCATGTAACCACCTTAGTCGGAAAACTCCCCCAACCGGAATATTCAGTCACGACTGCGCATGCTCGACTCACAAGGACTTCTGTGGCGTCTTCGTTGCTATGGTTACCTGCAAGCGGGGAAAACGGCATGGCGAACAGCAGCAAGAGCCAGGAGACTGCAGTCCACCTTCAGCTAATGAAAGACTTAAATATCACGGAGTATATCGATGAGGGAAAACATAGAAATAGCGACAGAAGAAGAAGAAAAAGTAGAATAAGACGAGGAACCCTAACCCTAACCCTAAGTGTCCACTTCAGGGTGTGACTGAGCATTGTTTTCCACAACCAGCACAGGAAGCCCAACGCCTACAAACCGATTTTTATAAAAAGTAAAGTTAGAGATTAATAATTAGATTAACTCGATTAAAAAACATAACGCGCTAAATATGACTGTAATTAATTAATCTCAATTAACGCGATAATTTGACACCACTAATATATATATATATATATATATATTTTTTTTTTTTTTTTTTTTTTTTTTTTTTACTTGAAGCAATTGGCTTTTCTCTTGATTTTCTTCTCGGAATACACCAGAATGTTTAATTTATGTGTTAAAATTTTGTATGTGTGTGTGTGTGTGTGTGTCTTGGACATCCTCTGCCCAGAGAGTGAGCAGAGCTCTAATGTCCTTGTTTGACCAGCCCTATCAGCTCTAATGTCCTTGTTTGACCAGCTATATCCCAGCCATATCAAAGTAAAGGGCTGGAAAAAAAAAAGATTTTTGGGTTTCGGTCAAGGTTAGGGTAAGACTATTGAGAGTAAATATAAGTCAAAAACAATGTCATTACAATTATAGTATTACATGACTGTGTGTGTGTGTGTGTGTGTGTGTGTGTGTGTGTGTGTGTGTGTGTCCTGCAGGCAGAGAGGACCAGTGGCAGTTCAGAGCCCTACCTGTGTTTGTCTGACTTTGTGGCACCCATAAGCAGTGGCATTGCAGACTACATTGGTGTATTTGCTGTTGCTGTGTTTGGAGCTGAGGAGCTGAGTCAGCAGTTCCAGGCCCAGGGAGATGACTACAGCAGCATTATGGTCAAAGCCTTGGCTGACCGACTGGCTGAGGTACAAAAGAATGGGTATTTATAAATATGAAAATTTTGTGGCCATGCTCAGGTTGTTGTGGTGGTGATTGTTTTTTGTTTGTTTGCTTTTAATTTGACCATTTCCATTCCAAAAGTTACTTGTATTACAGAATTGTGTCCTTGCCAAGTGGAAAAGCCTCTGAAACATCATTCATTTGGGTATGCTAAAATAGGCAAAACTAAAAAATAAAAAAATGGTGTTTTTTTTTTTTTTTTTATGAAAGCAGGGTGACTATCAACCTGATATATCAGCAAAAAATTATATCAGGAAAATTATTATCACTTTACCTGAATACCTCACTGAATATAACTTTATTGCCTGCTCTCAATTTAGAAAAATAAAGTGGTCGTATAAGTCTATGCATCTTGTGTCCTGTGGTTATAGAACTGAAAAACAGCAGAAACCACACAGACACAGACTTTTATAGTATCTATCGATAGTGAGTTTGCTGGATCCTTTAGATTTTAATGCATCAGGGATGCAGGACACGTATTGTTGAACATCACTGCTAGTTAGTTGTATATTTAGTTTCATATAGTTAAAATATAGTTTCATATCTCTTATTTTTTTCTGTAAATGTGTGAAGCTTTAAAGATAAATGCACCATTTGAAGTTGATAAGCCTGCACAATGACAATAAACTTCAATCTTGAGCATTCGTCCAATAAAAAGATTACATACTTCTAAATGTTTCTTGAGGTTTGAAGAGTTTCAATGCTCACAGTATTTTGCTCTAAAAACATTCTGTTCCATCTCCTCCATGTGTGTCAGTTTACTACAGTACTGAGAGCAACCATGAATGCAGACATGATGAGACAATTCCAGTGGAGATGGATGTTCCAACTGAATAAACATAGTTGAAAATAATATAACTATAAATGAATAAATAATAAAATTGGATTTCTATAAAGCAGCATTATCTGATTACCCTCATTCTAAACCATAACTATTGTGGATTACAGTTACTCATTATTTTGTTCTTTAAACATGTATTCTGTTGCTCCGTAACCCTGGTACTAACCACACTTGTGTAAGAGTGGCTCAGAGGGTAATTGCATTGTTGATGGTGGCGGATAGCATATTTACTGCTGCAATGTTTTTTTTTTCATTTGTCTCTCTTCTTGTGCCTCCTTTCCACCTGTCTCCTCCTGCTTCTACTTCAGGCCTTTGCAGAAGAGCTCCATGTTCGTGTGCGTAAGGAGTTGTGGGGCTACAGTACTGAGGAGGCTCTGGAGGCTGCAGACCTCCACAGAGTTCGCTATCAGGGCATCAGACCAGCTGCTGGCTACCCCAGTCAGCCTGACCACACCGAGAAGGCCACGATGTGGAGCCTGGCTGGCATTCTTGAGAAGACTGGTCAGAGGGCAAACTACCACTTCAGTGTCATAACCTATTTTCAAATTGCATCTGAAAGTGCCCCAATTCTACAGAAGATTGTTAAGTTAAAGGGGGTGCCAGTCAGATTATTTTCTGACAAATTATTTTTTTATATACAGTACAGGCCAAAAGTTTGGACACACTTTCTCATTCAATGCGTTTTCTTTATTTTCATGACTATTTACATTGTAGATTCTAACTGAAGGAATCAAAACTATGAATGAACACGTGGAGTTATGTACTTAACAAAAAAAGGTGAAATAACTGAAAACATGTTTTATATTCTAGTTTCTTCAAAATAGCCACCCTTTGCTCTGATTACTGCTTTGCACACTCTTGGCATTCTCTCGATGAGCTTCAAGAGGTAGTCACCTGAAATGGTTTTCCAACAGTCTTGAAGGAGTTCCCAGAGGTGTTTAGCACTTGTTGGCCCCTTTGCCTTCACTCTGCGGTCCAGCTCACCCCAAACCATCTTGATTGGGTTCAGGTCCGGTGACTGTGGAGGCCAGGTCATCTTCCGCAGCACTCCATCACTCTCCTTCTTGGTCAAATAGCCCTTACACAGCCTGGAGGTGTGTTTGGGGTCATTGTCCTGTTGAAAAATAAATGATGGTCCAACTAAACGCAAACCGGATGGGATGGCATGTCGCTGCAGGATGCGGTGGTAGGCATGCTGGTTCAGTGTGCCTTCAATTTTGAATAAATCCCCAACAGCGTCACCAGCAAAACACCCCCACACCATCACACCTCCTCCTCCATGCTTCACAGTGGGAACCAGGCATGTGGAATCCATCCGTTCACCTTTTCTGCGTCTCACAAAGACACAGCGGTTGGAACCAAAGATCTCAAATTTGGACTCATCAGACCAAAGCACAGATTTCCACTGGTCTGATGTCCATTCCTTGTGTTTCTTGGCCCAAACAAATCTCTTCTGCTTGTTGCCTCTCCTTAGCAGTGGTTTCCTAGCAGCTATTTGACCATGAAGGCCTGATTGGCACAGTCTCCTCTTAACAGTTGTTCTAGAGATGGGTCTGCCGCTAGAACTCTGTGTGGCATTTATCTGGTCTCTGATCTGAGCTGCTGTTAACTTGCGATTTCTGAGGCTGGTGACTCGGATGAACTTGTCCTCAGAAGCAGAGGTGACTCTTGGTCTTCCTTTTCTGGGTCGGTCCTCATGTGTGCCAGTTTCGTTGTAGCGCTTGATTGTTTTTGCCACTTCACTTGGGGACACATTTAAAGTTTTTGCAATTTTCCGGACTGACTGACCTTCATTTCCTAAAGTAATGATGGCCACTCGTTTTTCTTTAGTTAGCTGATTGGTTCTTGCCATAATTTGAATTTTAACAGTTGTCCAATAGGGCTGTCGGCTGTGTAGTAACCTGACTTCTGCACAACACAACTGATGGTCCCAACCCCATTGATAAAGCAAGAAATTCCACTAATTAACCCTGATAAGGCACACCTGTGAAGTGAAAACCATTTCAGGTCATTACCTCTTGAAGCTCATCGAGAGAATGCCAAGAGTGTGCAAAGCAGTAATCAGAGCAAAGGGTGGCTATTTTGAAGAAACTAGAATATAAAACATGTTTTCAGTTATTTCACCTTTTTTTGTTAAGTACATAACTCCACGTGTTCATTCATAGTTTTGATGCCTTCAGTGAGAATCTACAATGTAAATAGTCATGAAAATAAAGAAAACGCATTGAATGAGAAGGTGTGTCCAAACTTTTGGCCTGTACTGTATATCAAGCAGTCACCATATGCTGCCTTCAACCTCTTACAAAGGTTTTACTCAGAAGGCTTCATGGTAAACTCATATTTCAAAAATGCTAGCCATTTCTGATCCAGTGGAAAAAAATGGGGTCATAGTGCAAAACATTATTAAAAGTTCTGTTTAAAAAGCTCACACTCGTAATGCAGTATAATCCAAGTCTCCAGTATCCAGTTGTATCCTTAATGCTTCCCAACCACACGTTTTCCCTCAAATATTGCTGCAAAGACCACTTCCAAAAAATCATTTGTAAAAAGTGATGTTAACTAAAGCAGTTCCAGAAGATCCAGATTGTCACATTAATATGTGAATGGGAACCTCAAATTGTTTTGGCATCATCATGTAATGTGATAGTGTTTGAAAATAGTACAAATGCTTTTCTTTCCTCTACATATTGAAATTTGGGGATCATGTACCAATCCATGGCCTCTGGCTTTATCTCATCTTGCTTTGCGTGTGTGCAGCTCTGCATATGTGAGGTTGTGTATTTGTGCATATTAATTTGTGGGTAAATGAGTGTTTGGCTGTAGACATATGTATTATTTTTGTTTGTGTATGTGCAGGTATTGGTTTGACTGAGTCCTTGGCCATGACGCCAGCTGCTGCAGTCTCTGGACTTTACTTCTCTAACCCTCAGGCGTGCTACTTTTCTGTGGGCAAGATCACCAAGGAACAGGTTAAAATAACCATACCACTATAGCTTCATTTACTGACTTCTTGATGCAGGGTGAAACACTGAAAATGACAACTATTTATTTATTTATTTATTCATTTATTCATTCATTCATTTATTTATTTATTTATTTATTTATTTAGGGGGTGCCCACCATTCGCATCCAATGAACAGGGACTTTTTACACTCAGCATTCAACAGTGATATTCACTGATCTGCCACTTGTGTTGCTGAATTCAACCTCAGTCTGCTGGTTTGTTGGTATATGATTCAGCACGCTATTGAGGAGTTCATAATACTCTCTTATTATGTTACGCTGTCCAACTCCACTTTCGCCAGGTGTTTTTTGGAATCTCTATACTGCTTCAACTTTTTTAACGTACTGATAATTTTGTCCTGGGTTCTAATGAACCCAGCCTTAGTCAACTCTTAAGCAATTTCAAGAAAGAATTTACTTTTTGTATTACCCCCTGCCAGGGGCGGACTGGGACAAAAAATCGGCCCGGGCATTTTGGACCAGACCGGCCCACGACATCCGATCACGCACACCTTTCCGGTCTTTTTGCTCTCTTAAATGTGTTTACCAACTGTGCAACTCTTTAAAGCCATAATGCCATGCAATTAATTAGCTGTCATCAGCAGTGTTGGCATATTACTTTGAAAAAGTAATTAATTATAGTTACTAGTTACTTCTACTAAAAAGCAACAGAGTTGCATCATTGTCAAAGTAATTAATTACCAGGAAAAGTAACTATTACGTTACTTTTTAAAAAATTGTTCAAATATGTGTAATTACTTGGCTGCCCCAGTCATACTGGCCTATAGTACTATAGTGGAACAATAAAATACAATAGATGAATTGGAACTTTTTTATTCTATTGAACAGGCCACAACAGGCCAACGCCTTTTGGGCATCTATTTCAGATTAGTAAGTGCAGGTGCCCATCAACATGAATGGAGAATGGGCCCAGACTGCACATAGGAAGGTCATGGTGACAAAGTATACCACACAAATCCGTGTTTAAATCGATTGGTATATATATCTACCCATAAAGTTAGAACAAGGCATTAAAAAAAGCAAAAAAAAACAAAACAAGGCAAAATAATAATAACAATAATAATAATGATAACAATAATTTAGCACCTGGGTTACAAAACAAATTCACAGAGTACAGAAATGAAAATTACAGAAACCCTAAATGCCACTGTGTGTGTCATCTAGCCAATGACAGGCAGAATAATAAGAATCACTTCACTCTCATGGTTAACAACAAAGTGAGGCACTAAAGTAAAAACGCACTCTTGTCTGGGGGAATTAAACCCCTGAACTCCAGCATGGAAGACGGAGACACTATCTGCTCTGCCATAGGGATTATATCCCTTTCACATAGTTTGGGCTCACACTTTATTAATGCTGATAAATTACGAAAAACTCCGAAAGCGAAAAAGTCCGATCGGTTTTAAAATTGACAGCCGCCTTTTTTTCTCGCAGTTTCTCTGCTCCATCTTTGCGTTTCCTCTCCATCTCAGTAGATCCTATGAGATAACGTTCGACTCGCGTTGCACTGCACACCGGCGCACCGAGCCACAGGCTTGTGATCTGATTGGTCCAGCCCCGTGTCAGTGAAGAAAAATAACCAATGGGCCGCAGAGCAGCGTGCAGTAGCGGTTTTAGGCACGGGCGAAGCGGGCAGCCGCCGGGGCGGCATATTTTCATGTCACGTGGGGGGCGGCAGGAGCGCAAAAAAAAAAAAATCATCCTCGCTGCAAAGCAGTTTTCTATTACCGTATTCATCTGAATATAAGACAATATTTTTTCCACTGAAAATGCCCTGAAAAAACGCCCTCGTCTAATATTGGGGTCTAAGCAAATACACATGTATTGTGCTTGCATATAAACCAGTAGGTAGGCTCGCCTGATGCCGCAATTACCGGCGAATGGCCGCATTGCGCAGTCAATAATCAACCATGTTGTCTGTGTCACTGTCCGTTGTGCTGCTGCAGCCGCGTATGAACAAAAGTTGATTTATAATGAGAGGATGGCAGTATGTGCGTGCTGCTCACCTGTCAGATCCGGCAGACCTGACCGGGTGGGCGCGGCACCTGTAAGCATCAAGCCGGTGCCGCGGCTGGCCCGCCTGATGCTGACCGGTGGCTTTTTTTTATGCAAACAAGATTTTGTCCATATAAAAAGTATTTTTCCAAAAAAGGTATTTGTGCAGGTGTTGGCGCCCCTGCTCTGGGAGGGGCGCGTGTAGCCGCCAGAGGGGCACCAGTAGCGGCCGTTATCGCTTGGAAGTTCTTGCTCCGCACGCGGCTAGAACGGAAGGGCGCAAAGCAGTAATTTCGCCCAGGGCGGCAACATGGGCAGAACCGCTACTGGCAGCGTGTCTCGAGGGCCGGTCCGGTGGTTAGTAAACAAACTCTTGCAATGACTTTATTTGCCGAAATCATTATGGAGGCGGGACCAAACTACGCAAAAGGGGTTGTTTAGCAATGTGATTGGGCCAGCCCAGTGTCAATCGGGCGCTGATCTACTGATTGTATGGGCAGGTCAGCTATTTAAATAATAATTTAAAAAAAAAAAAAAAAAAAAAAAAAGTGTCAGTGGACTGTCAGCCCACGTAGCACATCGGCCCACAGGGCAAATGCCCAGTGTGCCAGATGGCCAGTCCACCCATGCCCCCTGCCATCTTTTCCTGAAATTCAGGAGATGTCCATATTGAAAGCATTTTTATGTCATGTACAGTACAGGCCAAAAGTTTGGACACACCTTCTCATTCAATGCGTTTTCTTTATTTTCATGACTATTTACATTGTAGATTCTCACTGAAGGCATCAAAACTATGAATGAACTCGTGGAGTTATGTACTTTACAAAAAAAGGCGAAATAACTGAAAACATGTTTTATATTCTAGTTTCTTCAAAATAGCCAGCCTTTGCTCTGATTACTGCTTTGCACACTCTTGGCATTCTCTCGATGAGCTTCAAGAGGTAGTCACCTGAAATGGTTTTCCAACAGTCTTGAAGGAGTTCCCAGAGGTGTTTAGCACTTGTTGGCCCCTTTGCCTTCACTCTGCGGTCCAGCTCACCCCAAACCATCCTGATTGGGTTCAGGTCCGGTGACTGTGGAGGCCAGGTCATCTGCCGCAGCACTCCATCACTCTCCTTCTTGGTCAAATAGCCCTTACACAGCCTGGAGGTGTGTTTGGGCTCATTGTCCTGTTGAAAAATAAATGATGGTCCAACTAAACGCAAACCGGATGGGATGGCATGTCGCTGCAGGATGCTGTGGTAGCCATGCTGGTTCAGTGTGCCTTCAATTTTGAATAAATCCCCAACAGTGTCACCAGCAAAACACCCCCACACCATCACACCTCCTCCTCCATGCTTCACAGTGGGAACCAGGCATGTGGAATCCATCCGTTCACCTTTTCTGCGTCGCACGAAGACACGGCGGTTGGAACCAAAGATCTCAAATTTGGACTCATCAGACCAAAGCACAGATTTCCACTGGTCTAATGTCCATTCCTTGTGTTTCTTGGCCCAAACAAATCTCTTCTGCTTGTTGCCTCTCCTTAGCAGTGGTTTCCTAGCAGCTATTTGACCATGAAGGCCTGATTGGCGCAGTCTCCTCTTAACAGTTGTTCTAGAGATGGGTCTGCTGCTAGAACTCTGTGTGGCATTTATCTGCTCTCTGATCTGAGCTGCTGTTAACTTGCGATTTCTGAGGCTGGTGACTCGGATGAACTTGTCCTCAGAAGCAGAGGTGACTCTTGGTCTTCCTTTCCTGGGTCGGTCCTCATTTGAACCAGTTTCGTTGTAGCGCTTGATGGTTTTTGCGACTCCACTTGGGGACACATTTAAAGTTTTTGCAATTTTCCGGACTGACTGACCTTCATTTCTTAAAGTAATGATGGCCACTCGTTTTTCTTTAGTTAGCTGATTGGTTCTTGCCATAATATGAATTTTAACAGTTGTCCAATAGGGCTGTCGGCTGTGTAGTAACCTGACTTCTGCACAACACAACTGATGGTCCCAACCCCATTGATAAAGCAAGAAATTCCACTAATTAACCCTGATAAGGCACACCTGTGAAGTGAAAACCATTTCAGGTGACTACCTCTTGAAGCTCATCGAGAGAATGCCAAGAGTGTGCAAAGCAGTAATCAGAGCAAAGGTTGGCTATTTTGAAGAAACTAGAATATAAAACATGTTTTCAGTTATTTCGCCTTTTTTTGTTAAGTACATAACTCCACGAGTTCATTCATAGTTTTGATGCCTTCAGTGAGAATCTACAATGTAAATAGTCATGAAAATAAAGAAAACGCATTGAATGAGAAGGTGTGTCCAAACTTTTGGCCTGTACTGTACATGTTCACAATGATAGACAAGCCCCAGTGTTGTATAGTGACATTTCCTTGCCCATACACTCTACTTTGATTGAGGACATGTTTTAGATAGATAGATAGATAGATAGATCTTTATTGTCATTGCACAATCATATACGGTATAATAATGCAGCGAAATTAGGGCTCAGTACTTTCGGTGCAGGGCAGAATAGAAAGCATCGTGCAACCTGCTAGTTGAATAGCCGAGTCCGGTATAGATGGCTGCAGCCATGTCTCTGATATCAGAGAGATGTAGCAGTCACGGAAACACTTGTTGAATGCAATGTGCAGGCGCAGTTCATCGATTTTGTTAGTTATGGACCTGGCATTGGAAAATGCTGGGAGGCGGCAGCTTAAAGGGTTGTCTTTTCAGCCGAGCTAATGCACCGGCCCTGCAGCCTTGCTTTTGTTTTGTTTTGGTGTCCTCCGGAATGTCCTGGTAGCGATGAAAGTCCGGTGAAATTTGTATTCCGCAGCGTAATCCCAAGCTCAAAAGGTCCTGACGACTGTACGCATACATTGCCCAACATATGGTGGTGTTTCCAGCTAAAAACACAACCGTTCACACATACAAAAACATATAAAACGGCACCAAGAGTGGAGAGCTGTAAGCCACTGCGTCTATGCGCGCCGCCATGGCAACCCCGTTTTACACCCCTTCTCTTAAGTATGGAGAATCTAAGTGAATTAGAGTTGAAATTGACAAGGCACATTGATTGTGTAAAAGTAACTTAGAACACTCTCAGTAAGTCCTGGAATGAACATCACAAATGTTGAAATTGGATTTTGCCTTTGAAGTTTTAAGATGACAAACATTTCAATAGTAGAGAATGTCTAACAGAGGACTTTTTTCACTTCTGTGCACTTCTTGTTTTTAGGTAGAGGACTATGCAAGGAGGAAGGAGATGAGTGTGACGGAGGTGGAGAAATGGCTGGGTCCCATACTGGGATATAATACTGATGCATAGAAAGCAGTCTGACAACACCATTAGTGATCTGGAAAAAGAGGGATCACTCCAGGGCTGCATTTCTGCATAACAACATGAAATCAGATTTATAACTGACATTTGTACCACAGTAGTGTACTGAATATGGTTATCTAAACAGGGAGTAAATGATAACACCTGTGCTTCAGAAACATTATATTTGCATTTAAACCCACCTTGGCCCCTGTCACTGAAGTGGATTTTGTGGATTTTGGTCTTGAAATGTACACCTCACACAACAGGTTGTGCATTTCAGAATGGCTCACTCTGGGTTAGTGTATTAAATCCAGTGAGCTTGACATGAGTGATTCAACTTCAGTTTTGGGCTGTAAGCTATGCAAATTAGGCTTTTACTCTCCTCACCTATCCTCAGGTTCTATACAGCACACACATTTTCCCAACAAAAGTGACAAGACAGATGGCTTCAGATCAGAATCACATTTCATTGTCTCTCTGATATTGAACACGTTAACTAGATGACTACACTGAATAAAATCCAAGGTTCCAGCTTTGAGATCTTCACTGCTGTTGGTAGAATCCATTATCCAGAAAAGAAAAGAAATTATACTACACCAACAAAATAACCACTGGATATGTTTGTTTGTTCTTTTGGCTGTGGCAGTTTCAAAACACTAAACCTCTCCCTGCTGTGATTTATTGTTTTAGAATAATTTGAGCATCTGTATGAGGAAGATAATTGGATCTGTGCATTCAGCTACTATAATTATTATTATTATTATTATTATTGGTTGAAGTAGTAGTAGTATCATTCTATAGAGTGGTTTTAATATCATTTTTACATTCAAAGCCACATGTAACATTTGATTAATTCAACCTTTTTTCCATTGTTATTTCATCTGGATTTGCTGATTTAACTTCAAGTTGTTTTGTGTGTTATCTTATAATTTGTGATGGAAGTTGGCCGGTTGATACTTGCTGATCTTCTGTTTATGATGTACATAATTTTTGACAAGCATGTAGATGTAATTTTTCAATCATTGTTTTGTACGGTGTTTAGTAGTACCACTGTTTCTACTTTCTTTCAGCCGCTCCACATTACAATTTATGGAATTTATAGACAACCTTACATTAATATTTTATTACCAAACAACTGCTAATTTTTCACACATTGACGTAAAGCTGGTTAGTTTCCCACTGACATCCAGTCATATGCCATATATTATCACCAGTGATTAAGTGGTAAATATAAATTAGGCTAAACTATGACATCAAGCTGGTGATCATCGCAGGGCAAACCTATATGAACAAATGTTAATTAAAAGTAAATGCAATCCGTTTTTCAATTTTATTCTTAAAAGCTTTTACTCCTAACCCTGCATCAGTTTGCTGTGGCATTCTAAGAATTTAGACCCTAATATAGTGTATGTCAGCTAAATGAGGGGGTCATTTCTAACATTAAAATTAAAAAGGTTGGTAAAGTTAGTTAAGAGGACATTTCCCTCTACTACACCCCAGTTACTAATATTTGGATTGTATTTGGATTGACTGTAAGGGTCATGAAACATTTGATTTTGAAAAAATAGCTTTTTACAAATTGAGATTAAACCTATTCTGTTTCACAATGAAATCTGTAGTTTTTGACATTTTCACCATGCAGTATGGGACAGTTGTTTTCTGCAAGACTGCAAGTCTTAGAAGCCCTTAACCTTTAGTTACAGTGTTTGATCTCAGTTTGTATGACACTTTGATAGACAGAAAGTGGACACATAGCCTAGTTTCTTAATAGGTCTTACTATATTTGATTTCGATTTTTTCATGACAAATGATTGTGCAGTTAAAAAAAACACCTACTGTTTACATTTATGAGTTTGTAAAAAAAAAAAAAAAAAAGAAGTTAAATGAATAATTTGTTAAATGAATAAATGAGGTACTGTACGCCTTTCTGTCTGATCTGCTTTAAAAACACACTATGACTTACATGTATTAGTCACTCTTTGGGCTTTGGACAGTTCCTTATAGATATTTCACAGAATGATAATTAATATACAAGTTAAACAGAAACAAGAGTTAAGTGGAATATCAGTAAGCTGTAAATTATATTTCAGCAACATACTGACATTCAGTTGTATGTGTTAGCTGAATTTTAATCACCATCTAGGGCTAGTTGACATTATTGTTGGACCCCTGCTGCATTATTATGAAACCCACCAGAGTTCATGTTATGGGTATTGTTGAAGGACATCTTTCTTGGACATGCCCACAGGGTTAAGGATGTGTGAGGGCTTATGTCATGTTTGTTGGGGGCAACAGGCCAACACATTATATGACCAATTCCAACACTGGTGGGGTAGCCTGCCAAGGATTCTGGTGGGATCCATATCAGCGCACCCTTGCGAAGAAGAAAGGCCTAGGAACTGGTATGTTAGTTCTTTGAAAAGTCAGTTGCTGAAATGTAATTAATAGCTTATTGATTTTCTAACGAACTCTTGTTAATATTTAACACACACACACACACACACATATATATGTATATATATGTATATATATATATATATATATACACACACACACACATATATATCAATTGACATTCTGCTGAATACCTACTTTCCAAACAGTGTTACTTACAGCTTATATTAAGGCTAGACTAGTGGTTTTCAAAGTAGGATCTGGGGACCCCCAGGGGTCCTCCAGGGGCTTCCAGGGGGGGCTTAGAAAAATGAGAAGTTCTTTCACTGTACTTTAATTCACTAACAATTGTGAAATCTTGTGAAACCTGAGCAAATTCACTTGATTCATTTCAAAAGGAGGGGGAGTTACAAAAATGCTTAAAAAAAACGAAAATTAATCGAAAATTACACCCCCCCCCAAAAAAAAAAAAAAAAAAAAAAAAAAAAAGAGGAAACCGTTAAAATTAGCAAACTGTGTAATTATTAAAAATGTTTTAGGCACAGGGAAAACATTCAGATGCCTCTCGTAGTCAAACATTTCATACCTCGCACAAACCAAAATATCGCTTGCTATGCAGGGCCCTACAGGGTAAAATCACCTGAAATGGAGGTCCTCAGCTCATTGAAAGGAAAGTCAACTTGGGCGTCCGGAAAAGACTTGGGAGAGTAAACTAACAAACACACACACACACACACACACACACACACACACACCTACCTGTGCTGCTCCTCCCTCGGTGTGCGCGCCATCCAATGAGAGGCGAACACCATGTGGTGGCTTATGCCATCTCTCCCCCTCACAGACGCGCACACAGTATTACTGTGGTAGCACGCATTCACACACATTCTGACTGTCCGCGGGAGACCATGGCTGCTGAAGGGGGAGAAGGCGAGGATGAAATCCAGTTCCTTCGGACTGTAAGTGATTTTTAAAAGCTAAATAACGTCGGAAAGGCTGACACTGTGCGTGTGTCTTGATGCCGCTGTCTGGCTCTAGGTGTGTGTTCGTGGTGTGGGCAGGGTTTACCGCATTCAGGATGACAGCTCTACCAGCTATTTATTAGTCAGTGAGACCGCATCATGCCCACAGATGGATATATTATTTCTATGCGCTTTTTATCACCGAAGCGCTAGGAAAACTGTAGGGCGGACGCTGAGGTGTGACTATGTACTAACAGATGGAGAGAAAGCCAGCGAGCGGTGTGTTGCAGCCAGTGTTTCTGTGAGTCTTTATGCCATAATGGCAAAGCCGCCTCCGCCACTGTTGTGTGTTGGGAGGCTGCGGGGCGCAGTGCGGTGCGGACTGGCAGTTTGAAGCCTGCTGCATCTGCTTCACTTCAGCCTTTTAACACACGTTCTCTGATTATGCAGCTGACATCTCAGCCTTTAAAGCTTTGAATCAACATCACGGCTCATTTTGGATGTCTGTTGATTTTGATTTGATTTTTCAAACTGAATCAGTGTTGAAATCACAACGTCTTACATTTAAACATGACTATAGGTTAACCTTGCTGTTCACGCTATGTTACATGATTCGCCATTCAAAATAATATGAGTTATAATAATTAGGAAGACAGAATTTTACATATTACATGTACTCAAGGAAATGTTCATTCAATGTTCATTCATCAGTAGGCCTATTTTGTCAACATTTTTAAACTATTAAGCCTCCAGTGTTGTATCCATGTTGAAAGAATGTTTTTTCCTAAATTGACATTGTTTCAGATTTAAATGTTGGATGTTGATAGGTGGTCATTTGTGTCAAAATTGTGGCTGTTCCTTTGCACTTAGATTGGAAATCAGAGTGAAGAAAATCGCCATCTGAGTACAATGCACATAGGCGTTTTGGACAAATGTTGTGGACCTTTTCGGAAATCATCTTACAGTTTTTATGATGTATTACAAATTTAATATTGGTGTAGAGGTGTACATATTTCAGTTCACTGGTGGAGTGTTTTTTCCTACCTGAACAGTTTTTCACCTGTCAGCACATATGAAGACATGAGTTGTGTTTTCCCCCAAAAAATTATTCTTATGGTCTAAATATCAACCACCATGGGACACCATTGGATAGATATTTTGATCAATAACCAATATGTTATACTTGGACTATAACTTGAATTATTATTATCTGGGCACTTGACAGCTGTTATAAACCTTTGTCATTGCTGCTAGCAATGTTACATTGTTAGCACCCGATTCTTTTGTTGAAAGCCCAGGAACAGACCGGAGTCAGTCTTCAATTTTCTGATGCAATATTTATTATGGTCACATATAAAGCAAGGCAGCGCTGGTGTGAGATGTGTGTGACAGATGTGTGTGACAGAGCTCTCGCAGGATCTCAGTCAGAAAGAGCCCCGATATCAGGAAATGATACACATTTATGTTCTTGTACATAGATGCAACCGAGAATAATTGGCCAGTTACCCGGACATGAACAGGCCAACCACTGTCCATGCCTTGTCTCTAGAATGTGTGATGCTATGTGTGTGAATGTTGACTGGGCGTGCATCTAATGCAACAGACCTAAATAACAAGATAAAGAAAGTACATCTGGCTCCTGCTGTGTCTATCCTCTGCTTAAAAGCCAAGCTGTCCTGAACTATGTAATACATTGGATAATGCAAGAAACATTGAACTATAAGGCCAATTGTAACAACATGGTAGGATATAGACTTCTATTATGAACACAGCATGATATAAATATGTAGGAGGTTGAATATGGGTCAGTTATATAGTTAATGAGATTATATTAAACTCTGATTTTCATGTTTTAGCATTTATATGGTAGGAAAAGGTTATATCTGCTTGTTTGGCACCATAAACTGCTATTAACACATCAGAGTACACCTCAGATCCTCCCATGATTACTGTCAAGAGCATAATGTCTTTGTACTGCTGCAGTCCATGTGTATAGTCTGTTGTTTATCTGATGTCTTAGGTTTTTGAACTGGATGAGCATCCTGCTGTAATTGTACTCTGTTATGTCAGTAAACTATGTAGTGTCTCCATACCATCAGCACCAAGATTAATTCAAATAGAATGACCAACACTAATGCAATGCTGGAAAAACACCTTTTTTTCTGGCTGAATGATGACCTTTCCAGCATTCCAGCTATTTCCATCTACAGTGTTCATGTGAATATGGGGATATAACTTCACTGAACATGAAGGTAAATCCCTGAAACAAGCTGATTTTTGTTGGAGAAAAGGTCATGAGGTCACCAAAATCAGGAGGGTTCTTCCACAAGGGATCATGAATGTGTACAACAACTTTGAAAAGATTCAAATGGAAGGCATTGGAAAGTGGTTTAACTGCTTACTGACCTGCCATATCAAAACAAGCCTTGTGGAGTCCCCTAGTGGTGACCTTCAGACCCTACACAAGCTTTATGCAGTTCATAAAAATATCATAATACGTTAAACTACAAAAAAGGGTTGTAAATTTTAAGGACCAATAAGCTACACAGAAACAAACAACAAACTTATATGGCTTGTTTTTTTTTTTTTCCTTTTTAATGAAACTGTCTACTAAGGAAAACAAAATGGCGTCTGCACACTACGATGGCATTTAAAGGTCTATATTGTGTAGCTAGTTGATCAATTAGAGCATAATCTTAACATCAAGAAAAAGGTAAACACACTACCAGTCAGAAAATAAACCCATTAGCATATATTAACTTGTGTTCTTACTGCTGCACTTATCGCAAATTTAAAGAAAATGAAAACTGCACCTAGAAGAGTCCCAAGCTGAGCAACATAAGAAAATCCAGGCAGTGATCAGGTTCTATGCAGATACACACACAAGCACACACTTCTAGTGGCTCAGAAGTGATGATTGAGATGAATTATTTTTGTATGAGGCTATACATTGTTTTGTTTTGTTTTTTTTGTTTGTTTGTTTGTTTTTGTTTTTGTTTTAGGAAAATCCTAGTCATTCTGCCTTTAAACCACCTTTTGGTGCCGGTGTGTTATTCTTCCTGCCAAACATGCAGTATTCCATCAAAACTCCTTCAATGGCACAGTGATCAGCTGTATCCTCACACAACAATGCTTATTTCCCAAGTTTAAGGCCCTGTCTTACTGTTATTCTTAAGAATGTCTGATTGTATTGTGATAAATTCTGACACCTATCTACCTAAATAAAGTGGTCTGACGTTGGAAAAAAAAAGAAGAAGAAGATGCCAACAAGTTAAATTTCATTGGGCATGGCCACAGTATACACTATATTGCCAAAAGTATTCGCTCATCTATCCAAATCATTGAATTCAGGTGTTCCAATCACTTCCATGGCCACAGGTGTATAAAATCAAGCACCTAGGCATGCAGACTACTTCTACAAACATTTGTGAAAGAATGGGTCGCTCTCAGGAGCTCAGTGAATTCCAGCATGGTGCTGTAATAGTAATGTAATAGGATGCCACCTGTGCAGTAAGTCCAGTTGTGAAACTTCCTCGCTACTAAATATTCCACAATCAACTGTTAGTGGTACTATAACAAAGTAGAAGTGATTGGGAACGACAGCAACTCAGCCACGGAGTGGTAGGCCACATAAAATCACAGAGCGGGGTCAGCGGATGCTGAGACGCATAGTGCGCAGAGGACGCCAACTTTCTGCAGAGTCAATAGCTACAGACCTCCAAACTTCATGTGATCTTCAGATTAGCTCAAGAGCAGTGCGTAGAGAGCTTCATGGAATGGGTTTCCATGGCCGAGCAGCTGCATCCAAGCCTTACATAACCAAGCACAATGCAAAGCATCGGATGCAGCGGTGTAAAGCACACCGCCACTGGACTCTAGAGCACACGTGTTCTCTGCAGTGACGAGTCACGCTTCTCCGTCTGGCAATCTGATGGACGAGTCTGGGTTTGGAGGTTGCCAAGAGAACGGTACTTGTCTGACTGCATTGTGCCAAGTGTAAAGTTTGGTGGAGGGGGGATTATGGTGTGGGCTTGTTTTTCAGACATTGGGCTCGGCCCCTTAGTTCCAGTGAAAGGAACTCTTAATGCCTCAGCATACAAAGACATTTTGGACAATTTCATGCTCCCAACTTTGTGGGAACAGTTTGGAGATGGCCCTTCCTGTTCCAACACGACTGCGCACCAGTGCACAAAGCAAGGTCCATAAAGACATGGATGAGCGAGTTTGGTGTGGAAGAACTTGACTGGCCTGCACAGAGTCCTGACCTGAACCCGATAGAACACCTTTGGGATGAATTAGAGCGGAGACTGAGAGCCAGGCCTTCTTGTCCAACATCAGTGTTTGACCTCACAAATGCACTTCCGGAAGAATGGTCAAAAATTCCCATAAACACACTCCTAAACCTTGTGGAAAGCCTTCCTAGAAGAGTTGAAGTTGTTATAGCTGCAAAGGATGGGCCCACATCATATTAAATCCTATGGTTTAAGAATGGGATGTCACTCATGTTCATATGTCTGTGAAGGCAGCCGAGCGAATACTTTTGGCAATATAGTGTATGTAGCAGTGTAGCACCAGTGACAGACTAATAATGAGGATATGAAGTGTAATGAATGTACAAGAACTGTCACTGGCTCTATTTCCAGACTTTTTTAATTTGCAAAATCCATGTGTGCAGGTGGTGAAAATGTGCTGGGTGAGGTGACTGGAGAAGTTTCCAGTGAGCTCTGTGCGTCTGACAGCAGTCATGTTCAATGCAGCGATTTTACAAACAAAAACTGTATAAAAACTAAAATTGTTGGTGATATATGCCCAGTAATAGAATAACAGTATAGGAAATTACTGAAGCTTTGTTCTGCAATTCTTTAATGCTTTTTCATGTAATCTTGGGTATTTACAACTGAGGATGTAAATTTCATCGGTTAATTACCATACAGTCCAATCTTCTCTGCTCTGCAGGGATAGGGAATGTGATGGTGAAACAACACTATTGAAATATTGAGCAGAAATTGATTTTAGCTGGCTTAAAACTTTTACAACTGAAATGTGCTTATGGAATAGTTATGTCTTACGAACACAAATAACACTGTTGGTTTGAGTGTTTATGTTAAAGTGAATCTTTGCGTATTGTGTAACCTGTAATATGAAGTGAACATAATGTGTGAGAGGAATCCTTATACCTATAATACTCCCTCCCACACATTTAATTAATTAATTAATTAATTAATTAATTAATTAATTAATTAATTAATTAATTAGACTTCCGGCGCCGACGCGAGTGGCAGCCTTTTCAGCATGGGAATTCCCTTCGGGATGAATAAAGTATCTATCTATCTATCTATCTATCTATCTAATTTCAACAATCTGGCTTCAGTTCACCACCTCACCATCTGCATCACCAATTTCCACTGCTTCCAAAATGTTTGTATGCATGGCTCAGAGTTTCCATACAGGCACGCATTCTCCTGTCAAGTTTGTTTTTATAGATCCCAATTTTTGCATGGGAAGTGGTGTACACTTCTTTCAGGCCCCATTTTGTGTGTACAAAACGGTTTAAATGAGGTCCCTGGTCCAGCAGCTTTCTTCGTGTTAATGCACTGAAATGTTTCCTTGACATCTACGACAGTGAGGACAATTCTGTCTGAGGTAATAGATGGTTATAAGTATTTTGGAACATTTTGTAAAGTTTTTTTTTTTTTTTTTTTTTTGGCATTTCTGCTTTATTTGACAGTTACAGTAGAGAGAGACAGGAAAGGCAGGGGAGAGAGAGGGTATGACTCACAACAAACGGCCTGAGGTTGGATTGGAACCCAGGCCACTGCGATCAGGGCTCAGCCTTAACACATGGTATACACTCTTATCCGGTGAGCTACTTGGACACCCCAGTATTTTGGAGCAAGATTCAAGATTCAAGATTTTTATTTGTCACATGCATTGAATGTACAAGTACAACAGCAGTGAAATGCAATGGCAACAACTCCAGCACTGTGTGGGGGCTGTGAGCGTCAGACAGCAGGGGGTAATAATGTGCTGTGCTGTCTGATGCCGCAGGTAGGTGATATGTGATGATGCAATCTGTTATAAAGTGTTTTGTTAATTAAGTGTTCAAGAGCCTTGTGGCCTGGGGGAAGAAGCTCCTTCTCAGCCTCTCAGTCCTGGCTTTGATGGAGCGAAGCCACTTGACTGAGGGCAGCCACTCGAACAGTTTGTGGTTTGGATTGTGAGTGTCTTTAATAATCCGACTTGCCCTAGACCTGCACCGCCAGGGGTAGATGTCCTGGAGGCAGGGCAGTGCTGTGCGGGTGATGCGTTCAGCACATCGGCTCACCTTGTGCAGGACCTTCCTGTCCTGGGAGCTGCAGTTGCTGTATCAGGCAGTGATGCTCCCAGAAAGCACAGACCCCACTGTGGTGGCGTAGAAGGTTTTCAGCAGCGTGGAAAAGATCTTAAATTTCCCTAGCCGCCTGAGGTGGTACAACCGCTGCCTTGCCTTCTTCACCAGGGTGGTGGTGTGCATGGTGCAAGTCAGGTCCTCAGAGATGTGAACCCCGCGGTACCTGAGCTGCTCACTCTCTCCACCGGCGTCCCGTAGATCCTGAGCAGTACATAGTGGATCCTCTGCTTCTCTCTCCTGAAGTCGACCACCATCTCTTTGGTCTTGGTGACAATCAGGTCCAAGTTGTTGTCCTTACATCATGAAGACAGCAGCTCCACCTCCTCCAGATAAGCCGTGTCATTGTTGTTGGAGGTCAGGCCTACCACCACTGTGTCATCCGCAAATTTCACAATGATGTTGGATTGGTGTGTCGCTGTGCAGTCATGGGTGTAAAGGGAGTATAGCAGAGGGCTCAGTACGCAGCCTTGGGGGGCACCAGTGTTGAGGGTAGGGAGCGGGAGGTGTGGGTTCCAACCTTCACCACCTGTGGTCTGCCAGTCAGGAAGCTCTGAACCCAGGAGCAGAGTGAGGAACTCAGCCCCAGGTCCCTGAGCTTGGTGACCAGTCTATGGGGAACTATGGTGTTGAATGCTGAGCTAATCAATAAACAGCAGATGCACATAATTCCCCTTACTGGTGTCCAGGTGGGAGAGGGTGGAGTGGAGGACATGAGTGATGGCATCGTCAGTACTCCTATTGGGGTGATAGGCAAACTGAAGGGGGTTCAGGGAGTCCGGCAGTGATGAACAGATGAAATCTTTGATGAGTCTTTCAAAGCACTTCATCACCACAGAGGTCAGTGTTACAGGGCGGTAATCATTTAGACCGGCTGGGTTGGTCTTTTTGGGCACAGAGCTGATGGTGGACTTTTTCAGGCAAGTGGGGATGACAGAGTGGGCCAGGGACAGATTAAAGATGGATGTGAACACCGGAGCTAGCTGGTTAGCACAGGGCGGTTCTCCTCACCTATCAGGTCGCTTGCTTTGATTATGCTAGCGCTGCCAGCCTCAAAGCGAACAAAAAAGGTGTTTAGCTCTTCCACCAGTGAGGAGTCCACAAAAGCCGAGGTGTTCACTTACAGTTATTATGAGGACTGGCAGCAGTAGTATTATAAACTTAAATTCACTGGAATCTGACGAAAAACCTGCTATCTAAGAGCTTTAAAGTGACACTGTTTGTTCACTCATCCTCTATAATCCGTAATCGTCCGCAGATGCACATGCATCTGCTGTCGCGGTTGCACAGTTGTTCCTCCACCTTATCCCTGTATCGCCTCTTAGCCGTTTTCACCGCTTGTCTGAGCTGCCGCTTTGTACGGTGACATATCTGCGGTGATGAGCCCCTCGTTATAGGCAGCGGTACGTGCTTTCAGAGCCTCGCGGATAGACTTATCCACCCACGGTTTCTGATTAGGAAAAACCTTCACAGTCACCATAGGAATAGTATCATCTAACAGCTTGGATATAAAGCACGTAGCCACTTCTGTAAACTCATTGATGTCATCCGAGCTCGCCCGAAGCATGTCCCAGTCTATGTCACTCAGTGCGTCCTGTATTGTGGCCTTGATTGGGTGGACAAGCTTCTGACCTCTTGCGATACCGGGGGTTCCTGTCTTAGCCTTTGTTTATATTTTGGTAAGAGGAAAATGGTGTCGTGGTCAGCCTTACCAAAAGCCGGCAGGGATATGGCTTTGTATCTGTTCTTGAATGGGGTGTAACAGTGATCCAGAAAGTTGTCACCCCTTGTGGGACATGTGACGTGCTGGAAAAAGTTGGGCATAACCTTTTTTGAGGTTCGCCTTGTTGAAGTCACCGGACACGATGAGGGCTGCATCTGGGTGTTTGGCGTAGTGTTTGTTGATGGTGTCATGTAATGTGGTGAGAGCGGTGTCTGTGTCCGCCTCGGGTGGAATATAAACGGCAAATATGATGACCGCAGAGACCAGCATTTAACAGAACTAGCTGGTAATTCAAACCTAGTAAATGAAGTGTTTAAATAATAGGGAAAAACAAAATTCATTATTTGTCACAGTAGGTTTAGTTGGAGATGACATTCCTTTCCTAGATTTCATGGTATCCCACACCTTTTGGGGTTTTTTTGGCTTTAAAGACATCTTCCAAGTGTTGTCTGTGTGCTGATTTTGCTTTCCTCAGGCTGACTTTTTTTTTTTTTTTTTTTTTTATGGCCACCTGTGACACTACCACTGGGGGCGCATACACTACAAACATTAAAATACATCCCAATTCTCCAGGCAAGTTAAAAGGTTTAACATCAGCAAAGATTTCTTCATTGGGATCACAGACCTTGCGTTTTACTGAGCACAGTCAGTACTGTAGGTTGTTTATGTACATGCAAATACCACCTCCTCTGGTTTTCCTTGAGTCTGCATCCCTGTCTACCCACACAAGGGTGAATCAGGGGATTTCAAAGAAAGTAAGGCATTGTAGGTTGTAACCAGCTTTCCGTGAAGCATGACAAAGATGCCTCACAAAATTCATAACAGTATTGCGTCCACTTTTTTACCCAATGAGAGCAGGTTTGTAAGAATGATAGATGGAAAGGGTGGTCTTCTACATCTCCGGAGTAGCTGATTTCGACTGCCCACTTTCCCTACTCATTTCTCTCCTTTTTTCAGTTCTGTTCAGCTCCTGAGGAGTATTATCCCACATCAAACAGTAGGAGTAGCTTGATGTCTCCCAAGTCAGCTGGAGTTGCATCTCCAACAGAGTCTCTAATCTGAATCAGGGTATCCGCGGGGTCTTGAAAAGTATTAAAAGGTGATAAATCAATTTTGGGAAAATTAAGACCCTTAAAAAGTATTAAAGTCTTATCACGACTTTATAAAGTCTTAAATTTTGAAAGTATTTTTTTCTGAATTAGCTGTCCAAGAGTTTGAGTCCCAAAAACATCGTAAAAGTGTGTGAATTTATACATTTTTATAAAAAAAACAAAAAAAAAAAACAAACAAAGATGAACAGGTATATAAAAAACTAGGCTATTGTGGGTGCATTTGTAAATTGTCTCTGAGAGCACCAGAGCAAGCAGGCGGGTGGAAATTCAGAAGCACAAGGTACGCTCTGGCACTCCCAGTGCATATTATGAACGCACTGAAATGTTACATGAATCCATGCGTTCAACTTAACTAGGGCTGAATCGCAGACGGAATCGCGGAATTAGCCAAATAAAAAGGAATCTATTTTTAATGCGGAATTTGACAATTTGAATTAAATGCTGTTTTTGTGTGAAATATGAATGTATGTCTGGGGAAAATTACATGGAGGGAAGCAAATCTGGGTGGCACAACCCCTTCAGTCGTTTCACCTGCACCTGCACCACCAAAAAAAAAAAAAAAAAAAAAAAAATACAACACCTGCACCTGCACCACCAAGAAAAACATTACAACACCTGCGCCGGCACGAGTCCAAAAGGCAAAGAAACTTTCCAGCTGCAGCAGCGCACTGACATAGATTGTGTATCAAAGTTGCCACTCCGCTCTATTTTCACTGGCTAACAGCAGCACACTGGCTTAGCTTGTCTATTCAGAGAAGCGGTATCACTTTGGCTTATTTTTCAATCTATGTTATCACATGCATACTACTGCTCATTCACACAGGCATACACCTGCTCATGGTAGATGAATTGTTAGGTCCGTTTGATAATTAATTTACATTTTTAAAACAAATAATAATTTAGCATCTACTCCTTCAAGATAATTTATTATGTTCTACAACTCATAAACATACACTAACACTACATACCGAGTGTTTGAGCAACATAGCCTATATCCTCTGTGCTACAAAAGATCCGTGGTAAAAAGTACTCCGTTGTTGTGCTGTGAGGTTTTAAAAAATATTGAAAGGGTCTTGAAAAAGTCTTAAAAAGGTATTAAAATTAACTTCAATATTCCTGCATATACCCTGTGTATGTGCGTGTGAGCCATGACTCCGTGTTTTACGTGTCCATGTTGTCACTCAGGTGTATTGATGGAGGTTGCACCGACTGACATGGCTGACAATAATCCACAAAATCCACAAAGTCATGAGCATAGTCTTCAGGACACTCCTCCCACACTTACACAGAAACATTTTCTAACAGATTTGATGAGTTAGATGACATTTGGATCATGTTTAACCTCCAACAAAACACGAAATAAATGGAGCATACTGCGACACAGTGCACATCTGAACAGTGCACCTAATTAGCTTACATGATTGATTATATGCGTGTCGGTGATTAAGACCATGACATCAAAATCTCACTCCAGTCAGGTACACATACCTTTTGTTCACACTGCCAAAACCCATTTCTCAGTCAGAAATAAGAGACTGTCATTGACAGTATGGCAGACGTAATCAGAGAAGAGCAATGCTAAGGTTGCATGCAAAGAGAGACAAAAAAACAGAAGGTGTGAGAGAGATTTGGAAAGGTTTTCCCATCTGATAACATTACAGATTACGTTACCTGCTTGAGTTGTGAGGTATTGTACAAATATGATGGAGAAGATGGGTAAATTTCTAAATTTGGAGGTTCTCAGAACATATATGACCCATTCAGAGCGGCTGACCCAAGGTCGGATGGTCCTGATCATGAAGGGAAGGGAACAATCCCATCCAATTACTGGCCTATAGCCTGCCTCTCAACAAAATGGAAGCTCCTGTCACGCATCATGACAGGTGGCTTAGATGACTAGGGACATGGCTCACTGCATGAGCAGGGCCCAGAAGGGAATTAGCACTAACACCAGAGCGGCCAAACACCAGCTACTGGTTGACAGAGCAGTCACTCAGGACTGCAAGGCCAGGAACACCAACCTGTGCACTGCCTGAATCGACTACAAGAAAGCCTACAACTCCATGCCACACACATGGATACTGGAATGCTTGAAGCTGTACAACATCAACAGGACCCTAAGAGCCTTCATCAAGAATTTGATGGGAATGTGGAGAACAACTCTAGATGCCAACTCAAAGCCAACTGCACAAGTTAGCATAAAGTGCAGCTTATACCAAGGAGATGTCCTGTCCCCCCTGCTATTCTGTATAGGCCTAAACCCCCACAGCCAGATCATCATGAAGAGTGGCTTCAGATACCAGTTCTGAAGTGGAGCAACCATCAGCCACCTCCTCTACATAGATCACATCAAGCTTTATGCCAGGAATGAGCACGAGAACAATCGTGCACAATGATATCAAGACAAGGAAGCTTCTCACAATGCATGGAGGGTTACACCCTCAGTCCACCTCTATTATAGAGAATTGTCAGTGTTTGCAGGGACAGACTGGGAGAGGGAAGAGGTCCAATGTAGACCCAAAGAGGGCTTTCACATTACATTCCCTTCTCAGAATCATCTCACAATCAGTCATATTGGAGGTCCTTGGTTCTGTGGACAACTCATTCTGTTGTTGGCCTGTAATTGTGATCATCATGCATCCACTGCATTTGTAGAGATTTTCAGTTATTCCCCCAACACACACACACACACACACACACACACACACACACAGACACACACACAGACACTACTTGTGTGTTTTGGCAAAAAGTAAAATGGAGCAAACTCCCTAAACTCATCCAGGATATACACATTCAACTTATAACTTTATTTGTATAGTGTTTTCTGGTGGGGGCACCTGGGTGGCACACCCTGTGGAGTGTGTATCACATACTACTGAGGCTAACTTAGCCACAGCGGCCTGGGTTCAAATCTGGCCCCAGCCCTTTGCTGCAGGTCATTCCCTCTCTCTATCCTGTCTCTTCTGTCTCACTCCACCGTGTTTGTCTAATAAAGCAAAATGCCCCAAAACAATCCTTAAAAAAAGTTCCAAAGTGATTTCCATAAAATAAATAAAAAATAATAAGTAGTACAATTATTATTATTATTATTATTATTATTATTATTATTATTATGAGGACTGGCAGCAGTAGTAGTATAAACTTAAATTCACTGGAATCTGACGAAAAACCTGCTATCTAAGAGCTTTAAATTGGGACTGTTTGGATCCAGTGCAGTCAATGTGTCTCAGCATGTTCTACACACTCTTCAGCTGTTATGAATGTAGACTATGGCTGGGGTTGTAAAACTTTTTCATTTTCTGGACCCCTAAGTTGACTTTCAGTAAGCTGTGAATATTTTTTTCACAGGCATTTAAACACAAGAAATTTCATCTCATACTCTTTGATGTTCCAGTAATTTTATGCAAATTTGCTGTTTTCACATTTTTTATTTTTCTCCGGCAAGTTCACGACTTCTTTCAAAACATGGGGAAAAGGGGATGAATAAATTGGCAAGAAATAAAGTGAAAATTTACAAGATAATGGCCAGAAAATTTGCAAAAACCTACCAAAAACATCAGCAAAAAATACTTCAAAATTACAAGAAAACTACATTTATAATTATTAAAATTATATCTATGTAAAAGTCAGATCAGTGATGCTGGATCAGATTTCTTGTTTTTAAATACTTGTTGGATTGCTGAGGACATCCTGGAGGACCTTCAAGGTCCCCTGGGAGTCCCCAGATCCCACTTTTAAAACCACTGGTCTATGGAATGGGATTCTGCAGGCTGGAGCAGGACTGATTATGCCATGCCCCGCCCACAAACTGTGGCATGGCACAATGAAGACCAGTTATTGTGTGAATTTTGTAAGAGCAGGTGGCTGTGGGATTAAGGATAGCCCTGTACAGACCTCTAGATTGGAGCACTTAATAAAAACAGCATCTTGATCCTGGCACATACACATAAACACAGACCAAAAACATGCTGTGCCTTTATTCCCCTTTTGATTCAAGGACAGGGACAAAACCACCATGTTTACTAGCGGTCTCAAGGAGGTCTCAAGGTTCTGTAAGAAGGAGGGGGAGGGATTAATATTGTTAGTTTTGTCTTTCTGTTTTTCTAATTACATATTATATATAGTAGGACCATTGTCAACTCATGTCAGGTCATCAATTAAAAACAAGGAATGCCTAAGTCAAAATAGCCTGAACCCATAAAGCTCAACACTGCACCAGAATTTTTCCTGTATGTTTGACTTGGCGTTTGAAGATAAGATGTTAGCAATCAAATGTTCACCACTTCATCCATGTTGGTCAATGGCTTTAATACTGTCAGTCCGTGTCAGTCAGGCAAGTGACTTCCCTTCATTTTATTCATTTTTGTGACCCAGCTGGATGTTCAACCCCAACCCACTCGTTTTTTGATAATAATAAAAGCTTCACTGGTGTTTCAAGTGGGATGGGGGTTAGTAGATAATGTTAATACTTAAATTTTTGTTTGAAATGTACCTTTAAGAAAGTCCCACAGATCACTAGTGTATTATTGATCAATTCTACAATAAATACATAATCACTCAAACTGCATCATAGCTACCATTTCTGAATGGGCCAGATTACATTTTAATAACAGAATGTAGCACAGACAAGCACAGACTAACATGTTAAAGAACTACTTTAAGAACTACTTTAGCTGCGGCCAGCAGCTCTATAGCTGACTCTGGTAGTTGGACGGTTGGTCTTCAAAACCTAGAAGGCTGTGTGTGTGTGTGTGTGTGAGTGTGAGTGAATGCATGCATGCATGGATATGTGTGTGTAGATGGTTGCAGCGTTTGCAAATTGCAAATTGCAAAATAGTACTGCAGTAGGCAATTTGTGTGTGTGTGTGTGTGTGTGTGAAAATACTTAAGGCTGAATTATGCTTACGGCGAAGCTTACGGGGGTTGTGCGACCGCCGCAGAGCCTTGCCGCGCGCCTCCCAAAAATTGTAACTACGCGGACCCTCCGCAGCCCCACAAGAGCTGTGATTGGTCCGCCGAAGTACATCATTTCCGGCATTTCGTTGCAACCGGCATCACATCCTGTTGTTGTGCCGGCCGGCAGCGCCATTTTTAAAAAAACTGTGTGTCTCGACTCGTCGGTTGTGTTTTGAAAACTTTGGAGAATGCTGGATCTCGTGGAAGAACGCCTGCCGAGGAGGTGCGCAAGTACCCCGCACTATACGACTCGTCCTCTCGCCATTACAGAAGAGTAGCGACGTTGGTGGGGCGGAGAATTGCTCAGTGTGTTCGCAGAGGTATGTTGGACACGCGCTGCGTAGGAAATGCGTGCTTCTTCGCACAACCCCGTACGCTCTTCTAACGCTGAAGCATAATTCAGCCTTCAGTCGAGTGTACAGTGTGTGTAGGTGGATAGAGAGAGGGGGAGTTTGGAGGTACAGGTGGTGCGTGGGCATAGGGGTGTATGTGTTTGCACATGTGAGAGTGCATATGTATTAATGTGTAATATTTATGTGTTTTTATGTTGTTTGTGTGTAATTGGTACCTTTCAGTGGGTCCAGAGTAGATGAAACTCTGTATGTGTTTTTGAGGCGGGCTTCAGAAGTTCAGTTAGCTTTGAACATGACCTTTTACAGGTTCAAAGGATTTAGAGAGATAAAGAGAGAAACAGAACATGAGGCATGAGTCAGGATCTGAATTAGGGACAGGCATTTTAATTTTTTTTTTCAGTAGGGACATGAATTCACAGTTAAAACTAGCTTAATGCTAGTTACATACATACTGACTGTGCAATTTGGCAAATAATAAAATCATATCAGCAACAATAGCTAAAGTATGTAAAAGGCCCAATTCAATTAAAAAGCATACAGTAAAGGCCAAAGTTTGGACACACCTTCTCATTCAATGCGTTTTCTTTATTTTCATGACTATTTACATTGTAGATTCTAACTGAAGGAATCAAAACTATGAATGAACACATGTGGAGTTATGTACTTAACAAAAAAAGGTGAAATAACTGAAAACATGTTTATATTCTAGTTTCTTCAAAATAGCTACCCTTTGCTCTGATTACTGCTTTGCACACTCTTGGCATTCTCTCCATGAGCTTCAAGAGGTAGTCACCTGAAATGGTTGGACTGATAGTAGAGAAAGTTTGGAAAGACAGGGGAGAGAGGGGGGATGACATTCAGCTAAGTGCCCGAGCGGGAATCAAACCCAGACCGCTGTGGCAATATATGATATGCACTCTATCAGATTAACCTCTGGGCGCTCACTAGATAATTACCTCTGGGGGTAATGTTTTTGTCCTATTTCATCTTTTTGTTTGTAGGTTTGTTTGGAGGCAGAATATCTTAAAATGTTGTGGATGGATTTGCACTAAACTTTGTGGAAAGGTTACTCAACTTAGTTATAACTACACATATAACATCAAAGCTACAATGTGCAGTGCAACCACCTTTAGCTGCCTTGGATAGTGGCGTTGCCAATGGAACAAGCAAATTTTTACTTGTTCACTTGTGTCACAAGTAAAAATTTGCTTGTTCCATTGGCAAAATTTGTTTCTTGTTTCAAGCTAATTTTCACTTGTTTCAAGTAGATTTTCACTTGAAACAAGTGAAAATTGTCTAAAGACAAGTTATTTCTGAGCTGATCATATTTTAAGTGTAATGAGATATTTTGACTAGAAATAAGACATTTTTACTTGAAATAAGACAAATAATCTTGGTAAGATTTTGACTTTTTGCAGTGCCCATGCACACCTACCTTGCTCCCAGACATGACAGACGCCCAGTCAAAACTGAAGCTGACGCACAGTGATGGGTCAAGCGGCAGCGGTTCTATCACCTGTAGTATCTTCTCCGAAATACCTCTTGCATTCATGTTACTCATTTCCACAAATCTAATTGCCCATTCTTTTATTGTCCCAGCATGCACATACCTTAGACAGACAGCCACTAGTTCACGCTTTGAGTCACCTTTGTATTCGTCTGCCATAAGGGCATAGTAGGTGCCCGGTGTTTCTCTGATCTCAGCTTTGATCTTGCGCAATAGCAAGAAGGCTGCTGACTCCAGGAGATCATTTTGTATGTCTGGGCTCATCAGTGTTCCATTTGTGGGTAGCTGCTCAAGACGACTTTTCATCTTCGTGTTTGCACATGAAGATGAAAAGTTCTACGAAGTTCCTTTTGTTAAGAGCATCTGTTGTCTCTGTGTGGCCATGCAAAGGTATATCCTGTTTTGCACAAAACAGCACAATGTCCAAAACCACTTTTAGGTGGTCCCGATTTCTCTCAATAAACGAGTAGCTCATGGCGTTGCGGTTAATTTGATTTATTACATTTCCCCGGCCCGAGCTTTGACTGGCTCTGTAAGCCAGTCAAGGAAACAACTGCAAATTTGGCTGTGAAGGTGGTTCATCAATTTCAGATAAATCGATGGGTGCACAACCAAGACTGTCATGCTGCTCGGGAGAGGAGGCTACCGGCTGGTCACACCCAGTGGCAGTGGCTGTGCTAGCATTAGCCTTGTCTGAATTGTCATAACAGGAGTCTGAAGAGTGGGGCTGTGTAGATTCACTTGCTAACGGCGGTGCGGCATCTTCCTCCTCTACTCTTGGCTTTTTAAAAAAACGCAGCAATGAACTCTGTTTAGCCGTAGTAGATACTGGTTTAGGGCACAGACAGACCCCAGCTTTGGGCTTTCAGTGTTTAAGAGGGAAACAGCTCAGACAGGAAAGACCAGAACCACATAGCCTACGTATGTTCCATGTATTACCCCAAACACAAACTGCACACGCAAAAATACAGCCCACTCAATCATTATTCGATTGTAAAAACAAAACAAAACAAAACAAAACATTAAGCCTGTCTGGGCGGACAAGTGAACAAACTGGGCGGGCCACTGCCACCCAGGCCCAATATTGGCTACGCGCCTGCTTGGATGACCAAGAATTTGATCTCAAATGGTTGCCAAATCAGCCTGGAAAATCATGTAGTTTGGCCATACCTTTAGCTGTACTGCCTTACCAGTTTCTGTGGCCTTCTATTTCCCCATATTCCTCAAATTGACCTTTCAGTAATGCTGGGGCTGTTTTGGGTTATATATTGATTGCTGTGGGTGTGGCTAGTAGGGAGCTGATTGAGGCCAGCATTGCTATTTGTTCAGTGTTTATTGTATTTGTACAGTAATTTTGCCCTCTGTACATCAATAATGCGTAAATAAACTTAAATAAACTTTATTTCCTGACTGCTGATTCAGGATCAGTTTTTCTTGTTGACATTCAAGTATAGTGTTACAGAAATCTGATCTTAGATCTGTGTTTAGAGGGAAAGACATTGACAAATATCTTTCAAGTATTCAGCCAATCAAATATCCTTGTTCCTTCATGATATGTTCATCCACAGGAGTGAGAGCACGTTGGTCTCCTGCTCATTCTCTCTGATCCAAGATGAAGGATAAACACCTGCATGGAGTGATAGAGCATTTTGTTTGTTCGTTTGTTTTTTGTTTTGTTTTTCAATTTTACTCATTCATATGAAAAAGCATGTGAAAATGAGTGCTGAACAGGTGTGTGAAAAGAGGGAGGAGGCAAAGATGAAGTCAGTCACTGAATAAATAGAAAAATCTGACAATTAAGTCTCGATCCAGAGCATGAAAAATGTGAATGTGACCCTTTGTTCACGACATGGCTCAAACCTGTTGGAGGCTGTGAACAGTAAAACCCAGTGTCATTGTTGTGACACTAGGTTTTACTGTTCAAATGCTGGCAGAGATAACTGTCGTAAAGAATCACACAAAGTCAAGTGAAGCTTAAATGATTGACCCCAGTGCAATGGTCAGTAACACAGAGCTTGCAGAGAATGTCACAGAACCAGAGACCAGCTAGAACCAGCAGTGAAAACGGCAAAGGTAAAGCTAGCATTATTTTTGGCAGAGCACAACATTCATTGAACTTGCACAGGACATTAGTCTTGACCAGACAAAGGCAACTACCATAGCAAAACATGTCATCAGTGACTGTACTTGGAAGATCTCTCAAAAATTCTGAAAAGGAAGACATTTAGCCTCTTGACTGAAAAATCCACAGACATAGGCAATACGAAAGCCCTCTGTATTGTTGCCCACTTTATTAAGAAAGTACAGAGGCCAGACATGTTTTCGGAAACAAGCACAAATGTTTTCAGGTCAGCACGGACATTTGGGGAAGAAATGTCCGTAGCTGAAAAACACTTGTCATGCGTCACACTGTAAGAGAAGTTCAAAAATGGACACAGCATAAAATGACACACTAATCAACACGACACTCGTACTAGACCCAATGATGGAGGCAAAATGAGCAAAATGAAATTGGATTCCAACAAAGAAGAAAGCAACCAGGTCCACATTGACCTCCTCCTCCTCTTTGGATTTTTGGCCAAGTACATTAATACCACTATTGCAAGGGCTTGACTTTCTTGCTTAACTGCATTGTTTACCACTATAGATAGATTACATACGCTGATGACATTTTCTTGTACATAGACTTGCATCATAGTTTAAAAGATTCAGTAGATCATCACATCAAACTTGATGTTGTACCCAAGTTTATTAAATACATGTTCCACAGTGTGTGGCCTGCAATAAACTTGAAAGATTTCTTAAATCTCACTGTCTGTAGGCACCATAAGGAACTATTTGCTAGGGATTACACTGCAGCATTGTATCTGCCACTTGTTACATTTGTTTGCAAGTGAGGTCTGCAAGCATTTAGCCAGAGATTTTTATGGATATTTTAAAAACAGGGCTAAACATGTCACACAATTTTGAGAATTTAAAAAAAAAAAAAAAAAAAAAAAAGCCTCCAGTACAATAGTTTAACAATTCCCATCTTGCAATGGTGGTTGGGACTATCAAGGTGAAGCTAATGTATACATATTAGGGAGGTCACAGCAATAATAATGAATGAAAGTTGTAAGAAAAGGATAGCAGAGGGAGCTTTGGAGGTGGTCCTGTGATCTTATCTGTCCATTAATGCAATGTGGACTGATAGGAGAAGAGAAGAGGTGAGAGAAATGGATTGAGGGAAAGAAAGGAAGGAGCAAAAAAAAGAAAGACAGGAGGAAAGAAAATTGGGAAAAGAGGAGTTAGTGGGAGGATTAGGTGAGAGAGAGAGGTTAATGTGAAGGAGGAGAAAACTAAATGGGATGGCCCAGTCTGTTAAGGTGGCACCTCACTTCCACAGTCTCTCTCTCTCTCTGTGTCTGTATATGTATGTCTGTCTCTCTCCCTCTGCAGTGCTCTTACGTAATCTGATTGATCTTAGGGGAATGTTGTAGTGCAGAGTAGATGGGAAGCAGCTGCAGAGAAGAGGACAGGAAAGGAGAGCAAAAAACAACAGCAGAGGGGAGAGGAAAGGAGGGAGGAAGAGACAGGAGGAGGAGCAGGAGATAGAGATGTTGGTATACTAAGACCTACTAAAAATCCATTAATTAATGGCACAGTGACATTTTTTTAACAAAGACAGTGATTACATCACCTTTGAGATGAAACAAAGGCAACTTGCTTGAAATGGATATTTTTATTGAACAACCAAACTAATGTGATGTGTAATAAATAAAATATGGAATAAATGAGCATACACATGGGTGTATAAACAGCGTCTAAGTGTCTTAATAAGGTTTAGTACTACCACAAACCATCGGAACACTGTCAGTGCACCTTGGCACAGATTCTCAAAGCACTCCTAACGCTACTGGAAGGATGGAACATCCTTCTTCCAAGATATATTCCCTCATTTGGTGTTTTGATGGTGGTGGAGAGCACTGTCAAGCACATCGGTACAAAACCTCACATAGGTCCTCAACTTAGTTGAGATGTAGGGACTGTGAAAGGCATAGGATATGATTTACATAATTTTCAAACTCAACTAACCATTCAGTGAGCTCTTGTGCCCTGTGGAAGGGGCATTGTCATCCTGGAGGCAAGCACTCCCATCAGGATAGAAATGTTTTACCATAGGATAAAGATGATCACACAGAATAACTTTGTATTGATTTGCAGTGAGCCTTCCCTTGGACAGAGCCACCGGGCTCCCTCACTATAGGGGTACAGCATTCAAGCCTGTAGCATTCAGTTGGTGGATGCCACATATACACTCGCCCACTTCGTCAGAATATGGTGAAGGATGACTCACCTGACCACATCACTTTATCCATCTCTGGAGACCAATGCCTATGGTTTTTGCACAACTGAACTCTCAAATCTGCATTTGTCTTTGAAATTAGGGGTTTATGGACTGCAGTCCAACCAAAATATCCCACTGTATGTACAGTATCTTTTGGAAGAGTATAGAACACCGCTGTGCATCATGGGGTTTATGGGAGTATACAGTTATGTTCATAATAATAGCAGTGTGTTTAAAAAGGTGAGTAAACCTCAAAATTCTTCAAATTAATTTTATTCTAATGCACACAAATGCATTGGGGACACTGCACATTCTATTCAAAGCCAGAAAATTAGAAAAAGTCATTGAATTTGATGATATTTTACAGAAAGTCAAGAAATATAATGTTCAAAAAAATAGCAGTGTTGACATCTTTATGTACAAACTCAAAAATGTACTGTATAAACTAAGAAATGCTTGAAGATTCAACTTTCCTGAGAATCATAAACTAATATTTAGTTGCATAACCACAGTTTCTGATAACTGCTTCACATCTGTGCTGCATGGAGTCTACCAACTTCTGGCACCAGTCAATTTGCAGCCCAGGACAATTGTACTACGTTCCACAATTCCTCAGCATTTCTTGGTTTTGCCTCATGAACAGCATTTTTTATGTCAGCCCACAAGTTTTCTATGGGATTAAGGTCTGGGGATTGTGCTGGCCCCTCCATTACTTGAATTTTGTTTGTCTGGAACAGAGGTCGCGTTAACCGAATATTTTCCGTCATTGACAGGTTTTTTTAAACGGTGACGGAAAAATCTGAAGGCCATCTGTCATTTTGACAGATTGTAATTCACACCCCTGACCACTTGGTGGCAATGACAGGGCTGATAGCAGTCCGGCGCTGTGCCAGATCTCCAGTGTACCTGTGTGAGTGCGGAAAAAAAAAAAAGAGGGTTCGGCCAGCTTTATCTAACAGACATTTCTCTGGATCCAATAGAAGCACAGCTTTCGTTCTCAGCCACACTAACAATAGGCCTACTAGCCAATCAGAAGTAGGGCTGGGGCAGGACTTGTGTGTTGACGATCAGGCGCTCCATGTGGCGTCGAAAGTGAGCCTCGTTAGCCTTCAGTGACGCACATAGACATATGCCGGTATGTCTGTGGTGACGCACTGCAACCCACAGGATGGACCGCAGGTTCATGAAGCCCGGGGAATACAGCAAAGACGTCTCTAACGCCGATGATGTCGGCGCCGACAGGATTCAGCATTCGTACTTTACATATCGATATCTCCTAGACCGTTTATGACATACAGAACTTAGAAAAAAAAAAAAAAAAAAAAATTTCGGGAACTGGAGAAACGGAGCTTTACGCCTATATACAGTGCCATTACGGTAACGCCGTAGGACTACTGACACTTCGACCGTCAAATCACAGAAGAGTCCCCGGTGTGTCACATGTTTGTAATATGAGCTTCTCATACCGTAACTCCTGAACCAATGGTGCAATCAAAGAAAAATCCAACAGTTTCTGAGAGCAGAGAACCGGAGCTTTCCAATGGTGTGCAAAAGCACTCAGTCATTGCACAATTCTGACAATTCTACAACCATAAAAAGCAAAATAAATCAAGGCGGTTTTAGTTTAATTGCAGGCTTAATAAGAATAAATGGCGATGAGCTTGGATAGAGCAGAATGGGCAATGTAGCAATAGATAGTTACAAGATAGTTAATATTTCAAATAAAGTATATATGTTATATGATGAAATTTGCTGCATACAAAATGTCACGGCAGTTGAGTGGCAGAAGTTTCTTTAAATGGATACGGTTTGGATTTTCTGTTCAGCTAACTTTGGACTGAATATTAATTAAAAATGAATGAAAAAGAAATGCTATTGAATATGTCCTTCTTATCATTTAAAAAATTAAAGTGAGTTTTACAGGAGTAAAAATAGATTATGACAGGATTTTTATGACCCTGTCAGTCAAAATGACAGACAACAAAAAAGTCTGGCGCGACCTCTGGTCTGGAACCATGATTTTGCTCGCTTGCTGGTATGTTTGGGGTCATTGTCTTGTTGAAACACCCATTTCAAGGGCATTTCCTCCTCAGCATACGGCAACATGACTTCTTCCAGTATTCTGATTTACTCAAACTGATCCATGATCCCTGGTATGCGATAAATAGGACCAACACCATAGTACGAGAAACATCCCCATATCATGATGCTTGCACCACCATGCTTCACCGTCTTCACTGTGTACTGTGGCTTGAATTCAGTGTTTGCAGGTCGTCTGACAAACTGTCTGTGGCCCTTAGACCCAAAAAGAACAATCTTACTCTCATCAGTCCACAAAATATTGCGCCATTTCTTTTTAGGCCAGTCAATGTGTTCTTTGGCAAATTGTAACCGCTTCAGCACGTCTTTTTTTTAACAATGGGACTTTGCGGGGGCTTCTTGCTGGTAGCTTGGCTTCACATAGACGTCGTCTGATTGGTACAGTACTCACAGGCAACCTTAGATCTTCTTTGATCCTCCTGGAGCTGATCATTGGCTGAGCCTTTGCCATTTTGGTTATTCTCCGATCCATTCGAACAGTTGTTTTTCTTATTCTTCCTCGTCTTTCTGGTTTTGGCTGCCATTTTAAAGCATTTGATATCATTTTAGCTGAACAGCCTATCATTTTCTGCACTTCTTTATAGGTTTTCCCCTCTTTTACTAACTTCTTAATTAAAGAACGCTCTTCTTCTGAACAATGTCTAGAATGACCCATTTTACTCTGTTTTTCAAGGACAAATGCACAGCCAGGGCACACCTAGTTTTTTTCACATAATCAATGACCTCACTAATTGAACTCAGCACTGCTATTTTTTTGAACACGCCCCTTTCAGTTAATGACTCAGTTTCACAGAATCAGCAGCATGCATGTCATGCCTGTTGGGTCTGTAGGTTTTCTATACCTTTACTAAACCTTCTAGAAACTTACTTGCAGTGTAGAAGTTGAAATTCTAACAAAAACTGTGATTTATCTTGCTCGTGATGTAGGACTGCTATTATTTTGAACACAACTGTATATAGTGGGCTTGAACCCAGCTGACAATGTTAGTAAATTGTTGTATACTCAGGGTTTCCGCTACATGTAATTGATCGTGGCGCACCGCCACGGCTAAATAAAAGCCGCCACGGCTTGGGAATGATGATTTTTTTTTTTTTTTTTAGGGTGTTAACATAATTTAAAGTATATTGTATGAATGACCTGTGAAAACGACCCTACATACACACATAGCATATATTTGCGCACATATACTTACTATGATCAGAGTTTTAAATGATAAATTAAATATCACGACATGTTACACTACGCCGCAATTAATTTTATTTTGAAAACGCACCGGAGTTATCACCCGCCTGCTCTGTCCTCCTGCTGCGCGCTCAAGAGTGGAGGCGGTAAAAAGCAGAGGGAGAGAAAAGGGCGAGAGCAAGGTACCTAAGCAAGATTAAGTTTCATCCATTTTTTGTTCAAGCCTGTGAAAACGACCCTAATGTTATTAATGTTAACATTGCATTGCGACCGACAGTAGGGCTGGGCGATATGGACCAAAAGTCATATCCCGATATATTTTGGCTGAATATAGATATACGATATATATCCCAATATTTTTCCTTAAAGTAAGAGCAAATGTTCAGTCATAATCAAAGCCAAATATGACATGACGGGGCTGGAGCTTTTTCGGGTTGTGGATGGCTTGTGGCTGGGGCTTCTGCAGTGTTCCTGGTAGTATCTGGGGGGCAGGAGCTGCTACAGGAACGTCCTCTGGCTCGGTCCTCTCACCTGCCGTGTCTCCACTGAGAGGGCCGAGGAGGAGGAAGGGTCCTGTAAAGTTACCGGGCGGCTGAGCGACCATGACTGGGGCATCAAAATGCGTGTTGTTAAAAAAGCCTGTTGTTAGCGTTAGCTAACGTTCCCTAAAGCAAACGTTAGCGTCCCTAAAAATGCCGGCTAAAAGTGTGTTGTTACTGTTAGCTAACGTTAGCTAGCACGTTAGCGTTAGCTTGGTAGTGTTGGCCGTGTTGCTAGGGACGCCTAGCGCCCGCCTGTTTGCTTTCTGTTGACACCACATCGCGCCGTGAGTAAATCCAGTCAGCACCAAGTAAACCCCAAGCCCCACCCAGGAGTTTTCGGTCACCTCAGCACCACAGTTTCAAAAAATCCTGGGGGAAACCCTGATACTGTATTGCACATTTGTAGGTAACTTCTGTCCTTCATTCATCACCATTATACACATAGGGTCCAATCCAAACTAAATGCGCTGACGAAAAAAATGCAGTCCTCCAGGCTGCTCCTGGGGCTGTAATATCATTCATTAAAATCCATTCAGAACAAATCAAACGGCCAGTCATCTGAAGGAAGTATCATGATCTCCAATCATGGCTTGAGTACATGCATGTACACCACTTCCTTGCGTGCTTGCTCCCCCTCCCCAAAGAAACTGTGCCTAGTCTACCATAGCTATAGTAATTTAGCTTAGCTTACCATAGCTACAGCTTGCCAGTTCCTACTTCTTCACTGCATCAGCAATGGGGCCTCACAAACAAGTGTGCATGTGGGTTGGAGCGACTTAGATGAGGTACTGAATCTCAGGTGGGTACTGTTTGAGCTGTTTGAGTAAAAAATTTTCACAACAGTCCACCTGCCCCTAAAAAGTTAGCTATACAAGGTTTAAGACGGTGTATCGTGTAGAGCGCATACTAGGCCTGCTGCGATATGCGATAAGTTGGTTAATTGCACGGTAAATTTAAATGAAGACGGTAACTTTTCTGACTGCGTTCACTGTCATGCTTTGTCTGTCAGCGAGGTGAGCTGGTTCATTAGCTTAATGAATGGACGGAACACTTGTCATCAAGTGTCTTTGTCTCTGTGAGGGGGCGGGGCCATGGGCTACACACACACACACACACACACACACACGCACGCACGCACGCACGCACGCACGCACACACACGCACGCACACACACAGAGTGCAATCCTTGTGAGGGTAGAGACCAGGCGGAGAAAAGAGAAAGCGAGAGTAACATGGAACTTCTCCCAAAACCAAATGCAGCAGCCCCCGTGTGGGAATTTTTTGGATTCAAAGCAGATGAGAGAGGGGAGCCCAGTCACCTGGACGAGCCGGTGTGCTGCGTTTGTTTTAAAACTATCCAAACTAAAAAAGGGACGAGCAAAGCACAACCACCCTGCAGTTTTCCCAGTTAAGAAAAAAAAAAAAAAAACAAGCCAAGACGTTTTTTTTCTTAATAGAGAAAAAGTATTGTTTTTGGTTGTTTTTATTCAAGTGCAATTTTTTTTTATAAGAGACTGAGAGTCCATCTCATCATTTTTGGTTGTGATTTTTTTTTTTTTTTTTTATTACAGTGCACTTTTTGTTATCAGGGACTGTTGGTCAATTTTTTTTGTATTCATAAGGTCTCTGTTTATTTATTTTGGTATTTTTTGTGTTATTTATTTTGGATATTTACATTTTCTTTTATGTGCCATTATGCCTTTATTATCATAATATAAGTTTAAAGAATGGTCTGAAAATGTCAAAATTACAACAATGATAAAAAATAGTCTTAAAAGCACAACATTTCGGAATATTATCACTTATCGAAATATTTTCTGACACAATTAATTGTACAGCAAAATTTGTTATCGTGACAGGCCTAGCGCATACCATGTAGAGAAAAAGAAAAGCCCACAAAATAATCTTTAAAAAACTATCCAACATTTCTCATCTAAGCCTACATAATTGCAAACCTGTTGACTGGATTGTTAGGGAAATTATGAACGTAAGTACAATGTATTTTTATTTTTCTGCCAATTATAGTGTGTATAAGCACACTTGACCACTTTTTTTTTTTTTTTTACTTTTCAATACAATCTATGTGCAACCCTGTCAGCTTTGGGGCAACAATTTGAGCACTCCAACTTTGACTGCTTTATAAAGTTGTGACATGGCTGCATCAGTGAAATGATAATAATGTAAATAAAAGATTGATTTTTGGCATTGTGGGAGTCAATAATTGTGAGGAAAAGAGTCACAATCTTTTGGTGAATCATTTTCCCCTCATACCTATTAACTTTACTCATATATTTCTTAGCAATGAAGCCAAATAATGAAGTTGTAGAAGTTAACATTGTTCTGAGGTTAAATAAGGGAATTTGGTTTGGACTGATGAAATAGAAAACTGCTTAAAATCCAAATGAGTGATATTTGTAGTCATATTTTTCTACTTATGATTGTTTTTTGGAAAGTAGTCTGATCTAGGTTTCCAAGTAACTGCAGTTCAACCTTCAAACTTTCACTGCTTCAAAAACACTGCATATATAGTCTACATAGACATGACCCCTTATCATCAGCCCATCTCCATTAAAGGATTAGAGATGTCAAACAGGATTAGTGAAAATATCACATGCTGTGGTTGTGTTGCACAAAGAGAATTTATAAAGCTGGATTACCCTGCAAACTTTCTTTGACCACTTAAAGGAAAATCTCCTCTTTGCAAATCCCTCAGGATCAGAGGTCATGTAGGGCAATGGATTATTTCAGGACCACTGAAATGAAGTGAAAATTTAGTTGTAATGTATAGATCTATGAATGTGCCAGTGTTGCATTCCTGGTCCTATAAAGAATAAATGATATCACATTTTAAAGAAAACATTTGCAAACCTAAAAATAAAATAGATATAATAAAATACACTCTAGCAGTTTTACAATTTAGCAAAAATCTACATGATAGGCTAATTGTATATTTTTAACTGTATGTTATTAGGTAAAAACAGTCTCCCTTTAGTCATTTATTAAGCCGCTAAAATTATCTCTGCTCAGCAATATTACATATTTACATGGGTGAAACCAACTAATTACATATATACTCATATTACTGTAATTAAGTGGCTTTTTTGTGTACTTTTACTTTTTTGAGTAAAAGTTAATTTTACTTTTATTTAAGTACATTTTTGCTGAAATATTGTACTTAGCTAATTTTAAGTCACATCCACTACACAGTAAAACTTCTACATACTCTGTAAGCATCAGAAACTAGACCTTAATTAACTGACAGACTGTAGGGTCTTTCACTGTAAATGATCAGGGAAGCAGTGACAAATGGGAGAATAAGACGCACCCCCACACAGCTCATCATTAATGAAATTAAAACTTTACAGAAATGCAATATGTTCTAACTCTGCCCACTTCCCGAAGAGTCTAAACACCACAACAATCCCAGGAGCACCTGACTTTGCCTTGCTCTCATAATGGTAAAACAAAAAACAATAAGAATCAAAACGTGTGAAGCATGCCCAGGATCCTCAGACTTGCCGGACCCAGAAAACCCAGAAACCTGTGACAAGGATGAGGAGGATCGCTTGAACAAGACAGTATTCTCGGCAATTGCTGCCTTAAGCACGGAGGTGAACCTAATTAAATCAGATGTTTGGGCCACCATAGAAAATCATATTACAGAAGTATCTGCTGCCATCAGGGATGAGATTTCAACCTTAAATCCAAGTATCAGAGGAAGTCTATTTTAGAACTAAAAAATGAATCAGCCATACATGACACCACTCAAAAAAAAGAGTAGGAGAAATGTGCTACAACCCACTGTTACTCTCTACACTCCAGACGACAGCGGGTCGCTTGACAGCAGAAAGACCAGAGACTTCATCTCCCAACCCCTAACTGAGGCGCTATCTCTGGAGGAGAAACATCTGATTGACCAGGGCACCATCTCACCTTTCATCTTGAGATTACATCATTACTATGTTTGTGAGGAAATATCACAGATGGCCATGGAAAAGAAAAACTTGGAACATCAGGGAATAAAAATACAGTGGTCCCTCGTTAATCGCGGGAGTTACGTTCTAAAAATAACCTGCAATAGGCGAAATCCGCGAAAGTAGTCAGCTTTATTTTTTCCAATTATATTATAGATGTTTTTAAGGCTGTAAAACCCATCACTACACACTTTATACACTTTTCCTCAGACAGGCATTAACATTTTCTCACTTTTCTCTCTTGTTTAAACACTCTCAAAGTTCAAACCTTTGTAGAAAAATAAGTCCAGTAAAAAAAAAAAAAAAAAGCATGCAAAATTGCACTAAAAAAAATCCGCGAAACTGCGAGGCCGCGAAAGGTGAACCGCGTTATAGCGAGGGACAGCTGTACACATATTCACAGACTTTGCGCCCTCTGTGATCACAAGGAGAGCAGTTTTCATTAAAGTTAGGGAGATGCTGTGTGGAAGATCAGATATCAGATACAGGCTGTATTCCCAACCCAGACTGATGGTGACGTATGGAAAATGTGAACATGTCATACATCGACCCATAGGAAGCCCAAGATTACATCAAAGCAACACTTGGCACAGCTACTGTGGGTTTGTAATAACTAAAAGACACAAACAGAAGGTACACACCAGGCTTGCTAAATAACACAGTCTTTCAATTTCAAAACCCTCCAACTGACCTACCTACATTGACATCCTCTTCCCAACCCAAAATAATGAGTGGATGCGAATTTGACATTCTAATACCATTAAAACGGTGAACTTATTATCATTATTTATTGTTTGCTTGTTTTTTATTTTTTCTATATTCACCATCAGCAGGCATTTTTTTCTATTCACCACCAGCAGGCTATATTGCTCTGAAGTATCTCAAAAAGGCTTTGCTTTTTGCATTGCAATGAAATTTTGAGGACTACAGTCCATGAACATGGCAGTTTTGGTAACCAATGACCTTCCACTCTAGCGCCACCAAGCAGGCCTATTGGGAAACAGGCTGTTGTTTGTAATACAAACATATCATAAATAAAATATACACAAATCATAAATGTGTTAAAAATTAAATTACATTTTTTTCCTACCCACAGTAAAACAAATGTAAGTTTGGGACCACTTCAAAATTCTCACTCAAAATTCCATTGTTCTTAGCCTGCAATAAAAGGATGAAAAGCTTAGGTTTTTGTCACTGTATTGATTTTATTTTTCATTTCAGTTAATGATGAATGTGTTTAAGATTGGGTCTTAGTCTAGGGCAAGTGTATACCACTGTGAATATGACCCATGACCTTGATGTCTCTATCCTCCCTGTCTTTCCTTCCACTCTCTAATGAACACTGCTGAATAAAGCAGATATATTAATGTAACCTCCTCATATGGGAAGATCAGCGTGCTATTGCAGGCAACCCCTTTCCAACAAACTTTTTCATTAGATGCTGTGGTTGACATAAAGGGAGCAGAGGGAGCTTGGCCTCTTAAAACAGGAAAAGAAAAGTAGGATGAAGTTGTCCCTCTTTGGTTATTTCTGTGACCCTCTGCAGTTGTAGCAACCTACATACAATGAATTGAGCAGGTGAGCATGTGATTTTTGTGTGTATGTGAATGTGAGAGAGGGAAAGAGTGTGTGTAAGGAGTTTGAGTAATAGGGTTCATGCAACATGTCATACGTCCTGGCAAATGGATGATATAGATGAATGGTTAAATGAATGAGCAAACTATTTATAGGGGACCTACCTACGGTATAGGACCCCCACCGCCACCACCACCACACACACACACACACACACACACACAAGTTGCCTGCTGCAGTGCTGTTTTTTACTCTGGTCCCAGAGGCTGCATAGGGCCTCTCAAAGACAACTGAAAACTCTGTAGACTGTAACTTTATCTGAAGTGTCCCATATATGATAGAACAGAGTGAACGCCCAGAACAGGGAATTACACTGGTAGCTAGCTATTGCTGCAGTGCTGCTACAGAATCCTCAGACAAAGGTTAGCGATGTTGGGGTTTAGAAGACAAATCAGCTGCAGCATCAGGGTCCCCAACAGTAAAACATGACAAACACAGTTTTTGGCAGAATAAATAAACACTTTTTACTTTTACATATTCTTTTCTGTGCTGGCTATAAATCAACTGTATATACTTACCAAGTTTTTGGGCGTTTCATACCTGAAGATTTTGCTGTCATACTATAAATTACTCACCTATACCAATGCATTTCGGATCTTGTCCATCAAATGATGTGCTATACCACCGTTGTACACTGATGATGGCATAGGGCCATAGCATCTATTTGTTGTCTCCTTGTATTTAGCCGTCACTTTAGTTTCATATGGTTTGAACTGCTTGACGCACCTGTTGAGTCCTGAGCACAGAATATTTTCTGAACAGACCTGGGAATGGGAAATCATTTCAAGGTGAAAACTTCAGCAAAGTTATTGGCAGCTAGATATTATATATTTAGTGATTATAGCAAGTCATAGTGCTTCTGTTATGTTCTGTAAGTGTTGGGCATACCTATATGTCATCAGGGTGGCCTCACTTTTTATTATGCCGTCATTTATTCAGTTTTTATAGATCAGTGGCAATAACAAACAGCAGCAATTCTATTGATGGTTTTTCTTTGTGTTGCTGTATTGTAGCAGTTAAGAATAATTACTGTTTCCTAATTCACTGATGGACATTGCAGCCAGGTTGTGTTGCTGTCAGCCTCTGCAATTCTGTGTTGCCATTTTAAATCTCTGCTATGCCATGCTGTGTGCTGAATAAACATGAGTGTGGTGAGTAGCCCAAATCACAGTTCATTTACCACTGCAGCATTATGCTTTTGCTATAAGGGAAAATACTTTTGCTAAAATAGTCAAATGAACCTGAACCAACAAAGATAAATAAAACATAAGTAAAGGAATTCAACATAAATGACAAATATCTGGCTAAAAATATGGACCACAGCAGGACAGCTGGTTTCTGTTGCTGCTGTCAGCTGAAGCCTGACACCCGTCAGTGCTAACTGTGCCAAGCTGCTGAGAGGGACAGACACATTGGTTTTGTTTTTTGTGCATCCATGCTATTGAACACGCCAATGGTAGTAGCTGCCAAAAGAACAAATGATGCAGAAATGTGTCTGGATAGAGTATCACAAGCCCTTGTTTTCTGTTGGTTTTGAGTTTTTCCTTTTATTTAATTTGTGTTTTTGGTAGTGTCTATGGCAGGGGTCACCAATCATGTGCCATGGAGGGCCGAGAGGCTGCAGGTTTTCATTCCAACCAAGACCTCCACCAGGTGATTTCACTGATTAGCTCCTCCTTTCTGATACAAGGTGAGGTGATAAGTGAAGTCACCTGGTGGAGGTCTTGGTTGGAATGAAAACCTGCAGCCTCTCGGCCCTCCATGGCACATGATTGGTGACCCCTGGTCTATGGGCTCTGTGTATTCCTCTCTTGTTCCTTTAGTTCCACCATGTCTTTCCCACTACCTTCTTATGAACCTGTTTCTCATCATCTCCGCTTTCCTGCTCTTCAGTGTCCCCACCTCCTCTCCATGTCCTATCTTCTTGTCTGTTCAGTTTCCCTCGTTTTCTGTCCCTGCCTGACCTGCACCAGCTGTCTCTTGTAAGTTATTAGTCTAGTCTACCATTCCATTTCCACTCCATTATTCAGTCTGAAATTGCCCTAATGTTAGCCGACTTCTGTAGATGGTCCTGAGTTGATTGGATCTCAGGATGCATTTGGAAATGGCCTGGGGCGCTTGCGTCTACATTGAATTTGAGGTGTGAAGAGATGTGTCCCAAGACGCACCGAAGGACTGCCTACTAACCTTACCTTCTCTGTCTTGTCCAGCCCAACACCCCCCAACACCTGCCAGACCATCACTTTTCCAATAGAAAAAATATCGTACTTGACTTTGCCCCAGCGCAGCTGCACTGTAAGCTGATGGATCAAAACCAAACTGAAGTGCAGGTCGGTTTAAAGCAGCTGACTAATGAATAAAAACTCACATGAGCTCCCCTAAAAACATGATGCGAGAATTTTAACCCATATATTGACAATATGCAGTTTTGTGGTTTTTTCCTTCTATATACAGTAAAATTGGTGGCAATTGCCTTTCTTAAATTTCATGCCCGGACAGCATTCCAGACTTCCAGGACGACATAAGTCATCATGCAAGGGACAGGGTTTATACTGTATCAACAACATATCAGCCTATAGAGATGTTGATTCATCTTTTATTTTGAACGGGACAGGGGTTCGATCAATAGCTAATTATTAACCCAATTAAGGGTCACGTTCTTGCTTTTTATACCATAGTTTATCTTAGGTTTATCTGGTTAATATCTGATTGATGGTCGTTAAATGATCAGAGGAATGTGTAAAATATGCATTCTTGGCACATGCTGGTGTTTTTTTGCTGGTCTATTTGGTTAAAATAAATGAAACTAAAATTGTCCCCGTTTCTTTATTTCATCATTATAACTTTTTTTTTTTTTTACCTCAAAGCTGGAAATGTCCCTGGATTTCATTTGAGAAATCTGGTCACCTTACCTTGTGGGGCATTCGGGGCCTGTCGGGATTCCCGATATTCCCGACTCAGGAAGCCAACCCATAGAGGCAGAGAAGTGCTGTACCTAAATAATGCCCATTTAAGACAGCATGAGAATAGACTATGCATGCGCATTGTTTTCTTTTTCACCGGTTTGGATATGTTTGCAGAAGCACGCAGTCAGTTCAAACAGACAACAAAACACACAGCAATGAAACAATTTTATTGGTTGATGTCTAGTACACTGTATGTATTTGAATTGTGTGATGTCCTCTTTGATTAGATTAAAAATGTAAATATTCTTTTTCTCTTGTTTTATGTTTGTGTACTATGGAGCCATGGAGGGGCCATGGAGAGAAAAATAAAACACACCAGGCCGCATTTTACTACATTGTGTGCTAGAAATGTTTGCGTGCAAACCAAATACAATTTGACTCGCTTTTTTGAATAAATAATTTTTGTATAACTGTAGTCCTCTTTACAATACGGTGCAAGGGTTAGGGCTTACTGCTACTGCGAGGGGCTGTAGGATAGAGCCAGACGGCTAAGAGTCTACCTGGAGCACACAGGAAGCTGCGGAGTCCGTACAATGAGTGCCAACTGTCATCTGTATCTTTCTCTATGGCCTCTCTCTGTAGTTTACCGTAAGTGTTGCAATATAGGGACCTCTGATTGTGCTTAAAAATAATCCTGGGGAGGGTAAAAGTTGGGGGGCCAATGGCCCTCTGGCCCCCCCACTTCTGGTGCCATTGCTCCTAGGCCGTTAGTCCAATCTCAACGAAACTTGACGCATTAAAATCTATGGACCCCGAAACGAAAAAGTTGTCAAAAGCATTTTGATATGACAAAAAATTACAAAAGCTACAAATTAAAAATTTCTCCCCATTATGCACAAAACAGCAAGTGTGCTGTAGTCCAAATTTGGGTACCTAGTTAGTACAGTCAGTACAGTCTGTGCAAAATTTGGTGAGAATCTGCCTCTAGGTGGCGCTGTTATGCTCATTTATTTATATATCAGGAACAATGTGTCCGATTTGCATGGAACTCAGATCAATAGTTTCCCTTACCTTACTGAGGCTATGTGCCAATTTTGGCGCAAATCAGCCACTCAATAGTGGTTTAACAAATGATACACACGCTTACCAGGTGAGCTACCAGGGCGCCCCTAGCCCGGTTAGTTTTTCATCTGAGAAATCCCTCTTATATTGGGCAAGACCAGACTACTGTGTCTCCTACCCCTGCTATGTGTTTCTTGCTTTGGGTTCCTATCCCCTGTTGCCTCATCTTATCTTTAGTGTTCAGTCTATTAGTTTTTATTTTCAGTCTTCAGCTTGTCAGCCTAGCTTGTGTAATCCACCTATCTCCTGTTACTCAACCCACTCAGCTTACTAGCTCTGTATGCCTGCTCGCCTCACCATATCCTGTGTTCAAGCCTTCTACTCCATTAAAGTCTTTTTAACCTCAGCCTGCCTGAGTGTCTGCATTTGGGTCCTACTTTAAAAACCTGTGACAGAGAGGAGGACACTTACAAGAGAATGAGTAGGTGGATGGATGAGTCTCTCTCTCCCTCTTGTCTTTCTCTGTCTCAGATATTCCTGCATTCTGCTAGTTGGGTAACCTCTATCTGCCTTACTTCCTAGTTTATGGATATTATGTAATGCTAATTGTGTGTGTGTGTGTGTGTGTGCGCGCGCGTGTATGTGTGTGTCTGTGCATGTCTTCAGCCATCTGTGCACTCATCAAAAGCCAAGCCAAACCCAGACACATCATAGTCATCATCAGTTAAGATGGACAAATATGGAAGGAGGGAAAGGGCATGTGTGTGTGCGCGCGCGTGCTCGTGTGTGTGTGTGTGTGTGTGTGTGTGTGTGTGTGTCTGTGTGTTTGTGATGGAGTCAGCCCACTCTATACACTGCAGTATGAGGCCAAACACTGTAGGAGAACTAACAGAGAGACTACTTGTAGACTACAGCCTACAGCCTGCTTGTAGACAACTAAGGAGATTGTTATGATTTGCTTCCTTGTTTACACACGGAATAGGGATCTGTTTAACCATCTACATTATCCGTATCCTTAAGGCCGGATTATGGTTTTGCGGACACTCGACGCAATGCACATGCAGTTGCCACGCAGATGGTGTGAGCCCAATATACCTCTGCGTTAAACGCTAAGCAATTCTCTGCCAAAATGCTATGGGGCGCGTTTTGCACACTGTCAATAACACTGGCTGCCATTGCCCCATCTAGTGGCGAATGGAAAAAAACTTTCCTTCCATTGCAATGAATAGGTCCAGGGAGGCATACTGTCAATATCGCTGTTTTTGGAGCAATTAGCCTATACTGCCACTGCTACTACTACTATTTATTTTTTATTAACTACAGTGAGAAAGTGTCAGACTCTCAGTGCATGCAGCCAAAATAAAATAAAAATAATAATGTACTTTGTGTGTTCAGCAAATGTATGTGTGTAAGTGGTGTGTGTGTGTGTGTTAAGAATGTGGCTCTGCACCGCGTCCGGTACGAGCAAAGTTTTCCAACTGACTTTATATCAAAAACCAGCCAGTAAGAGTGAGCAGGTAAAAAAAAAAGCGGTGTGTCGGCATTGAGAGACACGACGCAAGTCGCATTCAGCCCTAACCCTAACCCTGCTCAAAAGCACAGCGTCTGTTACCAAATATATATATATATATATATATATATATTAAATGGTGGAAAAAAGTTTTCGGACACCCCATGCATTTGTGAAATATTGCATTAAGAATCACTCTTAGGTCTTCAAGTGCAATTTCTTTTAGTACAGTCACACCCAAATACTAAACAAATCCTAAAAAAGCCATTACGAGAAAGACCTCAACACCAACAACAGCAAAGACTTGTGGCAGGCGGTCAAAAGTGTTACAGGCTACAAAAGCAGGAGCGCTCCCATCATGTTTGAGGCCACGTTACCAGATAAGCTAAACACATTTTATGTTCGCTTTGATCTCCTCAACTGAGAGTCAGCTGTCAAGTCTACTCCGCCTCCAGAGGACCGGCCACTGTCAGTATCCACAGTGGATGTGAGGAAAGTCCTGCTGAAAGTGAATGAGTAAAGCTGAACTTTAATATTTGAGATTGTGTAAAATTTTAAGGGTGTCCGAAAACTTTTTTCCACTACTGTGTACATATATGCTCCTGATCAAAATCTTAAGACCAGTTGAGAAATTGCAAGAATTTACATTTTGCACTGTTGGATCTTAAGAAGGTTCTAAGTAGAGCTTGAAAATGCAAAAAGAAGAAATGGGAGTGAGACAAAAAAAAAAATTCGAGTAAGCAATTTACTGCAAACAACCATTAAACTGAAATAGGCTGTTCATCAGCTGATCAAAAATTTAAGACCACAGCCTTTAAAAGCCCAAATCTTGGCAAAAATGTGGATTCAGTATCATTTTCTGTCAGGTATCCACACTGTCATGACCTCCTGATGGCAAAGGCAAAAAAGCAAAAAAGCTTTGGGTGACTTGTGTGAATCGATGAGTTTTTTTTTTTTTTTTTTTTTTGGACTTATCGATCACGGAATCGCAGAATTAGCCAAATAAAACGGAATCTATTTTTAACGCGGAATTTGACATAATAAAAACTGCAAAGAACAGTCAGTGTAATGGCGCTTCTCCTGACGCATTGGCTCTAAACAGTTTTGTTAAGGAAAAGCAACATGTTTACTTTCTCTGGCAGCAGCCGAGATCTCTCTGGTCTCCTGTGGTTGAGAACACTCGTTCAGATGGCGTTGCAGAAGCCTGGACACAGAGGTATGTGAAGGACAGCTGTGAGAGTATGGGAAGTGTGTCTTACCACACCACCAGTGGACAGGGTCAAGTTCAGTAGAGATATGGGGAAGATCTTTGTAAACAGTAATTTCTTTTTTTCAGTCTTTCTCCAATTGTTGTTGGTAGACTCTGCTGCTGTCGACTGAGCTGCCATCGCAGTTGTCTATCTTCCTCTGCGAAGAGTTCTCCGAGTGCAGATCCTGGTTTTGCATGCAGAAATATAAAACAATACCATATTTGTTAGTTAAGTTTATTGCTTTTTGCTGCAAAACGGCATAGGATCACACAAACATGTCAAACTTACATCCTCCTCCTCCTCCTCCTCATCTTCATCATCCTCTTTTCCTTCCCCCTGGAAGTCGCTGCAGTCGTTGTCACATCCTCATCCTCTGAAAGCTAAGGGAGGGAGAACAGATTGCCTTATTAAATGTGTTATGTATATTGCACACATTCTCAAACTTAAAATTTGATGATCACTTACATGTCTCACTACTCTATCAGCCAGTCAAAGACTTCCTCTTTGTTGATCTTCATCTTAAACCTGGGGTCCATGGCGGTGGCCTCTTCCAAGAGCACTAGCAGATCATTATCCTTTTCACAAATAAAACAAACAATAGTTTCATATAATTAAACTATCGTCTCTGCAAGAGTAAAAGTAATGTGCAACACAAATTATGTACATTTTGTATAAGAGAATTGGAAGTGTCATACATATACAGTATGAATACGGATGTATATCTTGTCTTTATGGTGAACAGCCAGCTATGTATGAATTGGGATGATAATATGTTTTTTTTTTTTTTTTGTGCGTTTTGCACCTGATAACGTTTTGGTTATGGCCACTTTTGATACACTGGCTAGCTCTGTTATGGGTTTTTTCTTCTCAACATCATACGAAGCTGGTAGGAGGGTGCCTGACAGCACTTCTCTGGAAGGAGGGGTGTAACCTGGATTACGGGCTCTGATCATCTCCCTAACAATCATCACAGGAAAAAAAAAAATACAAAATTAGATATCTCATTGACAGGACAGCTAACAGTGCTCACTGCTGCTCACACTGACTTCAAATATGGACTAACTACTGACTAATTACCTAAACCACTTAAAGGGCTGTAGATCCTTCACAATAAAGGTGGTAACGGCCCTGTGACATTCAGTAGTTTTGTCTGCAGTCATCTTTTGTCTTTTGGCGAGTGTGAATAGGGTCTGTATCGGCAGAGCTGTGGTGGAGGCGGCTGCTGCTGCTGTTGCTTGGTTCATGCCACCTACAAGATTAACGTAACATATCAGCACCGGTGCTAAAATGGATGCTATATCCTCTTAAGTTACAACTTAAGTTGTTGTTACAACAACAAACTTAATGATTCATATTCTTACCATGACTTGACGATGTGAAAGCAGACTCAGGGTCTGAAACAAAACTGGGTCCAGGAGGCGGCACTGAGACGGGCATGGCGTCGTTGTTAATTTTAGCTGTTTTGTCGAGGCAGTCAAACACTCCGCACTCCCTTACCTTCAAGCTATGACTGCGCTGAAAATGTTTCATTAGGTTGCTGGTGTTTCCCCCCTTGGATGCAACTACTGTCCGACAAATATTGCATCGAGCCGAAGAGTCATTCATTTTGGTGAAATGAGCCCACACCTTCGAGCCAACATGTTTGTTAGTGAGAGAGGCGCTACGTCATCACCTGTCGACGGTGGCAGTGTCTTAATTACGCGACGGTAAAGTAAAAAAAATAAAAAATAAAAAAATAAAAATACCGATAACAGTGTTTGTCCAGAATGTTAATGGTACCCTGGTACCGACCTAATTAGGAGCCGGGACAAAAAAATACCAGTACACAGTTATGCATCCCTATATGTGTGTGTGTGTGTGTGTGTGTGTGTATGTGTTTATATAATTATAATTTTTGTTGACATTGTCAAGAATGTGTAAATGTAATTTTTTTTTGCAGAGAACACTAACATAAACACACACACACACACTATCATCAACATGTGACGACTGGTTGTCTAATGGCGTGAGCGAATGGCTCAGAAAATCATTGCAGCCCTATGCCTGAAGCATCTGTGACTTTTGGCTGGCTACACTTCAGAATCTTTGATAACAACCTGAGGACATCAACAGAGGTGGCAGTATTGTGTGCCTTTCCACTCTTTTATATGGTGCTGAGGCCTGGACAGCTTACCGCTATCACATCAGGCATCCACAGTTCTGTCTTATCTGCTGCCTGCAGAAAACCCTCAGCATCATCTCGAGGGGCTGCATCCCACATCGACATCCTCCAGAATTCAAACACCACTAGCAGAGAGGCAACATTAGCTAAGAGCTATCTTCTTTGGGCATGTCATATGGATGCCTGAAGAATGCTTCCTGTGATAGGTCCTATAGGGCCAGCTACTAGCTGCCAACAGAAAATCTGGAGACAGAACTTCCATGATAAAGGACAACTATGGTACTCCATGACGAGATGGAATATCAGGCTCTGTGACCAAGTGCTAAGTGTTCTCATGCTATTAGCTTTGATGCCATGTGGCTACTTTTCATGTATTTTCTAATGCTATGCAAAAAAAAAAAAAAAAAAAAAAAAAAAAAAACAGTTCTGAAATGGCATTTCAGTTCTGAAATGCCACCACTTCAGCAAAATGGCCCAGTAGTAGTAGTAGTAGTTGCAGTAGTAATTGTAGCACTAGTAGCAATAGTAGAGTATTAATACTCATACAAGTAAATAGTACCAGGAAGAGCAGTACTAGTTGTTCTAGTAAAATTTATTAGCTCTAAAATATATGACATTCTTTCTTACTTATGTTGTACTGAATCTGTGGTGTTTTTGTATTATTGCAGGTCACATAATCAAGGTGGTGGCAGTGGTGACGAATTGACAGAAAGGTTTCTGCTCTAAGACATAGGGTGTACAACACCCTGGTCATCTCGTAATTCACAGCCTGCAAACAAGGGCTGTTAATTTGCATTCCATGTTCTAATGTTCATCAATATACAAAAACAATTAACATTCAAATTGCTAAATTAACTTTCAAATGTGTAATAATATGTATGAATGATAATATATGTGCGCTGAAAATCTTGACTTGTGCTCTGCTTTCTTCTCTTGGCTGTGCTCTGCTGTGTTTTCTCCATTCACGCGTAGAGCTCTGCTATAGCTAACTGACCATAATGACAACACTGACCCACACAGGTGCACCACATTACAGCTGTACACCCATCTGAACAGTTGGAAGAGCAACATGCACAAAAAGTAGTTGTTGTTCCAGAAAATCTATAAAGTGCCGTCTAGCGATACTTTGGTCTCTAGTCAGTTGAAAGAGAAACGTAGTCAAAGTAGAGAATGCTATGTAAAAAAAAAAACAAAAAAAAAAAACGAAGAGAATGTTTTTTTCATTTAATTTTACAATATTCTGTCTATATACTAAGGGTTAGCCCACTCAGTTATTATTTTGTCACTGTCTGTCAATTCCAGATTTACCAAAAAAAAAAAAAAAAAAAAAAACCAAAAAAAAAACGTTTAATGTGACCAAAGTCAATTATGTACCTTATAATGGATTGTACTGCGCTTCTTGCTCCCCTCTGTGGACACTGCGTGTACAACAGGAGTTGCCTAAGAATTTTATGGCCATGCTGCAGTTTAATTATGCATTTGATGCAATGTTTTTATTTATATATGTTTTTTAATAAATATTTGAATATGTTCGAATCTCTGTTATTTTTTGGAATTAAATATTTAAATTTGATTTTTTTGGTCCAGCTGACACATCATTAGCCGAAAGTCTCCTGAAAATGAAGGAACTGAATGAACTAACCAGCAACATACAGATAGAGAAACAAGATAACAGTGAGGGGCTTTAATATGCTCTGGTTGCCACCAAAGCTCAGTGGCACCAGTCATGCAGGCAGGCCTTCAACAAGACAAAGGTTCAGTGGGCTTAGAAGAGAATTCTGAAGAAATCTAGCAGTACAAGTGATGATGAGACCACTGCAGGCCCAAGTAAACATACCAGGGGACATATTTCTGGCACTGAGAAACCAACATGGGAAGCACTCTTTTTTTTCTGTTGCAAGCCAATTTGCACAGATGGTTGACCTCAGGCAACACTGTTTCAGCTAGACAACCGGTTTTGAACATATGCAGAGCTCTTAAAGGACACAGAGCTGCTGGCTTTACTTAGGAGATATGGTTGTACTTGAATCCAAGGATCATCATAAATGCTTGGCGGGTCTCTACAACTGTGCCAGAAAACACATAGCTTAAATAATGCAGGGAACCAGCAAGGGTAAAGCTCTATCAGGAATTGCCATTACTGAAGTTGTCATGTACATTGAAGAAGCACGCCTTGATGACAACAATTTATCAGTCTTCAAACTCGATGTTGATGTGGCTCATCTGTACAGGTAGAGGATGGAGCATCTTGCCATTAAGCTCAATGCTAGAGTGACCACTACAAGACTGAAGGAAAGTCTCTTGGCTCAGATCCCAGACCTGCACACTCAGACCCAGGGGCGGGATGTCCTTCTCACATTCTCTGATGAAACTGATGCAGCTCTGACCAAGGCATGTGAATGGGAAAGGGACAGCGATGGCATGTACTTGGACTATGCTGCAAACACTGTGGGTCACCACATATTTGATGACCAGAAACCCTTCACTGGGTTCCAAGAAGGCTACCAAAGAGACTGGGCCAAACAACTACTGGCACTAAAATATGGTTCTTGAAGGTCCAAGCATTAGAGACCAGATTGAACATTCAGCGACATCAGCAACCCTAACAATTGCACAACTAATAAAGTTTAACAGCATTAAGCATAGGAAGCTTGAAGAATCCACAACACCTGCCAACATCAGACACAGCACTGCTCAGGAAACACCTGTACCAATTTATATAGGCCTGACGGTCCATGCCCAAACAGGAAGAGGGAAGTTGTGGAATGGTTTTCACATTAGTATGGTATATCCGCCCAGCTAGGAGAAACAATCATCCGGTAGTTCCACAAGGAACAGGTGGTTCGCCATTCTAAGATGCATGGTGACATCATAATAACTGCTGCATTGATAATATTGACCATAGCCCTAGCTCAGCTACCTCAAATGAATCCTTCTATGGTGCAGGTATCTCATTCCTTCAGCATCCTGCTTTTGGAGGTCAAGGAGTTAACCGCAACATTGTGATGGTTGGAGGTACTGCAGGCCAAAAGACAGTGGGCCCTTTGCCAAACTACTACATAGAAGTTCCACTGGTTGTCAGTAACACCATGAAGACACCTGTACCATGGAGCAATGTGACATCTCTGAGGGGGGAGAACTCTGGCCAGAACATCAAAGATGAGAACTGCTGGCTAGAAAATGTGCAGTGAAGACAAGTCTGTTGTGATGTTTGGCAGCCTACATATAGAAATGGCAGCTCTGAAGACCCTAGGTCGGGCATCACCAAATGGCAGACTGCAGTCCGGGCACGGACCCAGTGACGGTTCTATCTGGACCCATGACAATTCTAATATTGTTAAATAAAACATTAGTTGTTATTTTTTCTCTGACGACTATGGCTACAGACTGCATGTGCAGCTAATCTAGCTAATGGGGCTTTCACATAGTCATTCATTGTGTATGTGATCGCTGGGTGAAAGGGCGCATCAGTCTGCGCCGAGCTGAGCAAGTTGAAATTTAAAAAAATTTTTTAGGAGAGAATAGTGGAATCTTAAAAAAATCTGGCGGATTTTGGCAGAATGGCAAAACAACAATGGAGGAAAGCAGCATTGTGGCAGTCTCTCTGTGTGCAGAGCTGTGGGATACCAGACTACAGTCCTACCGTGATCTCGTTAAAAAAGCCCTATCATGGAGAGAGAAATCCAACAATTTGGGAATACCAGGTGTGTTTAAAAATTGGCTGAGATATATGATGTTTTTGCTTTCCACAATAGGTGAGATTTTTTTTTCTTTTTTCCTGCAATCAAAGATCAATACTGTTGTAAACTGAAGCAAATGATTTACTACACGGACAAGAGGTGTACGTATTTAGAAATTTAGATCACTGACATCATGAGATATGCAGTACTCTTGCAAAGACAATACAGTATAGCCATGCATTTATCATGTGCATGCGCGTGCGCGCTGTTCTGCGCCCATTGGCGCTGTACCCAGCGCAGAGCGCGGCCCAAACCATGCACTATGCAAAAGCCCCTGAATATGACAGGAGCGTCATCAATAGGCAAGCCAATCATATCGATTGTTTACCTTTCAGCACCAGAGAATAGCGGGAGAGAGATAAGACGAGAAAATGGCTTGCTCCAAAATAAGAAAAGTAGATAGTGAAAACCGAACTTTTAAAGATGAATGGACGGACCAATACATGTTCATTCTGCCTGCATCCAGTTCTAAACCATTGTGTCTCATATGCTGTGAATCAATAATCAACAATGATTATTATAGACATTGTAAGATTCGGACCTTTGCTGGAAGGAAATTTTAGTAACTGGACCTCCTTGAATTTGAATTGAATAACCCTGTCCTAGGTGATTGGTTGCAAGGCAGTGGCTGGGTTGAAGCACTGGTACAAGTGGATATCACAAAAGTAGTCACTGGCAACTTCTTCTGGCATGCAGCACATATTTTGCTAGCAACACATTACCACCAAGTAACAGTGGCTGCATTATACATCCTGTGGCATCAGGCCTACAATAACGATGACACAGATTCGGAAGATGAGCCTTTGGGGTTTGATGAATGGTGCTCAAAGAGGGAAGATAGTTCCCCTCATTTCCAGTCCTAGGCAACAGTCTTGGCATCGGAGCAGTGTTTACTGGTCTATATGCAATCCCTGCAATAGTCCTCCTTCGGCATGTACCTCAATGCTTTGAGAAAATTTGTTCCCTGGTTGTGTGCTCTGGATTATACCAACTAAGCCAGTTGGATCCCAGTTCATCTGCATGATATGACTGAATTACCAACAAGACGCCCGGACGTTGACAGATAATTTAAACATGGCAGTTTCACCATTCAGAAGACCAACAGGGTCTTCTCGGCAATCTTATCAATCAAGCACATGAGCAGAATAATGCTTGCATCAAGAGTGATGGAGGGGCAGTGGGTCTTACAGACGACCCTGGTTACTGCTCGCGATGGATGGTAGCTGGGGTTGCTGTGCACCACAAGCTCATGGGAAGATGGGAGATGATGTGCTCCACCATGACCGGACAACAAGTGTGCAGAACGCATTTAGGAAAGAATGTCTACTTACTCGTCAATGTAACAGAGGGACTAGGCAACCCATTTATTTAAAGAGGGGAAAAGTGAAGACCTTCTTGTCCTTGACAGCATGGAGATTGCAGAGACTGTTAAGAATGCACAAAAGATTGGCCAACCATAGTTCAAAGCGTTCATGAAGGAATATCTTGTGGAGAGAACAATGCCCATTGATGACAGAATCCACTGCAACCGGTTGAAACTGGTTTTTGGCTCAATGACAAAGATGGCAAGTCAAGAGAAGCAGCAGCTGACATCAATGAAAAATGATATTGTGCTGTTTTCATGACTCTATATTAGCTGCCAAAGAAGAGATGGAAACCTGGAAGAATTCTTTTAGCATAGGAACCAAGCGTTACTACCAGTGCTCTCCAGTGGAGAAAGTTTATGACTTGGGACCAAACATGTGACTCTGATATTCCATTTCTTGTTTGGCAGCTAATATAGAGCAGTAGTACTGAGAGGGGCTCTAATGTTTCATTCACAATGACGCACGAGTGCATGCATGCACACACGCGCACACACACGCAAGGGTGTGACAGAAATAAATAAATGAAAAAAGCTGGCAATTTTGAAGATATGAGATATGATAACAAGGCTGATAGTAGAACTATAAATTCAAGGTAGAATTTAGCTTATCAGCTGACTGAGAACAATACCTGTAATGTTCCAATAAATGTCTCAATAGCTATGACTCCAAAGTATATTCCTTGTCATACCAGTCACTCACTAGCTATGTTTACATGGACACAAATAATCGGAATAAAGGCCAAATCAGGTTAAAAATGCTTCATGTAAACACGTCAATCGGAAGATTGTGATCCGATACGGTCCATTCGGAAAGAAATTTCATTCCGAAAGAGAGGGGTGGTTTATGCCGATCATTATTCCGAACGGCGTCCATGTACACATCCATTCGGATCCTGTCTTCCCGGTTGGGGTAAAATTATCTCCACTGCGCATGTGTGTTACGTCAGCGTGATGCGTTTCCGCCTTTGCGGCAGCCGGTCGTTTTTCGACAAGCAGCAAACGGTCCAAAAGGTCCATATTAAAAAAAAAAAACCTACATAAACAGACACTGTGCCAGAGGGGAGGAATATAAAATGTGAGAGGCACAAAGAGTGAACGAGCTGAGGACGTGCAGACAACGCCGCGTTTGTTTACAACACAGGCGGAAGTACAGCTTCTTCTTCTACTACTGTTTCCAGAAAATTAGACGACTCCGCGCATGCCCAAATGATTTATTGTGATCAAACGCTTGGTGCATGTATACGCACGTCATGATCGGATCATTTTATTTAGTGTACATGTAAACAGTGGATTTAGAATTTCCGATCAACCAAGGAGCCTGTGCTTCTTTTGGTGTGGAGAAAATCCACTCCTGGTTGTTGTGGATGATCCTGAGGCGTGCCGGGTAGAGGATGCCATACCTAACTCCTTCAAGCCCTCGATATCATTTGTGCACGAGGACAGGCTCTCCTCAGTTTCCGTCATGGTATCTTTTAGCAAGGCTAGCTCTTTAACAGCTGAACTCTGGTAAGATTGTAGTTCAGTTTTTACCATGTTTATGTCTCCTCGAAGCCACACCATCTCCCTCTCCAGCACCTCTCTGATCTCCAGCTTGATAATATGTCCGATGTCTTCGCATAGCGGCGTGAGTAGCTCCCACCTGAAGGTCTCTGTCTCCAGTTGTGTCCTCCAAATTCAGCCAAAAGAAGGCTGCATTTTTCAGCTGCATTTGATGTAACCTTGGAAATATTTTCAAATGGGTCAGCCTAGTTGCACTGCTGTGATGCAGTCGACCTTCAAGCAGCCTTGGAAGGCTGCAGCCCCTGGGTTCAAACACAGCTTGTTGTCTCCAGATACCAGGTGAAATGAATGAATTAATGAATGAATTTATTTCGAACATGTCTAAAAGAAAAAAAGAAAGAAATGAAGAAATGAGACCATGTAAGCTGCTGCATTTAAGACACTGTGCTCTAATTGCACCCCCAGCAATGCTTCAGCCCCAGCACAGGGTGCTCATTATCAGCTTTTGATGGCCCAAGGTATAGGCTAATAAGAAATAATAGTGACCTGCCTCCTAGCCTGATACATATGTTTGTGTTGGTTTGTGTGCACTTGCATGCGTGTGTGTAGGTTTTCTATCATGTAGTGATAACTATGACTTTGAGCTGCGGCTGATGAACTGCCTCGAGGAAGGAATGAGATAAGAACAGTAGGTGGAGCTCTGAAGAATAAGGGATGGTTGAATAGATGATGAGGGATGAAATGCAGGGATGGAGACAAATGGAGAAGATGAAAGAATGGAAATGTGACTGATGGAGGGACAGCACTGCACTGTGTATGTGGGCATTAAAGCTACATTAAGCAATATTACATGCAATCTTTTGCAGGAAAATGACCCACTAAAATGTGAGAGTCATGTAGCTCTTCTTTACCATAAAATGTACTGCCAGCTGGTTGTTATTCCCTGGTTTCCACATTGTGCAGATAAGCTCATTTAAATGCAGCCACAAAAAGTTCATTATATTATAGCTGAAAGTCTGTAGCTTCACCACATGTTTTAATTGAAGATCAGAGACAAAATAATCCAAGTAATCCAACAGGAACAATGTGAGAGAAAAAAATTTAAATAAAAAACTTTTTCCCCCTTGCAGTTTTTCACAAGCTATCTGCAGGGAAATTGAGGCCTGTCAATTTTCAAATGAAGGTTGTGTTCCCGATACCCTCTAGTAGTCAGAAATTGTTTAGTGTAGCTTTAAGTTGGCAGTGGGATTCCGCAGCAGTGAACTGTTTAATTAACACAGTGTCTTCCTCCTTAATTAATGACTGCTAGTCCCAGCAGCTCCGCAGTCCACATTTTAATCTGTCTGTGTTGGTCTGTGTCTCAACACACTAATGGTTCACAGTTAACGTGAAACCATGTAGCAGCCCCTGATGCCCAATACTTGGTGGCAGGAGACACCAGACTTGGTCCAGCCTTGTGGAATCACATTGTCCCCTTAGTCTTTACCTGTTGCAACAAATTGAAGCCCCTTGTCCTGTCAGATAAGCTACATGTATTGTTGGTAGTTACTTTGGGGTTGTTAGGAAGAACAGGCCTGTGGTGAAGGTTCTGTGTGGATCACAAAACCCTGTGACCCCTCCCCTCCATTTCCAGTGCTATCACAAATGTCGGCGACTATGGGTTGTTAGTAATGTGTTATTAGGGAAACAAATAAGGAGCCGTTCTTCCACATACTAAGCACCATGTGGGATCAACTTCACTGCTTTGTGAGTACTTTTCCTGAAGCTCAGTGCGTTAAGCTCTGTATCTAAGTCAATGTGAGTCCTTATTCTCAGTACTGGATGGCAGTCTTTGGACACACAGCCTCACCTTTTGTCCTTTGTACAGCACAAGGATACAAGGATACGAGGATACAAGGAAGTTTATTGGTCATTATACAACAGGTTGTATAATGAAATTAAAATGTGGTTGCCCCTTGATTGATTAAATGACTGTATAAAAAATAAAATTATTAAACATGGAGGAGTGCAGATGG